>NC_057861.1:755760231-756060231 GCF_019393635.1 Dromiciops gliroides
CTCTGGCTGACTGATATACTTAATAATTCTGGGAAGAAGCAGGATAAGAAGGAATGTGTATTTTATTCACCAGTAGTCTTTGGATGTTTCATCTCTCCTTAAGAGACAGCTTCTAGGGGGCAGCTAGGTGGCGCAGTGGATAGAGCACCAGCCCTGGATTCAGGAGGACCTGAGTTCAAATCCGGCCTCAGACACTTAACACTTACTAGCTGTGTGACCTTGGGCAAGTCACTTAACCCCAATCGTCTCACCAAAAGAGAGAGAGAGAGAGAGAGAGAAAGAGAGAGAGAGAGAGAGTGAGTGTGTGCTTCTAAAAGAAGAAGAAATGGCACATGCTGAGATTGGGTGGGACCCTGGAGGACTGAGTTGTTCCCTGGTCACGGGACTTCATTGTTGGCTGTGAAGGCCATTGAGTTATGGGGATGGGTGGGCCTGGGGCAGCCATAGAAGGGAAGCAGCCGCCTTCTTTCTTTTTGTCCCTTTCTGATCCTTGACTGCTTCATGAAAGGTCTTCCCATTGCAGCACACACAGGGCCTGAGGTGGGGTTGGTGTGGAGGCTAGGCCAGGCCAGGCCAGCAGGTTTTCTGATGAAACTCCCTCTGATGAACTCCCTCTTTTTGCTTGCATGTGTTGCTTAGCCGAGTATGTGGGAGTCCGTGTCCTGCGGTGTGGCCAGATGTCATCAAACTACCCTACTTCAACACGATGAAGCCAAAAAAGCAGTACCGGCGGAAACTTCGAGAGGAGTTTGTCTTGTAAGATTAGAGTAAAAGGGCACAGTGGGTGGGTGGGTGCACAAGCATGCATGCATGTAATTTGGCGGGGGTGGGGGGTTGTTATTTGTTCTCCTGTAAGTGCTGCTGAATTCTGTACATCCCTTTATTTCATAGCAGTGTCTACAGTGACCATTTGTGACCTGCTAGTCACAAGTTTGATCTGTGAGCAGTGATTTTGGGGGGGGGGGTGTGAGGCAATTGGGGGTTAAGTGACTTGCCCAGGGTCACACAGCTAGTAATTGTTAAGTGTCTGAGGCTGGATTTGAACTCGGGTCCTCCTGACTCCAAGGCTGGTGCTCTATTTATTGTGCCACCTCTCTGCCCCCAGCAGTGATTTTTAATGTGCATTATTTAGTGATTATGGAGAGGATCCTCAGTGTGGAATCATGTTAGAAACTAGAGAAGTGTTTATAATAGCATTTCATCCCACATATTTTCCTTTTGTTTTATTTTAAGAAAATGACCTCTTTCATTCTTGTAACTAAGCTGTAGACTATCTGTGGAATTGTGGAAAATCACGTTTCAAAATGTAGAGTCATGTACAAAACAGTTTATCCAGTCTGGGCGGGGAGGCGGCGGGCATTTACTACAACAGCGTCCTGAACCATGCCATGAAATGTCACCATGTTTAGAGTAAGTTAAGGCACGCTGGCTACGTGCATTCCGAATGTTAGCTGAATATCAGTATCTCTCCTCGTTTCTTTGTCTGCGGCAGTATACCCACAGCTGCACTAGACTTATTCGATTACATGCTGGCTTTGGATCCTGGCAAACGCTGTACGGCAGAGCAGGCCCTTCAGTGCGAGTTTCTTCGAGATGTGGAGCCCTCCAAAATGCCGCCCCCAGAGTAAGTGGCTGTGAGATGAATTGCCCCAAACCTTTCCCGTGATCTCTGGCCGAACCGAGGCTGAGCATGCTGCCACCAACCCAGGGAACCACCCCCGTCTTCTGGGTCGGCTGCTTCCCACCTGGGTGACCTCAGTCATGCACCTGAATATCGCTTGGTCTCAGTTTCTTCATCTGTAAAATGAGGTTGTTGGGTTTGCTCTTAAGATCTCTGGGCTTTCGATGTCCGATTTTTGGATTCTGAGGACACTGATAGGCTGGCCAGGAGGTAGAGCACTGCTGGGGTGGGGACAGCTGGGGGACCTGAGGATGGAGAGGATGGAGGAGAGACCAACTGGAGACGGGCTTTCAGAGCGAAGAAGGCTCAGTAGAAGAGGAGGGAGCACCTGGCAAATGGCCTCAAGTGTTTCTGTACAACAGGAGGCAGCGGCTTCAGCCAGCAGGGCCGGGCAGGGGATTTGGGCAGCCTGAGGTGGGATGGGAAGGTGGGGGCAGGGGCCTGAGAAGGGAGGTGTAGCAGTCAGGACCCAGTGGGGGTCTGTCATGGACCCTGTCAGAAGAGCTGTGGGACTTTCTCTGCCCGTGTTTAGCAGCATGTGTGTGTGTGTGTGTGTGTGTGTGTGTGTGTGTGTGTGTGTGTGTGTGTGTGTGTGTGTGACCCGAGACTGAGGCTCGGCAGGGCACATTGAGATACAGGGGACACAGGAGGACAGCATAGAATTGAATTGGTTCACGGGGGTCAAGATAGAAATGCAGGGGAGATGGCCTTGGAGGAAGAATAAGGTTATGTAAGGGAAGTCAGAGGGAGAGGTGGAAGGTCAGGTAAGGAGAGGTCAGATTCTTGAACATGGAAGTGGTGTGTTTGTGGGTGATGGGAAGATGAAGGGGGTAACCATCTTTGTGGAGAGTGACTAGGGTAAGAAACCAAATGCTGGGGTGAGGGCAGGAATTGAGGAGTCAGGAAGGAAGGGGAGTGCTCCTGAAGTCTGCAGACAACAGCTCCTAGGCTTTTGACTAGGTGCATGTGGATTGTATGGACTGCAAAGGAGGGGAGCTTACTGAGTGATGGCCATGGGGGAAGAATGTGCAGGGGGCCCTGCAGACCAAGGCATGTTCCTCTCGATCTCCTGAACCATGAGCTGAGGAGAATGAGGGAAGATGGGGCCAGGGAGGCTGTTCTGTCAGCAGGGAAACCAGGTCTTAGGGCTGGCTAGAAGTTGGAAGGAGTGCGAGAGAGAAGTTTTTGAGATGAAGGGAAGGTTGTTTGGGGAATAGGCATTCAGGAGGTCGTGGTGATGGGAGTGTGCTGGGGATTTGGGTGGTGGGGGAGGGGGATGAGGTTTGGGTGAAAGTCTGCATGTGTGCCGACTTGCTGAGATGTGTATGGCCAGCTGTGAATTCCTTTCCCCTCACATCACTCGGTGCTTTCTTGCCCCTGCCTCACATGAAGATCTGGCCTCACTCTTTACCCTCTTCCTAGAGGTTGATCTCATTCCGTCATCTTGTCCAACAGATAGCCCTTGTTCTCATCCCCTCTCCCTCTCTACTGACTTCTTCCTGACTGCCTACAAATGGGAGACCCCACCCTGAAAAAACCCTCACCTGATCCTTCCATCCATGCTAATTATCAGCCTGTGTCTTTCCATCTACAACAGGGCCTCCTCTTGCTCTCCCTGCCCTTTCCTCCTGGCTTCTGACCTCAGCATCCCACTCAGACTCGGCTCTCTCCAAAGTCACCAGGGTCCCTTAGTTTTGATATCCAGCAGCCTTTTCTCAGTCCTCATTCTCCTCCACCTCTCTGCAGCCCTGGACACTGGGCGTGGCCCTCTTCTCTTTGAGAACTCTCTCCCTCTGGGCTTTCTCCACATCCCTGTCTTCCTCCCTCTCTGATGGCTCTTCCTCTGTCTCCTTTGCTGGATCTTCCTTCCAGTCAGCCCTTTAACCACAGGTGTCCCCTCCCTCCAGGGCTCTGTCCTGGGCCCTTTTCTTTGCTCCCTCTATATTGACTTCACTTGCTGGGCTCATGAGCCCCCATGCTGATGATTCTCACATCTACTTATCCAGCCCTGACCACTCTGCTGACCTCCAGCTGCTACTCAGACATCTCTGCCTGAATATATATAGCCATGTCCAAATCTGACCTCATCCTCTTTGCTCCTTAATCCTTATCCCTCCTACTTGCTCTGTCACTATAGAAGGCCCAGCACTCTCTGCCCAGTCCCTCAGGCTCACAATCAAGGGGCGTCACAGCTCCCTCTCTTCTGATGCGCCCCCACCCTGGTCCAGGCCTTCATCACTTCATGCTTGTACTATCGCTATAGCTGCTGGGGGGTCTGCCTACCTCTAGTCTCTCCCCACTCAGATCCATTCTTTAGCCACCAAAGGGCTTTAGTGCCCCCTGGTATTCCATAGGTGTAGTGGATAGAACCCTGATCTTATATGCCCAGGAAGACCCAAGTCCCAGTCCTGCCTGAGACACCAGCAGGGTGATTACCTTGAAGAGCACTTAAGTGTCTTAGCCTGTTTCCTCATCTCACAAATGGGGATAAGAGCACACGGTGATTGTAAGGATCAGATGAGAGAGCTGTATAAATGTTAGCTGCTGTTATTATCCAAAAGTTCTCTGATGAATTGAATGATTAGGGGCTGACTTTTCAGTCTGCTTTAAATTGAATACATGTTGTTGGCATAATGTGTGTATACAAACTTTTAAAATTGCATTCATCCAAAAATTAACTCTGATACAGGCGGTTACCATATAATAAAACTAAACTGAAATGATTTTCCTAAGAATACACAGAAAATCAGCTTCACATCTCCCAGATCTGACTTCATTTTAGCCCCAAGGTCTCTTTGCTGCTCCCAAGTTGGGACATTTGTTGGCAAAAAGAAAAGCTGCTAATCTCGACCCAGGTGGAGCATTGGGTCAGGCTGAGAGCTAGGGATTGTGGTCTAGACTTGGGATTTCACTGGTTCAGAAAAACATCTTTTACCAATGCAGATTGGCAAGTGTGACATTAGTGGCAGAGAAGCTGCCTTGAGCATTGATTGGTTGAGTGTTTGTCCAGGGTGATAGAGCCAGCTCTCTCTCTGCTGTGTCAGTTCTACCTCTGAAGGGGGCTGTTGCCTCTCCAAATTAAAACTATTTTAATTGGTGCACATTACCTGTAATTGGCTATCAGATTTTAAACATTTAATATCTTGTTCTGTTACTTGGCATGATGTTTCGGTATTATTTATAGTTGATTTAATTTGGTATTTATTCAGCATGGTTTTGGTAAATCCCACTCACTGATTTATTCAGAGGTTGTTGTTCAGTCGTTTTGAGTTGTGTCCAACTCTTCGTGACCATGACCATTTGGGGTTTTCATGGCAAAGATGCTGGAGTGGTTTGTCATTTCCTTCTCTAGCTCATTTTAATAAGGAAACTGAGGCAAACAGGGTTAAGTGACTTGCCCAGGGTCAAACAGTTATTAAGTGTCTCTGAGACCAGATTCGAACTCAGAAAGGTGAGTCTTCTTGACTCCGCGCCTGGTCTGGTACTCTATCCTCTCTGCCACCTTAGCTGCCCAGTTCAGAGGTGCTCCTTGTGAAACAACCACTAGTGGCCTTTGTGCCACCATATAATCAAGATCTTTTTCCTGCTTTGGAAAGGTTTTGTGGAGCTTAAGAAGGCTGGGGGGTTTCATTGAGCATTCATAGGGTTTCCCAGAACTTGTAACTAGTTGACAGTATTGAATATCTCCATTTTCTCTTTTAGTCTTCCATTGTGGCAAGATTGTCATGAACTGTGGAGCAAGAAGCGCAGAAGACAGAAGCAGATGGGGATGACTGAGGACACGTCTTCAGCTAAGATCCCTCGAAAAGATTTATCTCTGGGCCTGGATGACAGCAGGACTAACACCCCTCAGGGGATGCAAGCGAATTCCCAACTCAAATCTCAGGGCAACACCAATGTAGCACTTGGTTAGTAATGCTTGCTTGCTTTTCTTTTTCTTTGGAAATAATGGATGGTTTATCACTTTGTTTCTAAACTATGGATCGGTCTGTAGCAAACTACAGAGCCAGGCTTGGTGCTGCTTAGCCTTATGGCCAAAAGAGTAGCAGTCATGGCCTTTAGCATTTTGGGTCTCTCCTCATTGCCACAGTGTTCAGAAGGGGCCCCGGGGAACACAGTGCCCCTGCCCCCTGAGACTCCAGGCCTAGGAGACAAGGGAAGGTGGCACCCCACCCCCAGTGGGAGCACCCCCGTTTTCCTGAAGATGAAGCACCAGAGGGTTTTGGAGGTACATGGCATGAGGGGGAATGCTATTTTGCATCTAACTTTCTTTTTTTTTGGTGGGGCAGTGAGTTAAGTGACTTGTCCAGGGTCACACAGCTAGTAAGTGTTAAGTGTCTGAGGCTGGATTTGAACTCAGGTCCTCCTGAATCCAGGGCCAGTGTTTCATCTACTGTGCCACCCACCTTTCTTCTCTTCTCCCCCCGCCCCCCCCATCTAACTTTCTTAAAAGCTGACTTTTTTCAGACTCCTCAGTCTAAAAGACCCAATGCACATGCTTTTCACATAGCAGGTTTTTTGCTTCCTGAGAAGAATTAATGTCCTAGTCCTATTGTCTAGCCATGACAGCAGTCAGCCATGCTCATTTGAATTTTAAAAATTGTTGTCTTTGCAAGTTAAGACTTGAGATTAGGCTTTTTCCTTGCAAAGTGAGCTTCTTCAAACATTTACTCTCTATTCTGTTGGGTAGTTCTTAATGAACAAGATGTTTTATAGACCCTTTCCCTCATCCTATATGTGGCATAAAGCACTTTAATCTGTAAACTCATCTCTTTAGGCCAATGGAAGGAAACATTTGATAAGTGAAAGGCCAAGGGCTAGTGTTCTAGATTTGTTGCTGGTTAATTGGGAAAAGGATTCCAATCTCTGACCGAGGATAAATGAGAAATGTAGGACTGTTTATCTGTTACAGGTAACCAGCATTATTTGGGGATATAAGAGTAGGAATGTGGCGCAGTGCATAAAGCACTGGCCCTGGAGTCAGGAGGACCTGCACTCAAATCTTACTATAGATACTCATTAGCTGTATGACCGTGGGCAAGTCACTTAACCCCAATTTCCTTAAACATCCAGGACCATCTCCAGTTGTCCTGATGTATATCGTGCCACTGGACACAGATGGCTCTGGAGGAGAGAGTGAGGCTGGCGTTCTTGCACAGCTCTCCCTCACAGAAATCCAATTCAGTACAAGTCATGACATCAACAGCAAGAGTAGGAATGAATGAGAGGCATATATTCCAGGACTTGGGGAATTTACAGTTTTTCCACTCTGCCCTGGGCACTCCTGTACCTGTCTAGAGTATTGTACACAGAGCCTGCTTTAGGAAAGCCATTAAGAGGGTATTGAGACGATGGTGCTTGCAGTGATAATGTGCCCCATCCTCAGTGATGCTGAGAGCAGGGAACAGATTAGGAAGTGGGGATTCTCCTCCTTCTCTGGCCCAAACTCTTGATCTCTCATAACTGGCACCGTTAGGTCTATTGAGCAGAATCAGGCTTGCCTGATACACTATGCCATCTCCATAGAGTGTACGTCCAACGCCTTTGGCCACTCGCATGCATCGGCACCTTGTTTCTCTTCAGAGAAGAATGAAAGGACTTTATATGTTGTCTGACTCATCCAGTCAACACAGGTTTTAAGTCCTCCAACTCCAGAGCTCTCGCTCTTTCCATGTACCACCCTGCCTCCATCCCTTTTTATCTCTGACATTGGAGTCATTTGGCTACAGAGAATGACTGTTCTATAGAAAAATAGAGAAACTGATGACCTGCCCCCCAGTCCATTGGAGGTTGCCTGTTTCTACTCAGAAGCACAGAGATAGGCAGAGGGTCACCAGACTGGGAACACTGGCCCTTCCTAGTGTTCATGGGCTGCAGATCTGACACAAAGGCCCGGAAAAGTGTCTGTTTGGTCAGGTATGTAAAAAATGGTTAATCTGGGTAATTATTAGTTCCAGGAAATGGTTGCAAGGGAGCAGTAGCTCTCTTGGAGGGTCTGGAGAGTGAGGATAAAGAGGGTGCACACCAGCTAACCGGTCTCCATCTCTGGGCTTCACTTGCCACGAAAAATTGCTTTTCTAACTACAGGCGCCATGAGAGGGGCCTGGGTTACGGCTCTGGATTGCAGGGGCTGCATTTCTGCAGCTTCCCAACAGATCCACACAGATGTAGGTTGTGGGACAGAGAACACTCCAATGGTCAGGATCCCCAGTGGCTGCTTTCTTGCCTCTCATCCTTGCTGTAGAGTCCTTGGGGAAGGCCACAGATGCTCCCAAATTAGCCAAAGCAAGTGGCCCAAAAGAGGCATTTTCACACTGCTCCTTGATGGTGTACAGTAGGGCTGGAAGGCAAGCTTGGAACGATTTCCTGCCAATAAGAGTATCAGGTTTTCTTAAGGAATGAATACCTAGGACGGCTGCTGTTGCTCAAGTTGTGAAGAGACTTTTTTTGGTTCAAGATACGGTATAGGATTTTGGCAACAATCTTAAAATTTTTTTCCTTCTTCTTAAGAATGTACCACCCAGGGGGCAGCTAGGTGGTGCAGTGGATAAAGCACCGGCCCTGGATTCAGGAGGACCTGAGTTCAAATCCGGCCTCAGACACTTGACACTTACTAGCTGTGTGACCCTGGGCAAGTCACTTAACCCCCATTGCGTGCCCCGCGCCCCCGCCCCCCCCCCCCCAAATGTACCTCCCAGAGTAAATTTGTTAAAAATTGAACATGAACTTGAATTCTTGTCTTTTTACAATAATACATGGTAACTCTTACAAAAATATGTAATTGTTCTACATTGAGATTTTTCTTAGAACTGTTTAAAGTCACCTCCATACCACATCTGTCTTTTTCCTTTTGGTGTTATGATGATAGAAAAGGCTGCTTTGCTGGTAAAATACCTTCTTTATCTGGTCTAGACTTCAGTATTTGAATGATGATCACTGATTAATAATAATTGCTTAAAATTTTGTCTTTAGTAAAAACAGGCACTGGACAGCTTTTAAACCACAGTGAATTGGCAATACTTCTAAACCTACTGTGTTCTAAACCAAGTGTTAGCGTAGCTGATTGATTGTGTCCAAAGATTGAACATTAAATTAAATCCTCAACCTCAGTAGCAGCTAAATAAAATAAACCTTCCTCTGGAATTTTGGCAACAGGTGAAAAACAGACAGATCCACCAACACCCCAGCAGGAGTCTTCAAAGCCACCTGGAGGAGGAATGCAGCCTTCGGCTCAGCCCGTGCCACCTAAAGTGGAGACTGACGCTGCCCAGGCAGCTGTGCAGAGTGCATTTGCGGTTCTCTTGTCGCAGCTGATAAAAGCCCAGCAGTCCAAGCAGAAGGAGGCTGCCCTGGAAGAGAAGGAGAATGGAGCCGGCCATGAGCTGTCTCTGCAGCTGCGGCAGCCTCCGGAGCCCAGCCCTCCTTTACTAGGTGAGTGGCCCCTGTCCGGCTGTCTGGATCCTCCCAACAACTTGCCTTTGTTTTAGGCTTTACAAAGCATTTGGAGGTGAGCTGCACAGGTGCTGAGAACTCCCCGTTAGTGGAAGAAGCTGGGGTGTGGGAAGGAAGAACCCTCAGGGCAATAGCTCTGTGCCTAGTGTTCCTCTGTCACTGACATTAGGAAGAAAGTTCAGAGGTCAGGGAGAGAGCACTGTGAGGTCCCGGGTAGCCCAGGGCAAAAATCTCTCCTCCCCTTGGGCCTTACTTTACATTTCTGTAAAACAGGTGGGTTTGTCTTGATGGCCGATGGCCTCAAGATCCCTTCTGGTTCTAGGTTCTTTGCTAGAGTAGGGTGCTGAGGCTGGCCCCTCAGAGGCTGTGCTGGGATACCTTCCACTTCACGGAGTCTGAAGGGCATAGTTGGGGGTAGGGTTTACTTTGGCCACCACAGCTCCTGAAAGTGTGTCCTGAGGTATGGAGAGGCTGCCAACCAGGGCAGGGAGAACCCCCATTACTGAAATCACAGACCATGGGAAAAAAGGAATCTGAATTTTAGATCATCTGCAAATGGATTATCTCTGCATTGCACATTTCCCAGTGGTCCAGGCCGGCAGCGGCATTCCACAGATATCCAGGGAGCTTTTCACAAATTTAATTTCTTAAACACCACAATGATTCTTGCTTCTTTGGGCTATGCTTTTTTTTTTTTTTTAGGGCAATGGGGTTTAAGTGACTTGCCCAGGGTCACACAGCTAATAAGTGTCTGAGGCTGGGTTTGAACTCAGGTCCTCCTGAATCCAAGGCTAGTGCTTTATCCACTGTGCCACCTAGCTGCCCCCTTTATTTTGTTTTTATTATGCAAAAAGAGGTATTTGCCTTCTATAACTCTTCTTGTTCCCCATTAGTTCAAAGCAAGAGAATAACATGAAAGGGAGCAAAGAAAAATGTCATTTATTTCGAATATTATTTGTTCACACTATATGTATGCATAATTCTACATGTACATGTATGAAACAGAATCATTCAGAGTTCCCAGGCTCTTTCCACCTTTGCTTTTGTGCATCTATAGTTTATTCTAGAAGTGAGGAAAAGCATCTTCTCATCTTATATTCATGAACAGGAGATGGGGAGTAGGATGGAGCTAAGCTTTTGGTGGACAGTCACTACAAGAGTAATATCACAATTACGTATGTTCTCTAAGAACATAATCTGTTGCCAGAAATGTCATCAGAGGTAGAAAAAAAAGCAAGGAGTTAGAAGGCTGCATTACCAGACAAAAATGAGGCTTCAATGTAAACATATTCAATGCAGAACTGGAGTCAGCAAGGTTTAATGCATAGAAGTTGTTGTTGAGTTGTTTTTCAGTCGTGTCCAACTCTTTATGACCCTATTTGGGATTTTTTTTGGCAAGGATACCTGGGTGGTTTGCCATTTGCTTTTCCAGCTCATTTTATAGATGAGGAATGGAGGCAAACAGCAAACAGGGTTAGGTGACTTGCCCAGGGTCACAAAGCAAGTAAGTGTCTGAAGCCAGATTTGAACTTACAAAGAAGGGTCCTTCCTGATTCCAGGCCCAGCACTCTATTCACTGTGCCACTTAGCTGCCCAGTGGAGAGGAGACCAAGGTTCAGATCCTACTTTTGACACTTCCCAGTTGTGTGACTCAGAGAAAATCACTTAATTTCTCTGCACTTAGGGCCTTATCTACTAAATTATAAATGTGCTGTGAGCTGGAAGTTCCCCACATCTACAAAGAAAGATCCCTGGCACATTAAAATAATGGCCAACATTCTAGGAAAAAATGTCCATCCGAGAATCTGGTAGCAGAATGAAGAGAAAGTGAATGAGAAAAGAAGACATCGAGAGATATTACTGGCTATCCTTGGGTACAACAGGCCTCAAAGCCTCATTTTTGTCTGATAATGTAATCTTCTAACTCCTTGCTTTTTTTTTTTCCCTACCTCTGATGAGGTAGAATTTCTGGGAACAGATTATGTTCTTAGAATATACTTAATTGTGATATTACTCTTGTAGTGACTGTCCCCACAGGCTACTTCTACTGTATAAACTGACATTTTCATCCTTGTACCACCTGAATACAGGGATAATAGAAGTGAGATCCACAGATTTGGGTAGTGTGTAGATTGATGTGTCTTCATTGATGCCATGAGACGCTTGATATGGGTAGGCCTTAGCATGTCTTTGCACTGAATGACCTCAAAGATTGCAAAGCCATTCTTGAATTGGCCTTCCTTTGGTCAGCCCAAAGGTCCTTGACTTTTTTTATGTCATGGACCCATGGGCAAAAGTCTATGGTAAAGCCTGTGTATCTGTTCTTTCCTGGAAGGATATTTTTTAAAGGCATAAAATGCGTAGGATAACAAAGGAAACCAATTCTGTTGATATAAAAATGTACTTCTCTCCCCACCTCATAAAGTTCATGGACCTTGCTTTAGTGTCTGCAGTAAGTCCTTAGCAGGTATTTATCCATACAGTATAGACTGGATCCAGTTTTTGCTGTTTCTTGTCTGCTTCTGTGGTTTAATCTCTTCTGACACTTTGCCCTGTTGCCATGGTTGCTTCTGATCTTTGCTGGTGGCCTTTGTCTCCCACTTTTGAGTTGCTATTTTCCCTTATTTCCTCATTTCTTCTTGTTCATCTTTTATGCCAGTATTCCTTTAAAGCTCTCACTAGTCAGAGCTCTTTTTTCCTTTTTGATCATGCAGGGCCATTTACCTCTAGTTTTGGGTAGTTGGTTCTTCCTGGCTCTTTTCATTATTGGTTGATGCTCAGTGGCTTCCCTAACCTCACCCTTAGATGGTTGAGGTTGCCAGAAGTTAGAATTCCAGGTAAGTGAGGGGGGTAGGGATGGAGGTATAAAGACATTAGAGGCAGGAAATGGTTAGAACGTTTTACAGAGGTTATAGTGTTTATAGAAGTCATTCTACATTCATTTTCGGGCATAAAGATAGAGATTGTTTATCACGTTGACCCAAATGGTGCCTGAATAGTTCCAGGCCATTTATACCACATATACCAATACCAGTACCACTGTTATTTTAATATGTGTCTTCTGATCGCCATCCGTCACCCCTTGTTCACTTAACTCTTAAAAGTAAAAGAGCCTCAGATGTTTTAAAACGAAAATAACTAGTTTAACATGTAAATCAGTTGTAATTTTCTTCTTTCCTTCCCAGATCTATAATCATTTGGTGTCCTCCCTTTCCCCAAGTACTTTGAAGCTGTGCTTATAAGTTGTTTAGAGCAGTTGAATCCTTAGGGCAAGCAGTAATTAATTTTCCCCCTAATCCTCATGCTCAGGTAAACTAAAACTCTATCATAATATAATAATAATAATAATAATAATAATAACAACAACGAGTAGCACTTATATAGTACTTTAAAATTTGCCAAGCATTTTACAAATATCTCATTTAATCTTTACAAGAACCCGGAGAGGTGGGTGCTGTGGTGGGTGAAGGATGAAATGACTGAGGAAACAAAGGTTGGAGCATCTGAGCATATTAATTTATTAAGCACTGAATGCCAGTTACCTAACAAATCGGGACCAGGCTTCTTCCTCAGCTTAAGACTGGACACCAAATACAGGGGAAAGCAGATTTTTATATATTAAAAACAATTAACCAAGGAAGGCCAGTTAATTAAAAGGAAACAATTAACTGGATCTATTATTAAATAATCTGATTTCTAATTGGAGGAGGAAAGATTAAGGACTTTCCAAGTTGGGAGGGGGAGAGTGAACAGGTTAAATTCCCCGAAATCAGAAAAAGAGGTATCGTTCTCCCCCCCCCCCTTTCTATAGTCACTCAAAGGAACATGGAAACAATAACTGAATGATTAGTATGGGGCCAGTTTTCAGATAAGACACTTGGGTTACTTGAGATATGTAATTGTGAGAAAACTCAAACTCCTTGTCTCAATCTTCACGTGTGTCTGGGTTTTGGTCAGCATTAAGCTTTTATTTAAGAATCTCTAAGCAGCAGGTAGAGGTGGTCCAGCTTCCCATTCACACAGGCCTAGTTTTCTCACAATTCCCCATAATTGAGTAATTTTCTCACAATATAGAAGTTGGATTAGACCCATAATTAAATAGAAAGGGAACTAAGCTAGCTCCAGTCACAAGATGGAATCAAGTGTGGTTCACTCAATTCTTACAGTGCTATAAGTATCCTCATTTTATAGATCAAGAAACTTGAGGCAGTCAGAAGTGGAGGGATCTGTGTCTGATGCTGATTTGAACTCAGGTCTTTGTGACTCTAGGCCCAGTGCTCTATCCACTGTGGTGCCTCTAATAAAATGACTGTTCCGAGTTGCTTTTAGTTGGTTGTGAGACCTTGTGACTTTTCTCCCCCTAATTCACCCAGGGCAAGATGAACATGTCAAACACACAGAGATGAGGATGTTGGAGCTGAGCCCAGAACCAGAGCGCCCACGAATCCTGCCTCCAGACCAGCGCCCCCCAGAACCCCCTGAGCCACCACCCCCTTCTGAAGAAGACCTGGATTATCGGACAGAAAACCAGCATGTGCCCACGCCTAGTTCCTCATTGACTGACCCTCATGCTGGAGTGAAGGCTGCTCTCTTGCAGCTCCTTGCTCAACATCAGACCCAGGATGACCCCAAAATGGAAACAAGTCTGGATTATCAAGCTGGGGACACCTATGTTCCAAGTTCAGACTACAAGGATAATTTTGCATCCTCCTCTTTCTCTTATGTTAATGACGGTTTAGGAAGTGGATCTGTTCCAGCCCTAGAAAGACGAAGCTTCATTGGAAACTCGGACAGACAGTCTCTGGAGACCTACAGCACGGCTTCATCTCATTCTGGGGGCCCGCCTCAGCCGCCTGCCTTTTCAGAATCCTTCTCCAGCTCAGTCGCTGGGTATGGAGACATTTACCTCAACACTGGTTCCATGTTGTTTAGTGGAGATAAGGACCATAGGTTCGAGTACAGTCACGGCCCGATCGCCGTTCTGGCCAATAGCAGTGACCCTGGCACGGGCCCGGAGAGCACTCCCTCTTTGCCAGCTAAGATGCACAGCTACAACTATGGGGGCAGTCTGCAGGAAAGCCCCGTGGGCCCTGGCCTTCTGCACGGACACACTTGGCCTTCCCCTGCCCAGGGCCCTGGCTATTCCCAAGGATACAGGGGACACATCAGCACATCGACAAGCAGGGGGCGAGGCAGAGGGTTGCCCTACTGAGTATCTGTTTTTCCTCAGGCACATCGTTTTTATCTGGAAAGACTTTTCCTAGCTGCAGTTTCAGGCAGCAGTCCAACAGACTTGAATAATGTTAATTCAACAACAGCTTTATTTTTTATGTGGAAAAGGGTCTTGCATACAATAGCTAAAAAAAAAAAAACACCTCACACACAAAAAACCCCACCTTGGCTTAAATTCATGCTGTTCTGAAAACTAGATCTCCTGACTGTACATCTTCAGATTCTAGTTAGCAATTTTATTTTGTACTTTTCGCAGGTATTAGTGTATGCTAAACTTGGGGACACGAGCATTTTATGACCCTATTGCAGATCTTCTGAACTATGCACATTTGTGCTTTTTTTTGTAAGTTTGGACCAACTTTTATGTAAAAAAAAAAAAAAAAAAGTTTGCCAAGAATCAGAAAGGGCACTGATTTATCGGGTATTTTTCTTTTTACAAAGCTACCTTCAGCCCAAGGTCACTGTCAGTCTTTGCACCTGCTTTCAGTGTGATTGTGAAAGGTGTACTTTGTGCTCATTTCAGAAAATAAAACACAACCTTTCTCTTGATGCAACAGTTTTATAAAAAAAAAAATGGTCAATGTTATTTTTCTTTTGAATTTCCAAATTACTGCATAGCCTAGCAAAATACTAAAATGAAACAATGGGTTTTATATACAAAATATGTTGGGGTGGGGAGGGAAAGTAAGTGCCTTAACAGGTAAGCTTAAAGTTTGAAAAAAATAGCCTTTACAACCCATTTTTTAAAAAGGAGATTGGTGCCCTCAATGGAATAGAGCCCACTCTCAATTCACCTAAAGCCCCCTCCCATGCCCATCAACCCTCATTCTCCCCCTTGCCCACCCACCTGTCTGCCTTTGGGTTGGGTCACTAGTCATTACCACCTCCATTAAGAAAGGGTGAGACTGAGAACAGAGGAGGAAGTTCTTCCTCGTCAGTTCTGCTCAGAGTTTTGGGAGGGATCTGGCCGAAAGCATCAAGGAGAAGGAGGATTTTTATTTTATTGAGAAGTTCAGTTATCCATGGGATCCCATTCCCATGGATAACTGAGAGTTGACAGTAAAAGCCAGGGTCAATAACAGAATGGAAACAGTTCTAGTAGAGTGGGTAAGGGACAGACAGAAACAGCATTGTGAATTTGCCTAATTGCCATTTATTCATTTTCTATCAGCCTGCTCCACCTATTTCAGGGGTTTAATGAGAGCCATTCATTGCCCAGAATGATTGCAGAGGTGGCAAAAGCGGGAAATGTTCTGAAAGCAGATCCCCTTTACTCCCCCCCTTCTTTTAGATAAATTTTACATGACTTGTCCTGAGTTCTTCTGCCAAGTGTTTATGGAGTTTTAGTTCATTTTAACATCGTTTTTCTTTTGTAAAATAGAAGAGAATGATGGAATAATCCTTATTTAAGCTGCAAGTGGTACCAGTTTTAACTCTCTTTGCTCACGAAGAATCATTTAAAAGGGTAGCCAAAGGTAAATATCTAAGTGTTTCCATTATAATGAAATAGAATATGTCATCCCTGGGAATTAGAATTGTGCCATTCAGATACTCTGATGATAATTCAGTGCTTGATTTGGAGTTTTAAATTGGAAAGATTACTGAATCCAAACTGCTCCAGGTTAATTTCTATTTTCAGATATGCTCCCTCCACCCTTACAACCTTAGGCCCTCTCCTTTAGGGAAAAAACTTGAACCCCATTTCATGGATTTCAGAACAACATGTGGAAAGAATCTGATAAGTGAATATAACCGTTAAAACTTAAGGCACATTCATAATTTAAGTGGTAAAATTTTCCATTTCACTGCTATGAAATGAGTTGGTTATCAGTTGGCTTTTAATTTTTGGTGGAGTTTTTTTGGGGGGAAGGGAGGGATGGGGCAGAAGGAAAAAACCCCAAAGTTTTATTTGAACTTTGAGTTACTAACAACTTTATAATTCATTACTACATCGCAGGGAGTGAAGAAAAAAATTTGTGAAATTAGCAAAATAGGTACAGTATTCAAGTATCTGAAGCTGAGTACGGTGAGTCTGGTAGCTTTAGACTTGGCTATAAATGACAGTGTCTAAGTTATTCTTCATAGTCACACTAGAGAATACTGCTGCCCATAAGCAGCTAACCTGGAAATGAAGATATTTATGTGACATGAATAGCCTGTGTTTAAAAAAAATTAAATATTTTATATAAAATTGAACTGTGTTTGGATAGTTCTTCCTGATCAAACATATGTCAGTATATCTATTCATGTTGTGGGGATGGTGGGGGAGAAAGGAAAACAGCTGTAGTGCACTGGCTTTGGCACTTGAATCAAGTGTCTGCTGCAGACGGGGTGCTTTAAGACACCTCATGTGAGACTTAAACTAGCTCCGTGAGATTATACATACACACACACACACACACACACACACACACACACACACACACACACGTATATAGTGGGGCAAGCACCACTGGCCCCCTTCCACTCATGAGAAGATTGAGTTTTAATGATTTGGCCTCTGTGGACAATGTTGCTTTCTGGGAAAGTAGCCACCAAATAGAGAGCTGAAGGCAAAATAGGCAGCCTTATCCTAGAGAGGCAAGCATGGGGGGCTAACTACAGATGGCAGTATTGGGAAAGCTTAGCACAACTTGTGGGTGGCGAGTCATTTGATTTGGTAATATAGTTGAGAAAAGACCCATGAGTTTATTTTTTTTTTTTAAGTGAGGCAATGGGGGTTAAGTGACTTGCCCAGGGTCACACAGCTAGTAAGTGTTAAGTGTCTGAGGCCAGATTTGAACTCAGGTACTCCTGACTCCAAGGCCAGTGCTCTATCCACTGTGCCATCTAGCTGCCTCGAAACACAAAGTTTTAAAAAACTGATGTCAAAATTTGTTTTTACATATATTTTGAAAATAAAATTCTTTTTTTTTTTTTTTAAAGTGAGGCAACTGGGGTTAAGTGGCTTGCCCAGGGTCACACAGCTAGTAAGTGTTAAGTGTCTGAGGCCGGATTTGAACTCAGGTCCTCCTGACTCCAGTGCCGGTGCTCTATCCACTGCGCCACCTAGCTGCCCCATGAGTTTCTTAAGAAGCAGGTGAGTCTAACAGCAACTAACAAAGTAAACGAAAGCAAAAGTTTTAGATTTATTTTGTCAGCTAACCAGGATAAACCAGAAATGTTTCTCTTCTCTTGACCCATTTTGCAAACAACACATTCTTACCATATTTATGCATGTCATATAGTGTTTTGGTTTGACTCTTCTTTTTGGGAGGCCATTCCCAAAATGAAATGTCATCTAATAGAGAATAATTTTTTTTTTGAGAACAAATGTAAGTTTAAAGGACAAGCGATATCTGGGGAGGTGAATTAATGACTACAGTTGGGCCCTGTATAAGGACTCAAATGAAAGGAGGTTTTGGAGTCATTCTCTCTCCACCCCAACCCCTGCATACACTGGATTAGCACAGGAAGTATTTTCACCTCTGCCTAAAAGCTTAATAACACAAAGAATTTGCAGTTGTGTTTGAAATTTTGCTAGATTTAAGACTTCATGACTCCATTTGGGGTTTTCTTGGCAAAGATTACTGAAATGGTTTGTCTTTTCCTTCTCCAGATCATTTGACAAAACTGAGGCCAACAGGCTTATGTGACTTGCCCAAAGTCATAAAGTTAGTTAGAGTCTGAGGCCAGATTTGAACTCTGGGAGATGTCTTCCTGACTGGAAGCCTAGCACTCTACTTAGCTGCCTGGATTTAAAATAGTGGTTGACAAAAATACCTTTGTCAGGTTTGTTGGGTGATTAAGGTTTAATAAATCTATTGTGATGATAACCATGAATTCCTGGCCTAGGGCCATCATTAAGAGTAACCTGATAATTATTGTGAAACAATAATAAGGGATCAGCCTAGTGTTTACTTGTCAAGAATCAGATTTGAATGTGTGGTTCCTGGTGATGGAAATGATGCAAATTGCTAAGTTTATGAAGGAAGTGGAGCCAAAAAGATGGTTTGACATTTATGGGGTAGAGGCCAGTGCAGTAGAAAGCATACTTGCATGGAGTAGTTGTTCTGCTTTACAATTGACGAGTCTGTCACTCTCTGGTTCCTTTCTGAAAGAAGGGGTTTGGTCTTGATTATCTCTGGTAATCCCATAAAATCTACACCTGACCCTGTGAATGCTTCCAGATGTACTATTAGGTAGACAACTGGGAGCCAACCTCTCAGGTATTCCTTTATAGGAATAGAACACTGCCAGGCCACATTTGGATTTGGAAGTAGTAGCACTTTTTCTAAAAAAAAAAAAAAAAAAGACTTTGATAAGTACTTATCGAGCACCTTCTGTATGCTAGATACTGTTAGAAATAGTCCCTGGTCTAAAGGAAGGCTCCTTTAAGCTCAAGCATATTAACTAACTATAGAATAAACACAGGGTAGTTTAGAGGAAGGGCACCAAGAGTTGGGATAGGGGTGTCAGGAAAGGCTTCATGTGGGGCGGCTAGGTGGCGCAGTGGATAAAGCACCAGCCCTGGATTCAGGAGGACCTGAGTTAAAATCCTGCTTCAGACACTTGACACTTACTGGCGGTGTGACCCTGGGCAAGTCACTTAACCATCATTGCCCCTAAAAAAAAGAAAGAAAGAAAGGCTTCATATAGGTGGTGCTTGACCTCAGAAGGGAGTGCACATTGGACATGAGGCCTGGTTCACATAGAGGCTAGAGCTGGAGGCATAGTTGGGTCAGACTATAGGAAAGGGGAATCAAGTATAATGGGGAGACCTAATAGAGACAACAGGGAACCACTGGAATTTGCACAAGGTCAGAACTGGGCTCAAGGGAAAAAATACTCCTTTAGAAAAAGCCAAATGATTTGCCCACAAACCTGTAGAAGCCAGTCGTTACCTATGTGGCCTTCGGAAAGTCATTGAACATCTCTGGGCCTCAATTAATGTACAAAACAAGGGGGTCAGACTTAGTAGTCTCTCAAGTCCCTTCTAACTCGTATGACACATAGCTTGGTCTTCATTTTCCAGGTGAAGAAACTGAGGCTTAGAAAGGTCAAACAAAAGAACTTCCCAAATTACTGGGAATTCCCAAACTGATGGCAGAGCCAAGGCCAGAACAATGGGGCTCCTGGTATCTTCCACCACTGAAGGACTGCATCCCCCTTAAAATTTGCTGGACAGGCTTGGGAAGCTGCTGTAGCTGGAACATTAATGTCCCTTCTCTCCCTTCCAATTGCCTGATGAGTATGTGGGTGCTGAGCTGGACAGGTACTCACAGAAGAGACAGCTGTCCCTGAGTGTCAAACCCAGTGACAAGAACCCACAAGGATACATCGTAACAGGCAAAGCAGAATATCAAATCAGCACAAAGTCTGAATTCTGGGCAAGGTAGAGGGGGGAGGGAAACAGAAGATGCTTCTAAAAAACACAGAAAATTAATCATTTTGTAATTTGGAGAACTCTGTGCATGTCTCAATTGGATAGTTTCCAAAAGTGAAGGACAAAACCAGTCCTCAGCGAAAATGGATTGCTGTGCTCCGGAGCAATCTGTATCTGCACGATGAGGTTCGGGGCCTGAATTGTGGGCTTTTTTGGTTGTGGCAGGTGAGTGGCTCAACATCCATGTCCAGACTCTCTGTGCCTCCCTAAGCACCTGCCCTTCATAAAGGACCCGGTTTGGTGGCCAGAGTAACTTTTAGTTCTTCACCTCACCTAGTGGTCCTGCCACAAGTTAGCACAAGGGTAGTACAATGGGAAGTAGTGCAGTTCATGGGAAAGAGCAGACTTTGGAATGAGAACCTTGGTCCAACTGCCCGTCCTCCCTCTGGGCCTCAATGTTCATGTCCGTAAAATGGGAAGCTAGATTAGACAGCCTCCACAGGCTGTTCCAGCTCTAGATTGGTGATCCCATGTCAATAACTGATGTGATCTGGGTTCAAAGTGTTAGCTGGTCATGTTCTCACAGTAAGGGTGTTAGACTTGGAGTTCAGGGCCTCAGGGAGGGCACTTAACCTCTACAGGTTCATTTCCTGCACTCCTACCCCAAATTTCCCTGCATCTGTCAAGGGCGCCACAGTCCCTGATCAGTCTTCCAGCATCCCCCATCCATGCCTCCAGAGCCAGTTACTCCTCATGATTTTGTCTCTAGCTCACTGAGGTAGTTTTCTAACTAATCTCCTTGCTTCCTGTCTCTTCAGTCTCCAAACATTACAGTGCTTGTCTAGTACTTCTTTTAGAGTAAAATACAATCTCTTGAGATGGGAGGGGGAAAGAAGCAATAACACCTACTATGTGCCAGCCACTGGGCTAAGTGGATTTTCCTTGTAGCAAGTATTTAATTTGATCCTGACAATAACCCAGTGAGGGAGGTGCGATCATTATCCCTATTTCACAGTCAAAGAAACTAAACAGCAGTTGTGACACTTGCCCGGGGTCAAATTTGAACTAGGGAACCACCCCCAGCACCTCCAGCTATCTCTTAATAATGTGGTTCTAGCCAGCATACCTTCCTTGGTGCTCCAGGCTCCAAATACCCACCCCACCCAACTCAACATCCCATTTCCCCTATTCTCTTCCTGTTTCCTAGAATCCTTAGCTTCCCTCAAGGCTCACTCCAGGCTGCCTACTTCTAGGAAGCCTTTCCTGATCTCCTAGCTCTTCATACTCTCTTCCCTTCTCAGATGATCACGTGTTGCCCCATATGTTTCCAGCAGAACATCAGTTCTTCGAAGGCAATTTTCCCTATTGTCTTTATATCCTCCCTCCTCTCCCCTACAGTGCCCTGCATCCTTACATATTTAATTTTGTGTGTGTGTTAGATCTGTGATTTAATTGCAATGCCCCAAAACACTTATACTGATGATCTGCTCCTGCTTCTCTGCTTGCAGTGGAGAAATTACAAGTGACTC
The DNA here is from genome assembly GCF_019393635.1 of Dromiciops gliroides. Lineage (NCBI taxonomy): Eukaryota > Metazoa > Chordata > Mammalia > Microbiotheria > Microbiotheriidae > Dromiciops > Dromiciops gliroides. Next base: position 755,781,491 of record NC_057861.1, read on the forward strand.
GCCCAGGGTCATGCATCTGACTCCCAAACTGGCTCTCTGTTGACTATGCCGATCTTACTTGTCTTTTCTCTCCTCTTTCAGAAAAGCCTTTCATTCAATTTTAAAATAAGTGATCTCAATTCCTTGGGCTCCACCACATCTGCTCAATTTTGGGGGAATCCCCAGTGCTAGACACAGGGCAGGGGCCTAATAAAATACTTGATTAATCAACAGATGACAAACCCTACAGAGATGCCCTTATAAGACCCAGGAAAAGCCCAAGCTCTGAATTCCTTGGAAAAAGACATCCTAAGGGAAGCTAGGTGGTGCTGTGGATAAAGCACCGACCTGAGTTCAAATATGACCTCAGACACGTGACACTAGCTGTGTGACCCTGGGCAAGTCACTTTGCCCCCATTGCCCTGCCAAAAGCAAAACAAAAAACAAAACCCACCACAAGACACCCTGAGAGTGTCCTTAGGAGACACTGCAGGAACAGGCTGGCTTCTGGAGTTGGCCAACCCCTCTAATGTGAAATCTGGTGGCTATTTTGCTACTAGAGAGATAGCAAGGTTTAAAATTGCTCTGGCGTTCAAAATATGATTTTAGGATGCTCTCAAGCTGTATACAACCTGTGTCCCTCCAACAATCTGACCACTTCTATAACTGTTTACATCCACCCATAGTCTTGGGGTCTTGGAACACGCAACCATGTGACAAAGCACATGTCAAAAAGGTACTCCCTTTCCTAAAATGACAAAAACCTGAAGCTTTACTTGTGCCTAGTAAGAAACTGCTGATGTTTGGGAGAGTATCTTTTCCAAGGATTTGCCTTTATTTTAGTTCCAATTTGTTTCCCACAGTTACATTCTAAAGTAGGTGCTGCTTTATCCTTAATCTTGTCTCCAGAAAGCTTTTGACAATCCACTTTAAGTTGAGTACTTACACTACACTGTTACACCCTGATTAAGAGCGTGAATGCAGAAGGCCCCATAGGTCTTAGTAAAACACAAACATCAGTGCCAGTGAGCTTCCAGACAACAGTACTAACATTTAGTTCTGGAAGCCTTTAAAAACAACTACATTTTAACAACATAATCCCCATCACTAGCCAATCAAATAATAAACATTTATTTAGGGTGAGCCTGTTATGCATCAGTCACTATGCCTATAAAGAATACTACACTCACTACGAAAAAACCGCGTCTATAGTTTGCGAGCATCCAGTGATGATTCAGGAGGAAGGGTTATAAATGTACAAATTTTCGTTTTTAAAAGTGACTAAAGGGGCAGCTAGGTGGCACAGTGGATAGAGCACCAGCCCTGGAGTCAGGAGGACCTGAGTTCAAATCCGGCCTCAGACACTTAACCTCACTTTGCCTCACCAAAATAAATAAATAAATAAATGAATAAATAAATAAATGAAAAGGGAAAAAAAAAGTGACTAAAAGCTTTCTTGCAACTTCCTTTATAGTTGAAACAAATAAAGAAAAATCAAAAACTTCCAAAAGTTGCAAATATGCGGATCCCATCACTAATACAATGTGTCTATTCCAAGGACAGATTAGTATCACCTCCACCTCCTACCTCCCACTTCAAATAGCAGCAGCTTCCAGGGGGGGAAAGTATTTTCAAAGTCATTTTCCCATCTGATTTAAAATAAATGTGATTATAATCAATCTTATTGAGCTGCAATTCCAAATTAAACATAACTCAACAGATTTAGGGTAGTAAACCAGTGTCAAGGAAACTTTCCCATTCATTTATTGTTAAACATATGCAAACATTTCTAATGATGCCCAATTATGAAAGCATGGATTTTGAAGCAAACAAATCCAGTGAACAAATAAACACCCAAATGGGCATTATCAGTTTAGAAATTTCATTTCCAAAGACCTCCACAGTTCTTTGCTGAGATGGTGTTACAAAAAACGTGGTACACAGAATTTTTTAAACAGCACAGTATTTACAAAATAGGCCATTTCATGAGTTCTAAATCTTGTCCATAGAACATCTGAAAAGCTTTACGAAGACAACATTACAAAACAAGGACTCAGAAAGCTCTTACTACAAATATTAAAACAAAAAACTAGGGGTAGTCACTAGTCCACAATAGGTGAGCACACGGCCCACATGGGGCATGAAAGCTATCAAAATCTCAGTTGCTGGTGAGTCTTCAGAAAGGCAGCGTTCTCATCCAGATGGCAGTGGAGTTCAACTTTGTTGTTTTAAATGAAGATGTCCTGTTCTTTTGCTGACAGGTCAGAGATCCATTGGAATGTCTGAAACGTCTAACTAAAATATCTCCCCCTTTTGCCAGTAAATACTGTTTGCTCATTGTTGTACTTTTGGTTTACATCTGTTACAGAAACAGGTTCTAGTCCTGCCCAAGGGTCCTCAAGCATTGAAGGTTTGAAATAGTTTTCCACATCATTAGACATTCTTTTCTCTTTGCCACGCGCTGAGCCAAATGGTGTAGATGTCCTGGGTGAACCCTTTGGAGAAAAATCATCAAATAAGGAAACATTCAGCAAAGAGACTTAGAGTGTAAATAATCTTTTAAAGAGAAAAATGAAAATGGAGCTTCTTCACAAGAGTCTTTCCCAGAAATTAAAACCAAACTCAGTTTACTATAACCTTGCCCTCCGTTATTATGGCAGAGGATACTAAGGAAAATAGAAGACTAAGGATTTACAGAAATGTTCCCTAAAAGAGTGAAGTTTAAAAAAAAAAAAGCCAAGGAGGTTTTGCCAGTAAAAAACAATAGTATGTTGACCATGTTTTAAATGTTCACCTCTATGCTTTTAAATATAGTTACTGTTCAAAACAAAACAAAACTACTACTTGGCATTAAACAGGCCCGGGCAAAACTGTCAGAGGCCAGAGGCATCATCCTGATGCCCGCAACCTGAGTCAAGACTGGCCAAAGCTGCTTTGACTCTAGAAGCTAGTCCCCAAATTTGGCAAAACTAAATATGTAAATGTATGTGTATGTATGTATAGATATAGATAAAACAGTGGTTCTTAAATTTGGTTTAAATTCTAAAACAGGGCATTGATGGAGGTTTGGAAATAGGGAATTAAGAGCATCTCTTGCCTTCCCTCCTCTCTCCTCTCCATACAAACCAGACTAGGACAAGTTCAATGGAACCTTCCGGGATGTCGACAGTGCTGCCTGCATCAAGTGGTGATGACGTACACTTCTTTTCATTTTATTGTGACTGAAAAATACAAGTGTGCCAAGGGCAAGAATGAAGTGCACGTCCACAAATTTCACATGAAAACACTTGGTGCTATAGTCATCTGAAGTTTGGGATGTGGCTAGCCTCTAGATTGGATGGAGGCAAATAACTTCCTTCAGCTCAGTCCAGTTTCCTCAAATCACCCTAGTAAAGCCAAGCCTCTACAGCTTAAAGGAGGACAGAAAGATGAAGGACTAATATGCATGGCCTTTCTCAGTATGGCCCATTATCTACCCTTTTTAAGACACTGCTTTTTAGATGCAACTCAGTGAATGATGGATCACTAAGCACCTATAGGCAAAGCCTTTCTAAGTCGGAGGGAAAACAGCACAAGTCCTTTGCTTCTAGTTATATTTTTTCAAAACTACCAAGTTTCAAACTATAACCACTTGAAAAATCAGTAAGCCTTGAAAGAAGAGTAAACCCTAGGGGGCAGCTAGATGGCACAGTGGATAAAGCACTGGCCCTGGATTCAGGAGGACCTGAGTTCAAATCCAGCCTCAGACACTTGACACAAGATGTGTGATCCTGGACAAGTCACTTAACCCCAATTGCCTCACCAAAAAAAAAAAAATAATAGTAAACCCTAATTTAGTGTATGTAAATTAAGACTAAGCAGAGAAGCCTAAACATCTAAATGGGCACAGGCCATTTGAGGTATCAAGCGCCCCTGGTACAGAACTCTATCACAGTCAGCCCTAAAACAAGCTAAGAAGTGTCCAGAATGGATCCTTTACAGTTTGTATCCATAGGGTCCCCAGCAGAAGCCTCTGAGAAGGTGTGTACATGTAAATACATGTGTATACAGAAGGGGAAATGCTCAGAATATTCATTTCTTTAAACTGTTCTTTTCTATTAATAAAATAATAATAGCAATGTTAATAATAGCTAACACTATATAGTACTTCCTGCATGTCAGGCACTGTGCTAAGCACATTACAATCATCTCATCTGATCACAACAACCCTGAGAGGGAGATGCTATGATCATCTAGGAAAACTGAAGCAGAGGTGAAGTGACTTGTCCAGGGTCACATAGCTACTAAGTGTCTGAGGGCAGCTGAATTCAAGTCTTCCTAACTCCACTCCTACCTGACCCAAATGCAAATGAGAACAGCTGAGGTACCATCTCAGATCCATCAGATTGGCAAAACTGACCAAAAAAAAGGAACCGCTGGAGAGACTTTGGGGAAACAGGTACACTGAGCAGTACCCTGCCGTGGATTGCTCTAGCCACTCTGGAATGCATTTTGGAGTGATGTCACCAAGGTTATTTAACTGGGAACCCGCTTTGACCCAGTGATACCACTGGTAGGTCTGCACCCCAACTCTTCGGGTACAGAGAAAGAGGAAAAGGACCCAGATGAACAAAAATACTTAAAGCAGCTTTTTTTGTGGTGCCAGATAATTGGAAACTGAGGGGGATGCCTGTCAATTGAGGAAAGACTGAGTAAGTGAATATGAATTTGACTAAATACTCTTGTATTGTGAAAAAGGAGGCACCTGGCAAGACTTGTATGATGAGGTAAGCAGAACCAAGAGAACAACTGATACAATAACAGAGAGGTAAACACAAGCCATTGGAAGACTTAGAACTTTGATGGATGCAAAGACCAAGCAGAGTTCCCCAGCACTCAGGATCAGACATGCTGCCCTCCCCAAGGAGAGGTGGATCCAGGAAAGACTGAAGCCCATTGTTTTGGACATGGCCAATGTCAGAATTAGCTTTGTTTGATTATATGTCTCTGTAACAGGTTTTGGTTTTCTTGCTTTCTCCCATGGCGGGGGGGGGGGGGGGGGGGGGGGGGGGGGGGGGGGGGGGGGGATGGATTTGAAACTGAAAATGAAAGGAAACTAATTTTTTTTTTTTAAGCAGAAATAAGGGGCAGCTAGGTGGCACAGTGGATAGAGCACCGGCCCTGGAGTCAGGAGGACCTGAGTTCAAATCTGGCCTCAGACACTTGATACTACTAGCTGTGTGACCCTGGGCAAGTCACTTAACCCCAACTGCCTCACTAAAAAAACACCACATAAAAAGCAGAAATATACTTTCAAAAAAGGAATCCTGGATTCTTGAAAAGAACATACTAAATTTCTAAGATTAAACTATGTTTTAATATATTAGCATTTCTTAAAATCTATGTAAGTTATAAATTAATTCCTGCCAATTTAAATTTTTTCTGGCAAACTTACTCAATATTAAAGTGAAATAAGGCCAAAGAGTAAACTGAGGAGCTGCTACCACCAAGTTTGCATAGGCCATGGTTATATTCCTTAGGGGAAGGTCCCCGCCAAATAATGAGACTTAGAGCACAGGGAAGAAAGCATTTCCATTTTGCATAAATAATAAAGTGAGTTGTAAGTGCTGTTAAATGAACCATTCCATTTCCAAATGTCACTAGTATTATCAAACATCCCAGTGCGCTGGAGGAGCCCTGCCTGTATTAAAATTGTGGTTCTATGTGGTGGATCCAGATGGGAAATTGCTCTGGGTATCTCACTGGAATCATTCAATAAGGGGCATTTGAGCAACATCCTCACTGTATGTGGACAAACCATCCTGGGCTTTATTTGGTTGTGCTCCCTGAGCATGAAGAAAAACCACAAAAGCCATCTTAAATGCTTTTCTAAGAAAGTAAAAACAAGTGTTTGGAGGTACAGCTAGAAGGACAAACTGGAAGAATATAGATGCTAATAAAATCTCAACTAATTTATAAAATACAATGCAATAAGGCTACAACACTCTCTTCAGAAACATCTCAGGTGAAAATATTGAGTCCCATAGGAGGCATTTACTCTGCCAACTGCAAGTCAAATGAAGTCAGTGTCGCAAAGCATAATGGGTAGATGTCTACTTATTTATCCCATGATTTAAACTTGTCTCTTGCAGACTTCAGTTATACTCTTCAAAAGATCTACAGAAAAGCAAAAGTAGTCAAAACATTTAAAACCAAGTATTTGTTTTAAGCAAAAACTGTAGTCTTAAAAAAAGCAAGACAACTGACAAAAATGAAACTTTAGTAAAAGTTAATGTGATCAAACCCTTTTCAAAAAATAAGTGCTAATAAATAAGTAAATAAATAATTAAAAAAAAATAAGTGCTTTGAGAAACAACAATAACTCAAGATCTTAAACGTAGTAGTTTGATCAAACTGTGTGTGTTTGGTTTTTCTAAACATGCGAAAGCACTGTTTTTCCACCATGGCACTATCTGAAATTATTTTTATTTTGTCAAGTCCTCCTCATACCACATAAGCTGGGGGGAAGGGGAGGAACTGTTTTTGACAATGAATTTTACTGCAGAAAAAAAAAAGAAGCAAGTAAAGCAAAAAGCTTAAGAACTAGCAAGAACTTCATTTTCAGTGAATTCAGGAGACTGAAATTCTCCTGGATTCAAATATAAAGACAGCTGACTCCCACAACTTTTCAAGAATGAAGGCCACCCCCCCCCCCCCCAGCAGCTAGGTGGCACATGGATAAAGCACCGACCTTGGATTCAGGAGGACCTGAGTTCAAATCCAGTCTCAGACACTTGACACTAGCTGTGTGACCCTGGGGCAAGTCACTTAACCCTCATTGCCCCTCAATTAAAAAAAAAAAATGAAGACTCTCTAACTTGCTGAGGAATAGACAGGTGAACACCACCCCTCCCTAGCCCCAACTTGATCTAGACCCTAGGCAAGCTCAGAGCAGCACGAAGGTCTGTGCACCACAAAACCTCCCTCACACTTATGTTTCTTCAAGTCTTCTGCTTTATGTGCAAAAAACTGTTGTGTTTGGAAATACATCAAATCAGGGGAAAATTATATAAAAAAGTGGAGAAATTTGTTTTCAATCCAAGAAAACTTTTCAATTTCCAGAAGTCCAGACTGAAACACCGGAATGTGAGAATTAGACCTAGTTCTACTTTGCAAAGAAACAAAAAGAAAAAGAAAAGAAACCCCCAATTTACTGCATTTTGTTTTTTCTTTCTCCAGAACAGTTTCCGAAAAGGAACCTTCAGTATCTACTGACACTGAGGAAGACACGCTGAATCCAGAAATCATTTTACTGTAATACTATTTTTTTCCAAGTTTTGCCCACTCACTATACATGGCAAAAACTAAGCCTTTCCCTAAAATTTTGCACTTTGTAACTCCATTTGCAATATTTCTAGGCTTAAAAAACCCCAAACCTCTGAAATCACTAAATCACAACAGCTTGTAAACCATTGAAATACACAGCTGATTGCACAAAACATCATTTTTGTGATGGAGATGATCCATCAAATAGTTGTATGTTTCTAAAGTGGAAGATATTTAGATGGTTCTTTTTCTGGAAGAAAACACTGATGTGGGGAGGGGCCCGGGGAGTGCGTTTCAGCTCCTAGGCTTCGGCTGCCAGGCGTTTTCCTGGCCACTGGCTCTATCTGGGGCACAAGGCTCTCTGGTGCGGGCAGAAGCTGCCGGTCCCGGCTCCTCTTCCTCGGTTCCATTTCAGCTTCCGAAGGGGCAGGAGCCCCTTCCTCGTCCCGGGGAAGGGCGGTGGGCGTCTCCCACCCGGCACCTCCTCCTCCTTCTTCCATCCTCCTTTCCCGGCGGCTTCAGTCGGTGAAGGGCCAAGCGGGGGCTTCGGCAGCGGCCGCCTGGGGGCTGAAAGGGAAGCCCCGGGGCGGGGGAAAGCCCCGGGGGGCCCCTGCCTGCGCCCCCGGCCAGGAGCGGATGCCTTCTTCCTTCTTCCTTCAGATTTTCACGAGATAAAACGTTTCCGCAAAGTAAGAGGATTACTCACCTTATTCCCAAGGTCTGGTTCCGGTGGGCGGCAGCACAAGCACCCCCCTCCCCATTTTAAAGGGAAGGGGGGCTTAGCCCCGCTGTGCCAGGCCCTTTAAGAACGGGGGTGGGGGTGATGCCAAGGCCCCCAGGATGACCCCCCGGGGGAAGAAGCCAGAGACCTGAGGGGGGCCTCGGGGGCCGCTGCGTCCCGGCTCCGCAAGGGCGCCCCCGGCCCGGGCCATGCCCCCCGGGGGCAGGCGCTTCGGGCTCGGGCCTAGCGGCTTCCCCCCTCCCCCCAGCCCCGAAGAGCCGCCCCCGCACGTACCTGTAACTGCCTGGCCGGCGGGCCCGGGGAGAAGCCGGGCGGGGGACCCGAGGAGCCGGGGCCCGAGGCCGGGGAGCCGGAGGCGGGCGCGCGGGGCCGGGTGCGAGGCCCGAAGGGCGGCGTCTGGTGCGGGCTCCCGTAGCCGTCCCGCGGGGAGGGCGGCCGGGGGCACCCCGAGGGGCTCCGGAACCCGCCGCCTCCGCCGCCCCAGGAGCCCTGGCCGGGCCCCGCGAAGGGCGGCGTGGGCGGGCGGAAGCTCGGCCGGTGCATGGGCGCGCGGAGCCGGAGCTGCGGGGGCCGACGCGGGGAGACCTCGACCTCGGCCGCCGCCGCCGCCGCCGCCGTCCGGGAACGAGAGCGAGAGCGAGGCTGCGCGCGCCGCGCTTGCGCACTGAGGCCTCCTTCCGCGGCCTTCGTCGACGCTGCCGCCGACGCTGCTGCAGAAAGGTTCCGGGCACACAAGGTTCCGGGTCCCAGCGGGAGTGAGGAAAGAGGGAAGGGGAGGGGAGGCGGGGGCAGGGGCGGGGCGTCGCCTCTCAGTTTGCAGCCTCGAAGTCCACCTCCTGTCGCTGCTGTGCACCTGCGGTCTTGAGCTCCCTAGTTCTATTGCCCAGCCTGGATCTTCTGACCGTACCTGTCCGAACTTCTGTGCCCTCGTGCCCTGTCCGAGACTCCCGACTGCCCCGGCGCGAGCTCCCCTGTGCTCCCCTGCTCAGCGGGACTCCCGACTGCCCCGGCGCGAGCTCCCCTGTGCCCAGCGCGGGAGGAGGATAGCTCGGGATGCTAGCTGTCGGGGTTGTGTCTCGGCGCTGCTGGCGGAGGAGCTGCGTTTGGAGGATGAGCTCCAGCAGGTGCCCGAGGCGGTTCCGGAGCGGCAGTCCAGGTAGTCAGTCCCTGCGGGAAGGAGCTGTAGCTCACCGGTGGAGGGGCAGTGCAGGTGCCCCCGAGGCTTCGGTCGCAGGTGCTGCTGCGCTGGCACTTCGAATCCAAATTTCTGCCCGAGCCCCCTGTCCTCTCCACTGCCCCCGACATCCCTGGGGCTCAAGGCCAGGCAGAGAGGAGACTGTTGTGCCCCACGGGGGCACTCACTCACTCACACACACCCCTGTATTCTACAGTCCAAGATGTGTGCAAGTGGGCACACACTGCGGAAGGAGATGGGCTAATCTCTGCATCCCTGGCATCCTGCACACCATGAGGCTCAGTTTCTACCTCTAAGAAGTAAGGAGGTTGCCCTAGAGGACTTCCAAGACCCTTTCTAGCTCTAAATTTGATGTCATCACTGGACTTTCCCCATTTTATTCCCATTTCCAAGACACTTAGTGTCTTAGGGGCCTTAGGGGCAGGAACACAGTCTAAGTCAAGGAAACTCATAGAAAAGGCACTGAGGCAGCTGGTGGAGAAGGAGATAGAACACTGGACCTGTAGTCTGGCTGTGACACTAGCTGTGTGACACTGGGCAAGTCATGTAACCTGTTGCCTCAGTTTCCCTGACTGTAAAATGGGACTAGTAACCACTTTCCCTCCCTTAATTGTTGTGAGGATCAAATGAAATAATGTTTGTGTGAAAAATTATTTCTCCTATATTTTATTGTATTAGGACCAAGGTTTTCCCCCTTTCTACTTCCTCATCCAGAAATCAACCAGTGTAGGAAATCTCTCTTAAAGATTTACTCCCGGGGCAGCTAGGTGGCACAGTGGATAGAGCACCAGCCCTGGAGGCAGGAGGACCTGAGTTCAAATCCTGCCTCAGACACTTAACACTTACTAGCTGTGTGACCCTAGGCAAGTCACTTAACCCCCATTGCCTCACAAAAAAAAAATTACCCAAATGACTAATCTGGTGATGTTTTACATAATTGTACATGTATAACCTATATCTGATTGCTTACTGCCTCAGGGAGGGGGGAGGGGAAGGATGGAGGGAGAGAGCGAAGGGGGGATAAAATTTGGAATTGAAAATTTTAACTAAAAATGTTTATTATTATATTAAAAAAAAAGACTTACCCAGGTTGAAATCTAATTGGACAGTAAAAGAAATTCTAAGTTTGGGCTATGGGTGCATTCTTCCTCATCATGTTTGCTTAGATTGGTCTGGGAAAAATTTTGACTCTCCCTTGTGTCAGATAGGTGATATGGAAATTGATGTCTCTTTGGCCAAGATTTGAGTGACCCAAGTTACCCCAAGACCCTCATTCTAATATAGCCTCTCACGGTAATTCCTTTTTTAGTTGATTGATAACCAATCAGAGTTGATTGAATGCCTGCTCTTCCTAGTGCCATTGGGGTCTTTTCATCTGAAGCGGCCCAATGACCATCTTTTTATGAATAAATGTGCTGGCCTTATAAAGAAAATGATTCAATTACCTAGAAACTATGTCTCTCGATCTTTTTAAAAACACCACAGTTGTTTTAAAAAAAAAATCTGTAGCAGAGTACCTGGAAAATAGTAGGCACTATATAAATGCCAATTCTCTTTCCTTCCCTTCCCTTCTCCCTTCCCTTCCCTCTCTCATGTCTGCTGGTTGTGTGATCCTGGGCTTGCCTCCCCCTCCTGTCCCTCCAGTCTCCTCCTAAGCCCAACGTAGACCCCCCCCCCCCCCGTAAATAACAAACTAGGAATTTGGTGAAATCCTGGCTTACTCAGGTGGACGTTGGACTTGACTCTTTGCCCCATGAAGTCAGTCCCAGTCTCCCTTGTTACTCTTTCATGTGGAAAGGGCACTCGATGTACTTGGAGTCCGAGCCTTGCTCTGTCACTCACTGCAGTTAAAGAGCTAAAAAGAACATTCTGTAGTCAAACTCATTTTATGAGCAGGGGAACTGAGGCCAAGAGAGGTAAAGAGACTTGTCCAAGGTCACAAGGGCAGTGAGTAACAGAGCAAGGCTGCAGCTGGGTGTTGCAGTAGATAGAGTTCTGAACCCAGAGTTAGGAAAACCTTAGTCCAAATCTAGCCTCAGACATTTACTATCCATTTGACCCTGGGCAAGTCACTTAACTTGTCTGTCTCAGTTTCCTCATTTGTAAAATACGGATATTAACAGGACCTTCCTTACAATGTTGTTATGAGGGTCAAGTGAGAGCAAATCTATAAAGCACTTCGCAAACTTTAAGATGCCATATTACTGTTAGCTATAATTCTTCTTCCTACTTTACAGATGAGGAAACTGAGACTCAGAGAGGTTAAGCCATTTGAATCAGGGTCTCCCTGACTCTAAGTTCTAGCACTCTGTTGTTTATGAAGAGTCAGAAATATGTGAGCTCATCTAGGCCATCTTTGTAGTCCCAGAAGCTAGCATCAAGCATAAAGTGCATGTCTAATAGCTGTTTGTTGTGCTGGATTGGATTTACTCAAATCCTAGGTAGGTGTTCAGTGAAGGGGTTCATCATTCTAGACCTTTGTTAGACAGGAGGCAAGAAAAGTTCTGTGTAAAACTAGGAACATGTCTACGTTTTATCCGCTAAATAAAAGCAAAACTGGAATCAAGAACTGCTATTTAAACCAGTGTTTAAGCCTGTTAGAGAATATCTTTTTCAAATTACCCTAAACAATTTTTTGTTTTGTTTTGGGTTTTTTGCAGGGCAATTGGGGTTAAGTGACTGGTCACACAGCCAGTAAATGTCAAGTGTCTGAGGTTGAATTTGAACTCAGGTCCTCCTGAATCCAGGGCCAGTGCTTTATCAGCTGTGCCACCTAGCTGCCCCAGATTACCCTAAACATTTATGTTCTTTCCTCCCACCCCTTTGTAGTCCTGGTTTATGAGGTGAACAGATTCAACGATGGTTGATAAAGCCCAGACTTGTTTCCTCTGTCCATTGAGCTGTAAGACAGTGAATTGTTGTAATGCCGAGAAAAAGGAACAACATTCTGTTTCTTTTCAATTTGTTTCTTAGCCACCACACATCCCTAAGCAGTGCCACTAGGGATGCCGAGGTCCAAGAACATTAACTGTCACACTTGGTTGTCCCCAGCCTAGTTAAGTTTGCAGACAGAGCCACGTGGCAAAAGCCCAGGAGAGACTAACACATGCTTTTCCAGACTGTTGCCTGCTTTTGTAACAGCTGTTGCAAAGTCGGGGGGAAGCGCACCAGAGACCTGGCATTCCTTGCTCTTTGTGGCTGATGGTGGTTCCTTTTATTCACCCACCCAATGTCCTTTTTCGTCTTCCATGTCAGGAGATGGAGAGAATGTGCCTTTCAAAGTAAATGCATGTTCCCTACCAGGGTAGGAGCCCTCTTCCACAGGACAGTCCTTATATCCCTGAGTCTTCTTCAGCTCAAACAGTCCAAGTTGCTTCAGTTGATACTCATACGCCACAGTCCTTTTCCATCCTCCTAGTTTACCTCCTAATTCTCAATGTCCTTCCTAATCTGGGCCTCCCAGAATGGAACCCACAACTCCAGATGGGATCTGATCTGGGTCCAGTGCATGGGGATGCTCACTTGGAAGCCACACGCACCTCCGTGTACCCCCAGATGAAGTGGACTCTTGGCTTCCTTGTCACCTGACTGTCCAGTGTTTAATTGCAGTCCACTAAAACCCCCATTATTTCCCTTTGTGACCTCAGAATTTTATTCCTAAGGACTTGATGTTGCTGCTATTAGGCAGTGTTGGGGTCACCTTGGCTGACCCAAGAGGTCAAAGACAGACTCTCTGCCCCTCCCCAGAATCCTTTCATAGAACATTTTGTGGTAGGAAAGAATTGGAAACAGTAGATGCTAGTTAACCAGGAACTGGATAGACAGAATATGGGACATGAATGAACTGGAATGTTACTGTGCTATGAGACAGATGGATAGAAGAATGAATGAATGAATGAAAAAACATGTATTAAATGTCTTTGCAAAGAAAACCCCAATTGGGGCCACAAATGGAGCAACAATTTTCATAATAACACTAAGATATTTTAGTTTCTTATATGGTAGATATCAATAAATAGAACCTATATAAACAAAAGTTCCTTAGCCTCCTCAGTAGTTTTTAAGATTGTAAAGGGGTCCTGAGGTTGGACAGGTCGAGGGCCACTGGACTAATTTGAATTTTTTACTTATACCTCAAAACACCATAAAGTATTAGCCCCTTTAATAAGTAGAAATAGAACCTGTGCAGCCTTTAACTTGGATGTAAAGGGCTTGAAAGCTCTTCCATTACAGCCTATTCTCCAAGTTCATTTCTCTCTTTTTCTGTTTTATGGATGCATTTTTGCACAGAAGGGTAATTTCCTTCTGCTTAATAGGACCAACCCTACCTCAGCAAAGAGGCACAGTTATGCAGAGCAAAGGATCCTGTTGGCCATCTCTAACAGTCTGTACCAGCCCATAACTCTCCTGAGGAAAAGGAGATAGGTTTCATACTCAGTCTCTAAGAGACAAGACTGGTCACCGAATTGAGATGAAGTCTAATGTTGCTAGTGTTGCCCTTTACATTGTGGTGAGTGTTATGTTGACTGTTCTCTTGGTTATATTAATTTCTTTCTGCATCAGTTTATATAAGTCTTTCCATGTTTTTCTAAATTTATCATACTCATTGTCATCTCTTAGGACATAATTATATTCTTACCATATTTACATACCACAATTTGTCCGGCTACCCCACAATTACTGGGGACCTTCTTTATATCCATTTTCTCAATATTCAGTACTTCAGGGAAGTGTGATCTCATTGATTTGAGTGTTCCTTTCAATGATGCCCATCCCTGCCCATCCATCCTATTTGGCTCTAGTCCATGCCTTCCCAGGTTTGCCACAAAGGGTTCCCTTGACAGCTTGGAGACATTCCTCAGTTTTTTCCTGCTAATAATCTGGTGTCTTGCTACTATTTTAAAAATGCCACTATAAATGTTCTGGTGTCCTTGCCTCTTTTCTCTCTATTGTTTAATTTCCTATGGGTAAATGCCCAGTAGTAGTCATTAGATGGATTATTTGTCTCAGTTGTTTTCCCAAATCGTTAGAGCCATTCCATCCACAGCACCACCAACATATGGATCCTTCTCTCTCATTTCCATCATTCATTGTCAGGTCATGCTGGCTCTTTCATTCCTCACTTCTTAGCTTGAACATGGTGAGTATTCTCAGGCAATTTAGCTTCTCTTGAATTCCCTGTGTTCTGTTACAGAAGGAATAATTGATACTTTAGTGTCTTGAGATACTAAATAAAATAGTTGATAAAAGAGATGATGAAGTACTTTGAGAGGGCAGTGTGGTATAGTGGATCTTTGGAAAGCTGACCTGGGAGCCAAGGAGAATCTGGGTTCCAGTCCCAACTCTGACATATACTGACTGGGTGAGCCTGGGCAGGTAACTCACCTTTTTAGTGCTGTAGGCAGAGAAGGTGCCAGAAACTCAGATGAGTGCTTGTTTTGCCTTCAGCTTCTATTAGGAGCCAGACGACTTACTGGCAAATTGTAGTTATTATCCACTCTGTGTGTGTGTGTGTGTGTGTGTGTGTGTGTGTGTGTGTGTTTGTGTGTAGATGTACGCAAAGCTTTGGGGAGATAACAAGGAGGTTAAATGTAAAGACTTGTTTTTGAAGAGCTTTCGGCCTAAGCCCATAAACAAATCATCATCAAAATGTTTACTTTTTAATCCATAATTAACCAGTCTCAGGACTGGTCTACCTACAAATGTGAATGTACAACTTTATTGTGTCAAGGGGAGCTTACTTCAATTTTGTTAAGTAGAAAGGGCCCAGACTATATTGGTGTGGGAAGCCCCCTCCCACTGTCTGGGATCCCATGGAAGTTTTTTTTTTTTAGGGGCAATGGGGGTTAAGTGACTTGCCCAGGGTCACACGACTAGTAAGTATCAAGTGTCTGAGGCCAGATTTGAACTCAGGTACTCCTGAATCCAGGGCCGGTGCTTGCCCCCCATGGAAGTTTTAAGGAGCCAGCCTGAATCTTACCAGTGGCAAGCTCTGAGCCCCCCCTTATCTTTTGTTTTCTGATTGAATATTAATCTCTCAGCCTGAATCTCTGATACAACTTCTTTCCCTATTTTCTCACCTTCCCACTTTCTAGACTTCCTAGTAACAAGGCAGCCTGGTCTTCCTTTTTAGTTAATGCTCACTTATCTTCCATCTGGGACCCTACCTCCCCCAGGCAATGATTGCCTTCCCCCTTAGCCTGGGTAGTTGATTTTCTCTGTGCCCCAAACTTCAGACCTCTTGCCAACCTGGCCAAGTACATAACACTTTTTTACTGATATACAGAGCACACAAAGGATCACTGGAGTCATCTGTCAGGAAGAAATGACTAAATGGGTTCAAAGTGCTTTGTAAACCTGAAATGTGCTAGGTCACTGTCCACTATGATAGTGAAAATAGTTATTACAGAAACACCAAGGCACCTGGGTATATATATACCCAAGATGTGCTCTGTCAGAGGCTCTCTAGATCTTTGTTCCCAAATTCTGCAACATCATTGTAATGTGACCAGTTGGGAACACTAGCCCAGAAGCCCTGTTTGTTTCTTTGAAGTGTATGTGTTTGCTTCAGGAAGTCTCAGCTGGGGAGAGAAGCTATTCCTTCTGTTATTGGAGCAACTGTAACATTGTAACTGTGACTGGGTGCCTCAGGACACCGTATTTGACATCAGTCGGTTTTCTTATGGTGCACCAGAGGCTACAATATATCCTCCTCAGACCTGAAAGTATCCTCTGGGCTCTCATGGAGTTACTGTACTAAAACCAGATCTTCTCCAATAGATTAGAACCATGCTCCAGTATTCCTTCAGATTGGGTTGGATTGGGAAAGAAGTCAGACTCTGTGCTCCTGGGGAGGGCCCAGTTGGAGAGACAGTATGCTGTCCTGGAAGCAGCCTCAGCTTTGTAGTTAGGAGTATGTAGAGTCAAATCCCAACATGTCTCCATACTAGCTTGATGACCTTGGACAAGTCTCTTGCCTTCCCTGGGTCTCACTTTTCTCACCAAGAAAATGAGGGTACAAGGTATACAAGGTGGCTCTCAGGGCCTTCTCCAGTTTTAAATCTATGATCCAATGAGAGCTCTTTGCACAGGCTAAAAAAATGATACAAAATCACTCCATAGAAATACTTATTGTCAAAGTTTTAAAAAGAATTATTTCAACACAAATGAACATTTTCAAATAAATGCTTATCATTGCTTTACTTGTCTTCATCTTTTCTCCTGCTAGGAGCCTGGCTAATGGCTACCATCTGGTTTTCACAGTCAGCCTTGGGAAGGACGGGTGACCTAAAAAGGCCCATGTAGTGTGGCTGCTCTAGGGCCCCCTAGAAGAGCAGGCAGGGAAGGGGGCAGCCAGGAAGGTAGAATTCTGGGAAGGTGGCCTGGTACTGTAGCTTCTTCTGGTTGTGGCAGGAAACACCCACCCACCCAATATGTATTTATTAAGTGCTTGCTGTATGTGAGGCACTGAGGATACAAGCCAACAATGAAGCAGTCCTTTCTCTCAAGCAGTTTATATTCTATTAGAATAAAAGAAACTGGGCAGCTAGGTGGTGCAGTAGATAAAGCACTGGCCTTGGATTCAGGAGGTCCTGAGTTCAAATCTGACCTCAGACACTTGACACTTACTAGCTGTGTGACCCTAGGCAAGTCACTTAACCCTCATTGCCCCACCAAAAAAAAAAAAAAGAATAAAAGAAACTGACCTGGCACGAATGAAAAAGTCATGTCTGACTCCATTTGGGGTTTTCTTGGGAGAGTTTGCCATTTACTTTTCCAGCTCATTTTACAGATGAAAAAAACAAGGCAAGTGACTTGCCCAGAGTCACACTGCTAGAAAGTGTCTGAGACAGGATCTGAACTCAGGAAGACGGGGTCTTCTGGACTCCAGGCCTTATCCATTCCAGACAATATCCACTGCATCACTTAGCTGCCTAGGAAGCACTAAAGCGAATACCTAAATGGGGCTTGATGTGGAGCATATCTCTACAGAGCTCTGCATAAAGTGTCAGGACAAGAATCCAGAGCCTTGACTTAATATGTATCTGAAAAGAACAATAAGCATATTTAATCTGCAGATCATTAGGATTTTTAAAAATTATTTTTTCGGGGCAGCTAGGTAGTGCAGTGGAGAGAGCACTGGCCCTGGAGTCAGGAGGACCTGAGTTCAAATCCAGCCTCAGACACGTAACACTTACTAGCTGTGTGACCCTAGGCAAGTCACTTAACCCCAATTGCCTCGTTAAAAAAAATTATTTTTCATAACTATCAAGTATTTCTCTTTTTTCTTCCTTTTTCTTCTTTTCACCTAACCTGAGGGGGAAAGGAAGCACAAAGCCCTTATAATAAATCAGAAAATTCAAGCAAAACATCAAGGATTCCCACCAGCCCATAAATACTCAATACAATGATCCTCTCCTTCCTTTGAGAGTCCAGTTTGCTTCAGGGTCCTAAAGTCCACTATCCTCCTAGGAGCCCCCTGTGGTCTGGACTCCCCTAGGAAGGGAAGTGACCTTGAGACTGATCTTTAAGCCTCTCAGTGAGCCCCTCTCAGCCAAGAGACCCATACAAGTATGAAGCCTTATAGTACTGCCCTGTGGATTGGGCCTTTGGGGTCAATAGGCAGGTGACCACCTCCACTTTGGGGAACCCAATTTTACTGCAAGGGACCTTGACAGACACCCAGATATACTGGACTACCCTGAAGGCCTGGAGCTTACCCAAAGTTGGGGTTGCTAGAGGAGCCTCCCCCCCTTTCCCATTGACCTCGCACTGTCCGGAGGGCTCACAATAAGAGTGGAGGGCAAAGGCTAGGCCTTTTGCTGCCCCATATTGTGGCTTGGACTCCCCTGATGAATGTCCAGCTTTAGGACCATGTATGCCACCCTTCTCTCTTCAAGACCCTGAAGGCATCCTGCCGCTCTCCTCTATCCAAAAGACTGGGCTCCCAGCCCGTAAAACTTGGGGTTGCTATTGTGGCAACTCCTCAAATGGAAGAGATTTGTCTCCTATTACAGATGGGGGTCCCTGGTATGTGAGTGGGCTACTTTTCTGATTGATTTCTTTGATGAGAAATCCACTTTCTTTTCAATTTAACTTTCATTTGACTATGTCAAATGTTCTCTTCCTTCAACTTCCCCTATCCCAAATGAAAAAGGAAAAACAAAACCTTTATAACAAATAAGGTGAAAGAGGAGGGAAGAAGCAGTTATTGAGAAGCGATTATGTGTCAGACACTGTGGCAAACACTTTTTACAAATATTACTTCATTTAATACTCAGAACAACCCTTTGAGGCAGGTACTACTATTCTCCCCATTTTACAATGGAGTAAACTGAGGCAGGCAAAGGTTAAGGGACTTGTCTAGGGTCACACAGTGTTTGAAGCCACATTTGAGCTCTTCCTGACTCCAAGTCCAATGCTCCATCCACTGTGCCACCTAGCTGTCTCCAAGCAAAAACGTGGATAAATCAAATACGCATACACATATTCTGAAGGCAAAGAAAAGAGGGCAGCAAAGGATGAGGTGGAGAGATAGAATCACAGAAGCAATGAACATGACTTTGGACAGACTTCCAGAGAGAGTGGCGGATAGAAAGGCCTGGTGTACTCTGGTCCATGGGGTCACGAAGAGTGGATGGGACTGAACAACAACATACATATACATACATATGTATATACATATGCAAATATACACATGGATATATTTATGAATAAAAATGTAGGTATACATTTATTTGTACACATAGAGACAGTCAACCAAAGCAACTTCCCATGCTGTCCGTGTCCAAAAATGTTATGTCTGATTCTGACTCTGGATCTCTCACCTTCTGTTAGGAAATGGTGCATGATTCACCTCTGGTCCTCTGGATTGTGCTTGGTCCTTGAATTGCCCAGAGCTCTCAAAGGTTTCAAAGCAGTCGAACAATTCATTAAGCATAAACAATGTGATTTTTCACTGATCCTTATGAAATGTTTTATTAATTTTTCTATCACATTATGCATGATATAAATGCATTTCTGAATGCATCCCTTTCCCTATCCGTTCCTTACCCAGAGAGCTTTCCTTTGTAACAAAGTTAAAGCAAAAGAAGCTATTGTTAAACCAACCAACATTATCAACTATGTTTGCAGCATTCTGCACTGGGAACCCCTCACCTTTTCAGTGAAGGTAGCGCTCATCTCCTCTCTAGGAACTGAGTTTAGTCATTCTTATCATAGAATCCAATTGCATTTTATTTACAGTTTTTTTCATGATATAATTCCAAACTGCAGACACCCAGAACTGCCCTGTTTGCACTGATTTAAGGGCAAAGAGCTTCCAGAGTTCCAGAGATGGGCAGGTAGACATGCCTGGCACTTTGGCCTCTTCTCCCCCTACCCGAGGCTCTCCCTCATTCATTGTGTGGGCTTCCATCTGTCACCTGATTTGTTCATCTATTGGCTCTTGGCTTCAGTTGGGTCTGAGACGCTCTCGGTTTTAAACCTCAAACAGACACATTTTTCAAGGCAGTAACAACAGCAGCCACTGTTTTATAGCCTTAGAAGTTATTGAAAAGACTATTAGAGAAAGTGTTCCCTCCTCCCAATTTCCTGAGGGGAGAATTTGAAATTAATATTATTTAGAAGTCCAAGAAAAAAAGTCTTATTTTGGTATTTTTTTTTTGCCCTAGACACTGACAACGTGAAGCCCCTGCATGGTGTGAAAATTCTGGATCTCACCAGGTTTGTCTTCATGGTCTAGTTTGGGGTAGTCAGTTTTCAGGAGAAATAGCAAGAGGGTATCTTGCTGGAAGGCATTGCATTCCTTCATCCGTGTCAAATTTTGCAGGATACTGGCTGGACCTTTTGCCACTATGAACTTAGGAGACCTTGGAGCTGAGGTGATTAAGGTGGAAAAACCAGGTAATTGTTCCTTTGTTTTTATCAATGGAATAGATCAGCTGTTTGTGTGGCTTATTCCACACTTTTTTGTTCCAGTGGAAGTGGAAACACAAAGACTTGGCATGCTGCCCTTTTTCCCCTGACTTGGAAACCTCCCTGACCTCCCTCACCCCCTTGAGGTGCCAAGGGGCAGGGTTTGGGTTGTAGCTTGAACCACCCAGCCCCAAACCAAATTCTGGGCAAGGGGACTGGTAATGGAGTGTGGAGCAGAAAGAAGATGGGCCAAGAGTCAGGGCTGAGCCTGGGACCCCAGCCTCAGATCAGAAGCCAGGCCTTGGTAACTGAGCCTAACTACTACATAGAGGAAGGGACCTCAGATGATCTGGGAAGAGCTACCCTGGGCCCTTGGGAGAAGCAGGAGAGAGGCGGGAGAGATACAAAGGGCAAGGAAGAAAGGAAGGTGAGAAGAGTAAGTGGGAGAAGAGGAGAAAAGAGGGGAGATGATAGAATAGATGAAGAGAGGAGAGGAGAGGAAGAGAGAAGAGGAGAGAAGGGGAAAGGAAGAGTGAGAGTAAGGCAAGTGAGAGAGAGGGTGCAGAAGGAGTTATTCCAGAGCACTGTGCATTGGGCCAGAAAAAATGGAGGGAAATTAGAACCCTTTCCAAGAGAACCGCAATGCTTCCATTCCTGCTCCCCTCTTTCTTTTACTTCTTGAAACATGCAGATTTCCCTTTTCTCATTTTGGATTCAATCAACATTCATATTTATTGTGTCATTATTGTTATTGCACCTGTGTACAATGTGCAAAGTTTTGTGAAAACTCTCCATGACGAACATCTTCCTGAAAAACAATGAACCTACTTAGACACCAGGGGGTTCATCCTAGGGTGTGACCTCTGAGGATAAGGTCTGCTGAAGCCAAGACACAGCTAGTGGTGCAGTAGACAGAGCTCTGGATCTGGGTTAGAGTACCTGGAAATGATGCTGCCACCTGCTGGCTGGGAGGCCTTGAACAGGTCCCTTAGAATCTCCTCAACTGGAACATGAGGGACCTCTAAGGTCCCTTCAAGCTCTTAAAAAAAAGATCATGTAAAAAAATGCCTGGGGAAGCTTAGCTTCTGTGGTTCATTTCACCTGTCAACAATATCCCTCCATCCCTCCCTACCCCCCTTCCTCCCTTTCTTCCTTCTTTGATCCCTCCCTCTCCTTCTTTTGCTTTTCTTTGTATTCTCAGGGGTTATCACAGTGCCTAGTACAGGGCTGGCATTAATACATGCTTGTTGACTTGCTTACTGACTTGATTTTTATATTTTCGTGTTTGACCTCAAGGAAGAAGGTAAGCTCCCTGAGGACAAACATTACTTTGATTCTGTCTTGGTATGTCAGTGCCTAGCCCAGCTCCAGGAATACAGTAGGGGCTTAACTGATGCTTGTTGGATGTAGTCGAATCAGATCAGTGGGAGGAGGGCTCACATTGATTTATCCCAGTCCTTTGAAGCATTGAAGTGAGAGAAGAGCTGGGCCCCTGGGCTCGCTTGGGCTCCATCTCCCTACTCTGATGTCTTTAAGGCCTCTGGGAAGCCTGTGGGTGAGGGGGGGTCCTCGTGCTTGTCCTTGGGCTGGAGGGATGTTCAGGTGTTTTTATGTGAAATGTCAAAGATAATGAGAAGACTGCTCTTATTTCTAGGAGCTGGTGATGATACTCGAACTTGGGGCCCACCTTTCGTGGGATCAGAGAGTACTTATTTTCTCAGCATTAACCGAAATAAAAAGGTAAGCTAAGGGGATGCTTTATGCATTAGATGTTTAATGGTGGCATCTCCCCACCATTAGAATGAATTCAAGATAATGAAATCTGCCACCCTATTATATTTTTATACAGAATCATAGAACCTCTGAATTGCAAGGGACTCTGAGATCATCCAGTCCAACCCCTTTATTTTACAGATTTGGAAACTGAGGCACAGAACTGTTCAAGGGATTTGCTCAAGATTATACAGTCTCAATCAGTCTTCACATATAAATAGAATTGCCAAATGAACTTTTTTGGTTTTTTTCTAGTTTAAGGTTATTATTTTTTTATTTTTTCAAATTGCGTGTCAGCAATTGTCAGCTAGGAATTCTTTCTCACCTCTGCTTCCTTCTTCCCTGAGAAATCAAGGGAAACAAAACCATATCACAGACGTGTAGAGTTGAGCAAAACAAATTTCTGCTTTGGTCATTTTTAAAAAGAAAAAAGAGCTCTGCCTCTATGTGCACAGTGAATCGCATCATCTCCCTTCCTAGAGGTGAGCAGCATGTTTTATCCTGTGTCTGCTGGCTTCCTGGGAGGTCATGGGATTGATGAGAGGGTCCTTCTAAGCCTTGCAGAGTTGTTTGCTTTGCAGTAATGTTTCTTGTGGAAGCTGCTACATCTAAAAAGACAAATGGAGGGAAGCGGTGCGGATGGGGCTGAGGCGCCTACCGGACCCTATTGGTAATAAAGCTCCAGGCTCATTCCATCGTGGATTTCATAGTCGCCCAATGTCACGTGGTCCTTGAAGACCCGGCCCCATTTCTTCAGGACAATCTTGTTCCATCTGGGGCCCGTCTGGGCTGCGATCAGTTTCTTTAGGTCCCCTGTGGAGTCTTCAGGGTTGCACTTCACACTCACCTTCTTGCCCAGCCAGTCGTTGCACACCACCTCGTTCATGGTGCCGGTGCTGAATGCCCTCGGCCACCCTGCAGCCCCGGCAGCAGCAGCAGTGATGGCAGCGGCAGCGGCAACATCAGTAGCAGCTCCTCGGGCTTCACTGCTGACTGAGCAAACAATATAGTTTAAGATTATTGAGAATGGAAGGAACCTTAGTGGTCACCTAACAACCCTCTCATTTTACAGAAAAGGAAACTGAGGCTCAGTGAGTTACCCAAGATTATGTGAGTGGTAAGGAGTAAGAGGCTTTGTACCAAATGCACTGGTTTGGAGTCAGGACCTGGGTTCAAATCCTGTCTCATACATTTACTAGATATGACCCTGATCAAATCCCCAACCTTTCTGGGCCTCAGCTTCGTCATCTGCCAAATGGCTCAACTCTTCCAGGCCCCTCCCAGGCAGGTTGAAATCTACTAGCCTGTGATCCAAAGTAGGAATGGTAGGATTTGAACTCAGGTCCTCTCACCCCCAATTCAGCAGCATACTTTCCATTGCAACATCCCACTCATCAAGACATTTTAAAAGTGAGTGTTCTATATTTGATCCTGTGGAAAGCTGTGGACCTTAGAGGCATGGCCTCAGCCCTCTGGACCTGAGTAGTCTTCCTTTCTAGAATACAAGAGAATGGTTTTACTTGGATCCTTAATGTTGTTGTCTCTTGGCTAATAGGCAGGGTTGCCATTTATAGAATATTTAATATAATAATATAAATAATAATATAACATTGTAAGTATAAATAACAATATAAGATATAAAGTAATAACGATAACCTTACTCTCTAACTTGCTAATAAGCCAGCATGGCATATTGACAGTATGGCACCTTGGGTAGGGAACAGAGCCAGAAGGGCCTGAATGAAAGGTCTTCTTTATTCACTTCCTGGCTGTGCATCCCTAAAGGGAACAATGAAATCACTACACTAATGTTGAAACCAAAGGTCTTGCCTAAAAGAAAACCTATCTCAACACTTTCTAATTGCCATGAAATTGGTAAGGAGGGTTTTAAGCGACTTGGTAGGGGAATAATGGATTGTTTATCAGGAAGGAAGCTGTATTCTTTTAGTGGTGGCTAGGAATTGGAAATCAAAGGGATGCCCATCCACTGGGGAGTGGCTAAACAAACTGTGGTATAGGATGGTGATGGGATATTATTATTATGTTATAAGAAATGACAAGCAGGATGACTTCAGAAAGGTCTGGAAAGAAATATATGAAATGATGTATAGTGAAGTGAGCAGAATCAGGAGAACATTGTGCACAGAGACAGCAATGCTTTTGGCGGGGCAGTGGGGGTTAAGTGACTTGCCCAGGGTCACACAGCTAGTAAGTATCAAGTGTCTGAGGTTGGATCTGAACTCAGGTACTCCTGAATCCAGGGCCAGTGCTTTATCCACTATGCCACCTAGCCGCCCCCGACAGCAATGTTTTTTGATGAAGAACTGTGAATGACTTGACTATTCTCAACAATTCAATGATCCAAGACAATCCCAAAGGACTAATGAGGAAACATACTATCCACCTCCAAAGAAAGAACTGATATTGATGGAACAGAGACTAAAGTGTGCTATTTTTCATTTTCTTTCATTTTTTTTTCTTTTAACTGTTTTCTTGTACAGAATGACAACTGTGGTCATGTTTTACATAGTTATACATGTATAACCCATATCTGATTGTTTGCTACCTCAGGGAGGGTGAAGGGAGGGAGGGAAAGAGGTATAAAAATTGGAACTGAAAACTATGAATAAAAATGTGTATTATTAAAAAAAAAGGAAGGAAGCTGTAAACAGAATGAAGCTCATTCTGGGTCTGGGCCCAGCTAAACCTTTCCTGTTCAGGCTAATGGATTGTGTCATTTTCTCTTCAGAGCATCGCGGTCAACATCAAGGATCCAAAGGGGGTGCAGATCATCAAAGAGGTAGGGGGCACTCTGGGGATATGGGCCCCAGTTCATATACCCACTTTATTTTAGCCGTTCACTATAGGGTAGTATTCTGTTTCTAGAAAAGACTATTGAAGGATGTAATAACTGCCTCCCAGATGTGTTCAAGGGCCAGGTAAGTATGGGACTTTGAGATGGGATGCCTTTCTCATTTGAATCATTCTCCCACTTCCAAGAAAATCTCCTTTGCTGGATGTAGGGGGAGAGAAACAAACAAAGCAAAGTCCCTCCAATAACAATGACCACAACAAAACCACACGGGCTGAGAGGGTCCCGAATCCTCTGTATTGGCCTGACTGGGGTAAGGAGAGACATGGCTCTCTCCCTCAAGTCTTCACATTCCTGACCCCAAGCTAATTTAGCCATAGGAGATTAGGAGAAGAACTAGATCTGTGGCTTTGTTGACACAGGGACCTCCCACATGAGGAAACTCCTGCAACTGGGGTCATGAAGAGTTGGACACAACTGAAATGACTCAACAACAACAAGAACAACAATAACATTTAATACCACAGTGTGGCCACTGGTTTCTTGTTATTAATCCCTCCCTATTGTCTTCTCAGGGCTTTTTTTCTTATATAAGTTTGTTGAGGTTGTCTTGGGATACTTGTATGGCAAGAATACCATAATATGCTTTGTTTACTAAGATTTTAAAAAATCTGTCAGGTTGAGAACTTCAGTAAACATTTTAGATGTCCATCCAATTCAATTCAATTCAACATCCATTTGTTCAGTGCTTGCTAAGTCATAGGTTCTTGGGCTGAGTGATGAAAGGAACCTTCAAGGTCATTTAGTCCAGATCTCTCCATATATAGTTGAGGAAACACTTGCCCAAGGCCACACAGGAAATACGTGGCAGAAGTGGGATTTGAATCCAGGCCCTCTGACTTTAGTGCTAACATAAGCTCTCTACAGCATCCAACTTCTAGAAGGTACAGTTCTAGATACTGAAGATCCAAAGACATCTAGATCTTGACCATCTCTGCCAAGAAGGATAGTGTTGCTCAACCGAAGTAGGAAAGTTTGGTTGTGGGCAGGTTTCCTGGGGGGTAGGGGAAGAAGATAATGAGTGCTGGTGGGGCATGAGACATTTAAGGTATATCTAGGTGGGTTTGTTACAGTAAACAGTTTGAATGTGCCTAGAGCTCTGGAGAAAGATTGGGGCTGGATACCTAGATCTGGGAGTCATCTGCATAGAGATGAGAAGCCCATGGGAACTAATGAGATTAACATGGGGGGGCGGTACAGCTAGCACCATGCATTGGGGGATTCTTACATTTAATTGGCACTCTATCCACATGATCCAGTGCCTTCCCTAAAAGCACTTGGTTAGGCACTGAGAGGACAAAGAAAAAAATGAAACAGTCCCTGAAGGAATTTACATTTGTAAGAAGGGGTTTAGGGTTGCCCATGGTCATATAGGGCAGAGATGGAGTGGTCACTGCTCTCCATCTGTTCATTTTCCTTATTCATTCTTGGCTCCAGTATTAAGGCAGGGGCTCTTAAACCGAGATCTGCAAACTTGTTCTTTAAATGTCTTTTGATAACTTCATTTCAGTATAATTGGTTTTCCTTGTACTCTGGTGTATTTATTTATTTTATTCATTTAACAATGTTATTCCGAGAGGAGATTTCTAGGCCTCACAAAATGACAAAAGCTTAGGGGTTAGAGTTAGGGTTAAGACTAACCATGACACAAAAAAGGTTAACCACTGCTCTAAGGTATTCAAGTGACATTTTCTGATATTTACATATAATTACTAAAATGATGAAATCCTTGAATGAATGAATCAATGACTTCTGTGTTCCCACCTTTATTTATTAAGCTAGAAAAACTTTCCCCAGAAATATTTGCTAATTTCTATCAATATTCCTAATCAACTAGGTTTTAAAAAATCAGTTACTAGTTATATTATTTTTAACAATATAACAAACGATAAAACAAAGGCATAACTACTCATTTACAATATATCAATTGTTTTTTATCATAAAAGTATTTTATTATTTTTCTAGTTGCATGTAGAGATAGTTTTCAACATTTGTTTTTATAAGATTTCTATTTCCAAATTTTTCTCCTTTCCTCCATCCTCCCCAAGACAGTAAGCAATCTGATATAGGTTTTTTGTATACAATCACATTAAACATTACAATATTTCGGTTGTGAGAAAGATTATATTTAAAGTCACCTTTAACCACTACTCCGACTGCAGACTTTTAATTCTGGAAACATAATTACAACATTCAGTTCTTTTAAGTAAATAAGTTTCAATCTCTATTGAAAAATAGTCTTCACATTTTTTTCTTTAGGTGAGGTTCAAACTCGGTTCTCTCAGGAAATAAGTTCTCTTAGTTCTTTTTCTTTGTCTTCTCAGGCATCAGAGTTAATAGCCTCTCCACAGTAACAGTTAAAATTCTCCTCACAGACTCCTTATAGACCCTAATTCTCTAACCCAAATTTAGTTAAACTATGGCTCCAACGTTTTATTGCCTCTTAAAGATAAAGTAAAAGTAATTAGGGTTTCTGGGAGAGGTCATTAAAGTTGATTTTACTTTCTAAGGGAGAGGAAAACAAGCACCCATATAAGAAAATACAAAGTATACACTTAGTAATTCCAAAAGGGAGAGAGAGGTGAAAGCAAGGGAGATCGGGAAAGGCTTCATGGAGGCACAACCTCTGTGCTTTTACAGAAGCTAGGGATTATGGGAGAATTTTCATGGAGAGCATTTACTCCTTGGAAAGTGGCAAATGCTACAAGTCAAGGCTTGGTTTATTGTTTCATTGATCATCTAGACTTAAGAAAATGATGGAGAAAATGCAGATTGTACGGGAAAGTGTGTCATGCACATTTAATTTTTTTCTTCTGGAGATCTGGTTGTTAAGCATTTGTGCAAATAAATGGAGATGAGAGATGCAATGTCATGTACAGGAACCCTCTGTCATATCAGTTTGACCAGAGCAGAATGAGTAAAGGAGAGAATTATGAAATAAGACTTTGAATGTGAGCTCCAGATTGTGGAAGGCTTTACATTTCAGAGAATAGAGAGCCACTGAAGACTGTGAAGTAGGAGTGTGACATGGTCAGATCAGTGTGAGAGACCACTTGGAAATGGGAGACAGAGGAAGACCAATTAGGACGCTATTATAACAGTACAGATACTAGATGGTAGTCCATCCAAAAGGATTTATTAAGCACCTATTGTATGCAAGTTCCTATGCTAAGTGCTGGGTATACAAAGAGAGGCAAAAACATGATCCCTGCTCTCAAGAGCAGGTTGAATGAGATGGGGTGGAGGTCGAATGAACAAGATCCTGATTGAATGGGCAGCCAGGTGGCTCAGTGGATAGAGCACCAGACTGGAGTCAGAAGAGCTGAATTCAAATCTCACATGACACACTTAATAGTTATGTGACCCTGGGTTAGTCACTTAACCTATCTTGGCCTTAGTAATAGCACCTACCTCACCAGGCTGTTGTGAGGACCAGATGAGAAAGCAGATGCTCAGAGCTCTATTGAAGTACTTGTTTTATGGGTGGTGGGGGGGAGAGCAGTATCCCAGATGACTGGAAAGGAGGTGGTGTCCTTAGCAGAAACATGGCGGTTTGGGGAGAAGCAGAATTTGAGATGCCTTGAAAATGCCTCTTTCATCTGCCTCTCCTTTCAGCTCGCAGCTGTTTGTGATGTTTTGGTGGAGAACTTTGTTCCCGGCAAGCTCTTAGAAATGGGCCTGGGCTACAAAGACATAAGTGCCATCGCTCCTCACATCGTCTACTGCTCCATAACAGGTACGCCAGCCAGGGACTTTCCTTCCACAGGGAGGAGGGCAAAGACCCTTCAGAAGCCTCTGCCTGCTGATCGTTCCCACACATAGGCTTCTTCTTGGCCAACTCACCCAGAGAGAGGTGGGGCCCTTGATTTGTTTTTTTAATTCTCTTCCTATTATCCCCTTAGTAAGCAACCACAAAACCAAGCCCTGAAATATATAAACAAGAGTTTTTGAAAATAAGATTGCCCATGAAACTGTGAAACTTCAGTTGCTACTTGTTTGGGAAAGAAGTAGGGGAACTCTAATGAGACAGCAACAGAAGGCTGTGTGTGTTTGCCCGTCCCCTTTCTGAACCCCTCTTCTGTGTCTTTTCCTGGATTTTGCTGGTGTTATTTTCATTATTTTCACTGTTGTTGTCAGCATGCATATGGCCATTCAGTTGTGCTTACTTTACTTAGCACGTTGTCATGTATAGCTGCATTTCCCCATTTGTCTTTGTAGCAGGGAAAGGGCTTTCTTCAGTATGATAAGAGCTTGTTGAGAGTAGAGAGTACAAGGAGTTAGTTAGGCACAGGAAGTAGACACAGGAAACACATCTGATTGGCTCCTCTAAGATAATCGGTGTCCAAAAGTCTAGGTGCATGACTTTTGGTTGGAAGAGCTACCCCATCCCCTAGGGTCCATAAAAAACAAAGTAGTTGGGTTTTGCCTCTCCTCCACTCTCTCCCTTTCTCCCTCCTTCCTCCTTCCCCTTTTCCCTCCTCCCTCTTTTCTCTCTCTCCTCTCCCCTTCCTCCTTCTCTTCCCCCCTCCCTCTCTTCCTCTCTCCCTTCCTTCCTCCATGTCTCTGTGTCTCTGTCCCTGTCTCTCTCTGGATCTCTGTCTCTCTTTCTTTTCCTTCCTCCCCTTTCCCTCTACAGTGCAGCAAAGCACACATATATTCTTTTTTTGGGGGGGGGCGGGCAGGGCAATGATGGTCACACAGCTAGTAAGTGGCAAGTGTCTGAGGTCTGATTTGAACTCAGGTCCTCCTGAATCCAGAGCCAGTACTTTATCCATGGTGCCACCTTAGCTTCCCAAAGCATACATATACTCTAGGCTTGGGGAGAGAAGAACTTCCTCTCCTGTACCAAGGACAATTAGTGGCAACTTGTAGGAAAACCACCTTGTGAGCTGTATATGTTTGCCCAGGTGGACTTTTCTTTGGTTTAGGGGATGTCTAAAGACTTTGGCAGCTGTAAGTATGGTGAGGCTTGGGAGGGCCTATGATGGCAGCCACCCAGCATCCCTGAGAACCTCTGAGGGCTCGGCAGCTTCCCCCCTTCTCCCTGGGCCCCTAGATACCCTCTGGTGTTGGCTGAGTGTGGGACTGCTCCAAGCCTGGTTTTCATGCCCAGAAGTTATCAGGTTCCTGCCCAGCAGCACCCCCTGGTGGTCAAATGTAAATTGAGGCTAACCCCAGATGGGTTCAGGAAGAACCCAGCCGACTGAGATGAGTGAACAGCTACAGTCCGTGCCCAGGGCGGGGCCAGGCTTAGAGGTTGAGTAGGTTGAGGCACTTAGGGCCTTGGGCCATAAAGTCATAGATGGAGAGTTAGAAGGGGCTGTAGAGGCCTTGGGGTCTAGCCACTCCCTCATTTTGCAGATGAGAAAACTGGCCCACAGAGGTTAGGTGCCTGCCTAAGATCACGCAGATATTTATGGGCAGAGGCAGGATCCAAAGCCAAGGCCTCTGAGGCCGGTCCAGGCTTCTTTTACTCTACCCCATGCCACTTACCCATTTTGCTAACATCGGTTATTAGTATATCTCATCTGTGTCCCTACAATGGTTGCTGATCAGTTTTAGAGCTGGGAGGGATCCTTCATTTTACAGATGAAGCAAGTGAGGCTCCATGAGGTCAAGTGATTCGCCCTAGGTCACACAGTGCATAAGTAGGAGTGCTGGGATTTGAACCCAGGTCTTCTCACTCCAAGTTTCAGCCCCCTTTCCATTGGTTATACTAGGACATCTCCCTTCACTCACAGTCTTCAAGATTATGCTAAGGCATGGCAGGGTTGTCCCTGCACTGTCTTTGGTGCTTTTCAGCCAAGGGACTGATGTGTTTTATTCAAAGAGGGTAAACTCAGTTTCACAGGTGCCTTGGGTTTTTGCCTCACAGTCTTTAGCGGGTCCACTTCCCCACCCGACATACTTAGCGAGCCTTCCCTTGTCATAAGGAATAACTGGTGGGCAGAATACCTCCCCGCAGCCAACCTGGCCTTGATGTTTTGAAGGCTGGCTTTGTTATCCGATGCTGCCATCCCCTCAGTCCTCCTCCAGAGACGCTCCTATGAGCACACCTTTAATGGCCAGTGTTGATAGAGACTGAGAGGCAAGTGATGTCAGCCAAATCAGAGACACGGAATCGATCTGCTGATTAATCAGAAGCTTTTATTAAGTAGCTCTTATGGTTCCGAGTTGTGGTAAAAAATATGAAAGGTTTTTAACAGTCGGTTAGGATAACTGAAAGACGCCAGTTTTTGAAGGACCACCCTTTTGGGGAGGAGACGAACAGTCCGCCTGCTGCGCACGTCAGACTGCCTGCGGCGCACTCGACTTCCAGGGTGGAGAGAATGGAAGTGGGGCTTTTGGCCGGCTCGGCGGGGCTCCTGGCGGCGCGGCACGGAAGGTCTCACTCTCTCCAAAGGTGACCTTTAGGTTTGGGTGAGTTTTTATAAGGAATATAGACTAAGCTTAGACTTAAGACGATTTGTATTGTGTTTCTACTTTCCTATCCTTCTAATCAACATCACCTTGTGACTACCATAACAATAAAAGGTCTATCTAGAAAACCAAAAGCTTCTTCCATTTACTAGTCTGGGAGATAAATTAAGGGAAAGGTTAAGTAGGGGCAGCTAGGTGGTGCAGTGGATAAAGCACCAACTCTGGATTCAGGAGTACCTGAGTTCAAATCCAGCCTCAGACACTTGACACTTAACTAGCTGTGTGACCCTGGGCAAGTCACTTAACCCTCATTGCCTTGCAAAAAAAAAAAAAAGACAAAACACAGTAGGGGCAGCTAGGTGGCACAGTGGATAGAGCACTGGCCCTGGAGTCAGGAGGACCTGAGTTCAAATACAACCTCAGACATGACACTTACTAGCTGTGTGACCCTGAGCAAGTCACTTAACCCCAATTGCCTCACCAAAAAAAAACCAAACAACTTTCATATTTTTTACCACAGAGTGTTGGGGCTGTGCTCAATACTTCAGTCAACAAGCATATGAAAAAGAGTCTGCTATGTGCCAGGCATTGGGCTAGATACTGGAGAGGCAAAGAAAGATGAGGAAAAGGAAGGGGCGGGGGAGAGAACAAGCACTTATTGAGTACCTACTATTTGCCAGGCATTGAGGTGGTACAATGGATAGAGGCCCCGCCTGAAGTTAGGAAGACTCCTCTACTTGAGTTCAAATCCAGCCTCAGACACTTACTTGGGCAAGTCATCTACCCTGTTTGCCTCAGTTTCCTTATCTGTAGAATGAGCTGGAGAAGGAAAGGGCAAAACCCCCCAGCATCTCTGCCAAGAAGACCCCAAATGGGGTCACAGACTCAGATGTCACTGAAAAATGGTTGAAAGTGTGAAGGGCTGTCCAAGTATGACCTCACTGGACCCCCACCACAACCTTGGGAAGTAGGTGCTATTATTACCCCCATTTTATGGCCAAGGAAATTGAGGCAAACAGGTTAAGTGACTGGTCTAGTTAGTATCTGAGGCTGGATTTGAACTTAGGTCTTCCTGACTTGAGGCCTGGTGCTTTGTGCACTGTGGTGCCCCTAGCGACATCAAAGGGAAATGGCCTTTTTCCTTGATAAATACATTCTAATATGTGATATGACACACAAACTAGGCATTCTATATGTATTTTATATAAAATGCATGTTATATATTTATGTATTATATATATTCTATAGATATCTTCACATTGAATAGATACAATGTAACCTTGGAAGAACAAAAAGACCAGGTCGCTGCCTAACTTTTACTAAATCTATTTCCACATTCATACTGCAATTCTCTCTCTGTCAGTGTACATGGGTACGGAAGGGGAGGAATGAGAGAATTTCCCTCTCTAAAGTCCCGGACGCCAATGGAACTGTCAAGAAGTGAAATATTCAAGTAGATGCCACACTCTCCTCTCTAGCCTAAAGGACACCCCCCCACCCCCCACCCCAACGGAAAACCTTGAATTCCTGCAGCCCCCTGCCGTGATATCAGGGGCAGGAGATGCTGGCTCCCATTAGTCTCTAGGAGATCAATATTAGCTCTGCTCTTGTCCTTCATTCTTCACCATTTCGTTTAGAAAGGTGGAAGTCATTAGCAAGGTTACTGGCAAGGGACTTTAAATCAAGCTGGCGTTTTGAGAACCAGAGGTCATGCGTGGGTGATGAGTTCAGATGCAGATAAGGCTAAATTCATCTCCTTTCCAGAATGCTGGTCCTCTACCTTTTGGAGAGGCAGCCCGCTGCCCCCAGGTTCCACTGGGATGCCTTTACATGGCTGCCGGGCCCCTGGTTGTCTGTTCTCACGTTGGCTTTGGGGCTGATGACTGTAACCCTAGAACTTTCCCAAGTTTTATGTGGAATCGATTCTGACAGCTTTGTGCTCAGGATTTGTGAAGAGGACAGAGGGTGGCCCCTCAGACAGATCCGCTGTTCTGGTCACTAGGGGGCGTCCGATTCTGACCCTGTGGCACAGCCCAGAGCTCAACTTCCCAGTGTCCATACTTGTGCATGGACTTTAGGGGGCACTCTTGAAAAGGACATCATCACACAGAGGCTCATTCCTGGGAATCGCTGCAGGAGGGAAATGGCAGTGTTTCCTGGATATCATGAGGTGGAAGAAATTCTGGAAGGAGAGAGCTGGTCGCTTTGGAAGTGCTATTTGGGGGTAAGGGAACGGCTTCCCAGGACCCACTGAACATAGTCTGGGAAGATTGCTTTCTGGGCATTCTGCTTTCCAGTCTGGATCAAGTTTTCTCTCTTGCATCTTGGGAGCCATCAATTTCATCTTTGTAAAAATGGGGGGGTGGGGTGGGGGGGATTTGCCTCTCTCACTTTTTTTGGCTCTTCTTTGCTTTTCTTCTTTCGAGAAGGTGAGCATGTGATACCATGAGTCACAGAATCACAGATGGAGAGCTAGGAGGGACCTTTTACATAACTGAGGCTAACATTCTCCTTTTACAGAGGAAAGAATGGAGGCCCAGGAAAAGGAAGGGACTTGACCAAGGAGCTGCAAGGAGCTTACTTCTCATAAGTACAAGACCTGAGCTTTGAACTTTGAAAGAGGGGAAAGGACTTGCCCAAGGTCACACAGGAAATAAGGGGCAGAATCATTATTCCAGGCCAGATCTGTTTCCAGATCTAGTACTAGGGGCAGCCACAGTGCATAGAGTACTGGGTCTAGAGTCAGGAAGACCTGTGTTCAAATCTTGCTCCAGGCATTAGTAGCTATATGACCCTGGTTAAGTCACTGGCTCGGTTTCCTCAGTTGTAAAATGGAGATCATAATAGCACTTACCTCCCAGGTTGCTGTGAGTATCAAATAAATAATAGTTGTAAAGCTCTTGGCACAATATCTGGTACATAGTAGGTCCTTTAAAATGTTTCCTTTCCCCCCTTTTTTCTACTCTATCACACTGCTTCCCTCATTAAGCCTTTCCTAAGTGCCTACTGTGTGCCAGGTTTATGGATACTTGATCAGAGACAGAGACAGATATAGTCTTTTCTCCAAAATAGAAATAGGACATTTGCTCTTTGAATATGAATGGATTGATTTTTATGCAGGAACAGAGTGAGTAGTAAGCCAGCTATAGCCAGCCTTTCTAGAGTGCTTTAATGTTTATGGATATTATTTCATTTTATCCTCACAATAACCTTATGAGGTAGGTGATACTATTGTCCCCCTTTTACCAATGAGGAAGTTGAAGCAGAGGTTAAGAGACTTACCCGGGGTCATACAGCTAGTAAGTGTCTGAGGCCAGATTTGAACTCAGGTCTTCCTGACACCAGGCCTAGAACTCAATCCACAGTACCACCCAGCTAGCTGTCCCTATGCTATAATGGCCAAAGCAGACTCTAAAATGCTTTCTGATGTCCTTTTGTGGCTAAGCTGCTTCATTCTCATGACTGTGTACATTCTCTGAGGGCTTCTCTTTCCTTTTACCTTTGGGATTTTTCCCTCTTGCTACATTTTTGTGGGTTTTCTATATTTTCATGAATCATCTTACCCTGGCTGTATTATGTACAGTTCTTTCCCAGCCTTCCAGGGCCTAGGAATGTGTGATTCTTCTTTACACCACAGACTTTTAATCTTGGTCCTTAATCTGGGGGTTTCATGCCCAGAAGTGGAAATTCTTTGGACTCTATTCATGGGAACCTATCTTCTTTCTTCTTTC
Source organism: Dromiciops gliroides (assembly GCF_019393635.1). Classification (NCBI taxonomy): domain Eukaryota; kingdom Metazoa; phylum Chordata; class Mammalia; order Microbiotheria; family Microbiotheriidae; genus Dromiciops; species Dromiciops gliroides. The sequence goes on from NC_057861.1 coordinate 755,816,425, forward strand.
CTATGTGGACAGTAAAATTTACCCGATTTCTGAAGGTGAACCTCGACTCAAGAATGATAGACACACAAAAAACCCCAATTATAGACATCAGCCAAATAATGGATAAGTGGTCAAGGAGAGAGTGTAGGGGAAGACATATGCTCTCATCTCTATCTTCTCTGCTGAAAATGTTGATGAAATGGCGTCAATTTCTTTTTGGAAAGAAAGAACATTCTCATGAGGTGATAAAAGGGCTAAATCATATAGACCTGGTGGTGGTGGTGGTGGTGGTGTGTGTGTGTGTGTGTGTGTGTGTGTGTGTGTGTGTGTGTGTGTGTACACGGAGGGGGGGCATATGTGTATACTGTCAGAGGAAGACACTATATGTGTAGATAATCTCATTTCTATTTGTAAAGAAAGGTGCTATATTCTTCTTCTTCTTCCCTATTATTGGAACTTCTCAAGCAGTTCTAATTAACCCGCATTTGTGAACCATCTACTCAGCTCCCTGTATACCACATGGAGGCTCTGGGCTCACTCTCCCAGTGCATACCTGGCCTAGTGTGTCAGGTCCTCAGAGGAAGGCTACTCTTCCATCACCCCTAGAGGCCAGTCCTGAGGGACTGTGAGGTTCCTCTGAAACTACGGCAGCTAATATCCCTTTCAGTATATTACTCCAACTGCAGTTGACCATCTGCTATATCCTTGGTATCATCTAACTAGTACTGAATGATCCACTATCAGATTGTCTCTTGATCTCTCCACTTTAAGAATGAACAAGTTAACATAAATTAGCTTTCACCAAGAGATTGTTACTGAAATGATCTATAGCAAGATCTGAATTACAAAGGCCTCCTAAAGCCCAAGGCCCCTTCCCTCTGCCACCTTGGTTCTTGTAGAGAGTGGGCTCAGGCTTATGTCTATCTCCCATACTCATTCACCTTGGGTCAGGGAAGAATAAACCCAACCCCAAGAGGACAAACCCCAAAGCGTCAGATGGTGTCTTGGTAGGGGAGAGGCTCCCCCATCCAGATGCTTATAGAATTTATCCCTTTCAATTGTAAGCTACCAGAAAGAACTATTGTGCTTGTGATAAAATAATGGGATTTGGCAGATACCCAGGGGCCCCCACCTGAAGATTGATTTGGAATTGATTGAATTGGGTGAGACTGAGAGACTGACTGAGAACCTATTTAAGGTTGATTAAATTTAGACTACACCTGGCTGGCCCTGAGTGGGGTGTTGTTCTCAGAGGCTGTGGACTACGGACATCAACAGGAGACCACTCTCAACTAATCAGCTTGAAGGACCTCCCCTTTCGGGGAGGGAGACAGGAAGTGGAAGGTGAGGCTCATTCACTGAATTGGCCTCTTTTTTGTTCAGGACTTTGGCTTGGTAACAAACAGAGAAAAAGTTGAGGTTTTCTCTCTGTCTATCCTGCATAGATCTAAGCTAGGGTTTTCCATTCTATAAGAGATCTGCTCTCACCCTCTCTCTCTTCACTAACTTCTTCTTCTCTTTCTCCTTCTCCTTCTCCTTTTTTTTTTCTTTTTTTCTGGTGAGGCAATTGGGGTTAAGTAACTTGCCCAGGGTCACACAGCTAATAAGTGTTAAGTGTCTGAGGCTGGACTTGAACTCGGGTTCTCCTGACTCCAGGGCCGGTGCTCTATCCACTGCACCACCTAGCTGTCCCCACTAACTTCTAATACACTTGAATAAATACTTAAAAGCCTAAACTCTTGCTGAATTTATCAGTAAATCTTAGCTAGTTTCTCCCCCAAAACTTGTGAGGGAGCAGGTAAGGACCCACATTAGATTTTAAACATCACATGCTGTAAGAGATGAAGAAAGAGATGGTTTCAAAAAGACATGGACAGATTTATATGAACTGTTGCAGAGTAGAATCAAAAGAATAATTTATACTATCAATATTATAACATCAATATCAATATTATTTAAAAAATGAACAATTTTGAGAACTTTTATAAACTGATAAAGAATGACCTGAGTAGAACCAGGACAACAGTTTATATAACTCATTACAAGAATGCTGTAAAAAGAAACAACTTTGGACCACCTACCGCTCCAGAGAGCTGATCATGAAATGTGTCAGCCTTTACAGAGAGGGGCTGCCTTTAGGATGGTGAATGAGACATTTATATTTGTGTGGACAACTAATGAGAGAATTTATTTTGCTTGACCTTGCATATGGGTTACAGGAAGATTACTCTCCCCCCACCCCCCACCAATGGATTGTGAACTGGGAGGGAGAGAAAATAGATTTGTATCCATTTAAAAAAATCAAGAGGTGGGGGTGTGCCAGATGAGAAATACTGCAGATGCGTTGAGACAAAGTCCCTCTCTTGTTAACTTTACTCAGTAAAGTTTCACTTTGTGCCATGTAGCCAGCTCACGAAGTGGGAGTAGGCTGTGAATGGAATGCAAAAATGAAGCACATCAAGAAAGTCCTTTTTATTTAGGAAAGGCTGTGGGTCCAGAGCTTTCTAGTCTCTGCCTTTTGTCTGCACACTTGATGCTGGCCCAGCAGCCAGGTTAAACACTTTTTCACCCCGTCCAAAAAGCCAACAATGTTTCCAGAGAACCCTTGGGTGCTCTGAGGCAAGGCCACCCTCACACCATCTCCAGGCCTCCACTCACACTGCTCCAGGCAAAGGATACTGCCCACATGCATGCCCAGGCCCCCTGGACCAATCCCCTCTCCCATGTTACCCATCATAATGTAAAGCCTGCCCTCATATTCCATTGCTTCTATACAAATTTGCCTTCGTTTGTATAAACTAAGACATGCATTTCTGCAAGGATTATTAACATGTGGAGAAAGTGCAGCTTTTAAATAACCGGGCTTTTGGATGCTATGCAAATCCTGGCCTGTTTCTCTGGCATGATATAGGCAGCATCCAGTATATCAGAGAGACATAGACCAATAATCTTCTTCCCTCCCACCTTCCCCTCAACTGGCCTCAGTCTTCTTAAAGCTCCCTGACACTGGGAGCTAAGAACCCATCCATCTGAAGTGAGAGACCCCAAGCGATGGTTTCCAGGACAGCCTTCATCCACTTCCTTCAAGCCCATCTGGATCCCTCTTCCCTGTTTCCAGGAACACCAAGGAAACAGCTCAGCTGGCTTGGCTTCAGCCACTTTTCATATCTCGGCTTCTCTTTCTTTTACAGAAAATGGTAGAGGGGGATGAAGAGACAGAATGGCCCTAGTGAAGTTGGATCAGGCTTTGTTATAGCTAGCCCTTTGATTTCTTCAAACCTCTTGTTATTTGGCTGCCTTTTTGAATCTTATTTTTTAAATTGTTGGCCTTCCTTGTTAACAAACTCAAGCATTACAACATACAAAGAACAAAAATATGAAATCATAAGCATATGCACATTTTGTTTTTTAAAATGTACATACAAGTTAGTCACAAAAATGTGCATTTGCTCTGTTTGTGTTCCCTTTGAGTTTTTTATCTGCCTCTTTGTTTTTCCTTCTTTCCTTCTTTTTTTCCTTCCTTCTTAGGGTGAGGGTTGTTTTGTTATTTTATTCTTTCCATTTACATTATTGTAGTCATTGTGTATTGTTTCCTTGGTTATTCTTACTTCACTCTGCATCAGTTCACATATGTCTGTCTGTGCTTCTCCAAATTCTTTATATAATGGAGATAAACAACAGGTCCCCTTCATCTGCTCTGCCTAGAGAATAGTCCATGCTAAGCCTCTGTCCTGGCCACTACCAGGGAAAATGGGTAGTGTGTTGGTATAATGTAGCAAACCTTGGGAAGATCCTTGATTCACCTCCCCCCTCCTAACACACATACATGCATGTCCATGATGGTTGGGGATGGGGATCAGAGGTGGGGCTACATCAAAGCAGTGTCAAATAGGACCAACCACTGATTCAGGAAGAGACACTCATGCAATAAACTTTCTTTTATTATTATTATTTTTTGTTTTTTTCCAATAAACTTTCAAAGGAGTGATGCTGCCCTTTGGTTCTTTCTGGAATGTGTTGCAGATAACAGGGACTGAGGGAGCGGCAGCCTCTCCCAATCCCACTAGTTATGATAGCTCCAAACTCATGTGCTACCGCCTAAAGCGGGATCCCAAGTCTCTGGCTGCCATTTTTGCCTCATGTTTCTTTCCTTGAGCAGAGGCACCTGACCAGTGATCCTGAAAGATAGATTTCTCTGGAGTGGTTTCCTTGGGAGCTTCTGAATCCCTCCATTAGTGTTGGCTTTGCTTTGGGGAGAGCCATCTTGCAATCTCTATGGGGATCCTTGGAGAAGGGCTTGAGGAAGACAATGGCTATACAAGATAAATGCTCAGTTTAGCATGTTGGCAAAAAGCTTTATGTTTTTGTGTATCAGCCTCCCAGAAAAGTAAAGCCAATAGTAAGAAGCTACTGCTTTATGTTGACATTTTTTGTCATGTGAGCTTAGGAGTCTTTTGGGTTCTTGACTTTTCTTTTGTGTGGAGGAGATAAATAGCTGTCCTATATCTGACCCATACTGCACATCAAGCAACTTTGTAATGCCTTGGGAGTAACCCAAGATATGAGCCAAGCTTAAGCTTTAAGTGATTCTCCTTGGGAGTAGGGGTTTTATAGAACAAGAATATTCAAGAAAGCCTGACTCCTCTCTTCAGAAGCCAGGTTCCCTCAGGATGAAATTTAGTCTATGTTTTTGAGAGGTGAGGAGAGAGGAAAAAGGAGTCCCCATCCCCCCTGTGCTTAGCAGTGGTTCTGTTGGCATTGCCATAGTCATATTCCTAGTTCTTATGATGCAGTAATAATCCAACCAGTCAACAAGTATTTATTAAGTATTATTAATCACCTACACTGTGCTAGACACTCTTGGTAAGATAATGGAATTTGGCAGACTGATTGAGATGGGTCACACCTGGCCTGTCCTGAGAGACGTATGCTGCTGATGTCAATAGGAGAAACCACTCTCCCCAGGCAGTTTGAAGGACCTCCCCTTTTTTTGGGAGGGGGAGAGTAAACGTTTGCTGAGGGGAGCTTGGTCTCTTTCTGGAGTCACCTTCTTTCTGGTGGTGTGAGCTGCAGGAGCAGACTAGAAAGAAGTTCTTTCTTAGCAGTTTTGTCCTGCGGGCCCTGACTGCAAAGCTGTTTTTCATTGAAACTATGGACCCCCGGTGGTGAGTTAACATGTGAGCCCTGCTCTTTTGAATTAGCTGAACTGGAAGCGAGTTTGGGAATTGTATAGACTTAGGTTAGAGTTAGGGGGATTATCCGTATTTCTTTTTCCCTATTCCCTTGTCTTTGATTTTATTAATTTCACCTTTGCTTTTTATTTCATTCCCATTAATAAAACCTGATTCGTTTGTGGAAAAGAGGCTGTTAGGCTCCTTTCTTATTGGCCTGGGGGAAATATCTAAAAAAGCAGTTCAGAGGGGAGGGAGCTTTGGACCTAGAGGTCCCTTGTTATTTCTGGGACCCCAATATTATGGTGAGCCACTCAGTTAACTCTCACTATATTAAATTTTGCCCCCACACACTGTTTGAGGGAATAGGGATACAAAACCACAATGAATAAAATAATCTCTTCTCATAAGAAGCTTGTATTCCAAATTATGGGAGGCAACAAATACCTAGATACATATGCACAAAATAAATATAAGAGAATAAATACAAGTAAGTATGAAGTCAGGGGCAGCTAGGTGGCACAGTGAATCTCTATTCTACACTGGCTCTGAATTCAGGAGGACCTGAGTTCAAATCCAGCTTCAGACACTTGACATGTTCTAGCTGTGTGACCCTGGGCAAGTCACTTAACCCTCATTGCCACCCCCCCTCCAAAGTATGAAGTCATTAGCACAAGATATGTGATGGAGGAGGGCATCAGGAAGCACTTCATGTTTCAGAGGGCTGTGTTGGAGATGAGTCTTAAAGTAGGAGAGGGACTCTGAGATAGAAATGAAGAGGAAGTACTTTTCAGCCAAGGCAAAGGTTTGGAGTTGGGAAATGGAGTGTTGCTTGTGCCCTAGTTTTGTTTTGCCATTGTCCAGTTGTTGGACATCTACTTTATTCCCAGTTCTTTTATTTTATAAGTATATTGGCACACGTGGGACCTTTCTTTGGAGTATATACCTATAAATGGAATCTCTGGGTTAAAGCCTATGGACATTTTAGTCACTTTTTGGGAAAAAGTATAACTTCCAAGTGTTTTCTCAAAGGGTTGAGCCAGTTCACAGCTGCTCCCAAAATGGATCAGTGTGCCTGTGTTTTCACAAAACTCTCCAACACTGGCTATTTCCATCTTGTCATCTTTTCCAGTTTGTTGGGTATGAGGTAAAACCTCAGAGTTGTTTTTGATTTGTATTTCTTTTATTATTAGTGACTTGGCAGGATCCTTCATATGGCTGCCAAAAAGGAACAACATTCAAAGGGATCAGAACAAGCAGAGATAGGATTCCTTCACCCCAAATTCTCGAAGGCAGTGGAGTCAGATTCAGATGGAAAAGGATCCCTGCCAGCCATATACTGACTTAGAAATTTTAAAATAAAAAAATTAGATTATAAATTAAAAAGGATAAAAAGAAAACCAAAAATTACTATTATCTACGTGTGTGTGTGTGTGTGTGTGTGTGTGTGTGTGTGTGTGTTGGGGGGGAGGGTAAAAGTTTTCATTACTCCTTAATCTGGTTCAGACCACACTCAGGAGTTTTGTGGACCATATGGCCCTCAGGCTACATCTCTGCCCTAAGACAAATCAGTCCTGGAAGGATGGAAAGTTCTCAAGAATAAAATGCTGTAAACAAAGTGAAACAATCCTCATGAGCAAGAGAAGAGGAGCACCATCTAAAGAGACTGATGTAGAAACACAGAAACCTCACTGACCAACTTAGGCTTAAAAGGCCTTTGTAGGAGATGGAAGCAAGGACTGGTGACAGGTTGAATACAGAAGGGTCTGGTGCTGGAGGAATAATGGGACAAATGCCGCTCAGAATAAGGAGGAGCTGTGAGAAGTAAGTCTGATGGAGAGATTGGCCTGTGAGGGTAATGGACAATGAAGGCTCTGTTCTGGGAGTATGCACATTCAGGAAACCTCTTCTCAGTGAGCTTCCAAAGGATGGAAATAGGTACCACAGGACCGAAGAAGGGCAAACATGGGGCTGACTTTCAAAAAAAAAAAAAAAAAAAGGAAGAGAGTGAAGTCTGCAAGCAATATGCCAGTGATCTTGACTGATTTCTGGCAAAATTCCAGGACATGTTATTAAGGACAATGTGTGAGATTTCGAAAAGGAACCAGTGATCATAGAAAGTCACTTGGCTTTGAGTTTCTTCCATAAAATATCTAATATGGAAATACATTTTACCTGATTGCATGTGCATAATCCATGTCAAATTGCTTACTGTCTCGGGGGGGGGGGGAGAAGAGGGAGAGAAAGGGATAGAATTTGGAAGTCAAAACAAAACAAATGAATGCTAAAAATTGTTTTTACATATAATCAGGGAAAAATAAAATATTATTTAAAAAAAGGGTGATTTCATTAACAATAGCTCATGACAAACTTTGCTTGTTTCCTTTTTTTTTTTTTAGTGGTGCTATTAAATAGGTTGAATAAGGGCACACTAGGTTTTCTTTTTCCCCTGGTTTTCAGTGATGTGTTTGACAAAGATTTTCCTGTTATTCTCACAGGCAAGAAGGAAGCATCTAGCTCAGATGGTTGTATGGTTGAATGAATGCAGAACAGATTGATGACTGATACCCCATATAGTCAATTATAGCTTGTATCAAGGTGAATGAAGCTTTCTAGTACAATGTCCCAGAGATCTGGAACCTCGCTGGAGTGGATCTCGTTCCATGTTGTCTTGCTTGTAAAATCTGCCGATGATAGAAATCTGGGTAGGACGGTTCCTGGGCTGAATTCAGTACAATGAAATTTAATAGAAATAAGTCTCACACATGGTTCTGTAACTGATTTCACAAGCAAACATGGGGAGTTGTGGCTGGACAGCAGTTCCTGTCAGAAAGTTTTCTGGAGTTTTAGGGACTGCAAGCTCAGTATGATTTGGTTAAGTTAAACAAACACTTAATAAGTGCCTACTGCACACACCAGACACTATGTTAGATCCTGGGGCACAAAGACAAAAAATGAGCAGTAGTTTTTGCCTTCGAGTTTACATTCATAAGCAGAGTTTACAAGGTCATTTAGGAAGAGCTGGCTGATGGGCCTGGAAGGGGGGAAGGCAGGTTGGGGATGTGTGAGACTAGGTTGTATCTTTAATAACATTTGGATATTAAACTGCTGCTATTTATATAGTATCAAGGTTTGCCAAGTGCCTCACAAAGATGCTTTCATCGATTCCTTACCACAGCTCTGTGGTAATATCCTCATTTTATAGATGAGCAAACTGAAACAGCGAGGGTTAGTGCTTGGCCACAGTCACACAACTGATCAGGTGCTCAGCAGTGACATTTGGACTGGTCTGTCCTACCTCCCAGTCCAGCATTCTCGCATCCAACCCCCTGAGTCAATCCCAGGCTGCATTAGGAAGCACATAAGGTCGAAGGCCCAGACAGTGCAGTACTGATGTCTTCAGCCCTGGTCAGGCCTCATTGAGAGTGTTCAGTTCTGGGAAGGTCATTAGTAATCTGTGAGTCCTTCAGAAAAAGGCAGCTAGGTGGTGAGGGGCCCTTGGTCTGTACGCTATGAGAATCAGGGGTGTGAAGAATTAGGGGGCTCCATGATGGCTGTTGGCAAGTTTCTGAAGGACTCATCACTTGGAAGAAGGATTCAATTTGTTCTGTTTGTTGGCAGAGGACAGATCCAGGAGCAATGGTGGAAGCTTAGAGAGGCAGATTGAGGGCAGAAAGGAGAAAAAAACTGCCTGACATGGAGAGGTGTACCAGTGTGGAATGGGCTGTGACAGGAGGAAGTGAGTTGTGCCTCTTTAAGCAAAGGCTGTATGACCGTGCGTCAAATACATTATAACAGGGATTCACGTTCATATGCGAGTTGGATTCGTTGGTGTCTGAGACCCCTCTGAACTCAGAGTTTGTGAGTGATTTTGACTCCACAATTTCTTTTGGTGACACCCACCATTCTTCCAATCTCCCACATGCAAAGCCTGAGTCTTACCTTTGACTCTTTCCTCTCCCTCAATTGATCATCAACCAAGTTCTTTCACTCTACCTGGGGAGAATCTCTTGTAGCTCTCTCATTTCTGTTCCCACTGCCACCACCTTAGAACAGGACCTTGTCACTCTCTTGGACTGTAGCTATAGCTTCCTTTAAGGTTTTCTGGCCTCCATTCTCTTTCCTCCACTCCTGTATTCACCCCATTGACAGACTAGCCTTCCCCCCCTTTTTTTCCTGGGGCAATGAGGGTTAAACAGCTAGTAAGTGTCAAGTGTCTGAGGTTGGATTTGAACTCAGGTCCTCCTGAATCCAAGACTGGTGCTTTATCCACTGTGCCACCTAGCTGCCCCACTAGCCTTCCTTATGCACAGCTCTAGTCATGGCTTCTCATTCCTCAACTCAATCTTCATTGGCTTCCAGTTGCCCATAATAAATAAAGTTGAAATTCCTTTACTTGGCATTCTAGGCCTTTGAGAATCTGGGATCATTCTACATGTTCTATTATCTCTTCATTTACCTTCTACAGAGTTAGGGGGATGTGATAGCCAAAGTGGGCTTTTCTCAGTTCCCCAAACACATAAAAGCTCTCCGCAGCTCCCAAGTCTTTGCCTGAGCTGTTCCAACTCCTCCTCTGCTCCTTCCTTATTACAACTTCTACCTATCCTTTAAAGCTCAGCTCACATGACTCTTTTCTTGGAAATGACTTGCCTCCTCTGACCTAAGATCACTTTGTTCTGCCATTCTTTGATATACCGCTCCAAATTATAGTAACCTGCATATCGTCTTCCTAGACTGCGGGTTCCTTGAAGATTGGCTGATGCAATTAGTTGCTGTGCTGTGAATTGTGGGTGTTTTCTAAGGCCTCTTTCAGTTCTACATGATTCTAAATGATTGTGGCAAGGGGTGCTTCCTGACCAGGTGTCCATGAAATCCAGGTCATAGATTCAACACCCTTGGGCAGAAGAGGCTGAAATGACAGGATGCTCACAATCCAGACGTCATTCTAGGGACCAAACCCAAAGCTTTGCCACTCATGTAGCTTTGTTATATTTACCTACATTTGGATTTATTCTTTCCATTCCTTCCCCCTTCTCTCCCTTTTCTGTTTCTTCCCTTCCTCCCCTTGCCCTCTCCCCCTCCCATCCTGTATACACCTCCCTATATATTTCAGGACTCTGGAGGCAGATTCCCATTTATACTAATCATTTTTTGGAAACCCGAGACAATGTGGAGGAAGGGGAGAGAAAACAGTAAGAATTTACACTGAGGCTGATTCACTGCATAACAATCCCACTGCCACATGCCTTCAGTCTGTCCCTTTGTTGCCATGATGTGAGCTGGAGTTAGCTACAGATGCTGCATGGTTTGTCCCATTCATTCATTGCCCTTGTCTCCTTGTCACCGCTCCTTGCAGTCTCTCTGAATAACTTTCTGCTTGCAGCATGGACCTCATTTAATATTTATGGATAAGGACAACAGTGCATTTATCTAGTTGCTGGCTAATCTGAAGACTGCAGCTGATGGTTGAGATAGCATGGCTTGTGGCTGCCTGGAGGCTGTGGACAGGGAGCTGAGCTGACTTTAAGTCTTGACCTTGGCCCTAGCTGAGGGACCTTGAGTCCCTCTGCTCTCTTCTCTGGGCCTCAGTTTCCTTATATGTTAATCGAGGGGGAATAGATAATCTTCTAGGTCCCTTCTAGTTTTGAATCTAAGCTCTTATGATTTCAAGGGTCCTTTATAGTCATAGACTTGGAGAATCCTTAAATTGGAAAGAATTTCAGTGGCCAACTACTCCAACCTCTACCTGAACAAGATTCTCCTCTGGGATAGCTCAGTGAGTGGGAGGAAACATGGCATAGTGGAAAGTCAGCGGGCCTGAAAGTCAGCAGACTTGGGTTCGAGTCCCAGCTCTGATATTTTCTACCCGTGGGACCTTAGACAAGGTTGTCAACTTCTCTAGACCTCGGCTTTTTCATCTCTAAAAAGGAAGGGGTAGAACTCGACAGCCTTCAACTCCCTTGCTGGGGGTTGTCCAGCCTCTGTTCCCAAACCACAGGTCTCTAAGCAGTCATTGTGTGAGGCAGGGAGGCTCCAGTTTCACAGGGTGAAATGAGGCTTCCAATGTTTGTACTCAGAAAGTCAGTGTGAGAAAAGCACATAGAGATGCTCAGGAAAGATCTAAATATGAGCTGAATTGCTCTCGTGGGTGCGCCCATTTGCCATTTCAGTTCACCTCCCTGGGACTCAGGTCCCCTGTCTGTCAAATGTTAAACTTGGACTAGAAGTTCTCAGAAGGTCTTTCCAGCTATGATGGATGAGGAGAAATAACCCCTTCTCCTGGGCCTGATAGGATTGTACTTTGTGGCTGTCTAACATCTCATAAAGACTCTAAAAGCCCCAGGATTCCCAGCTGCAAAGGGTCTGGGAAGGATTACTCTGCCTAGCTTCATGTGCGGAATCAGTGTTCCCAGGACACAGAGGGTAGAAGCCTTTTTGCCATCTTTGCTCCCGTTCCTGTCCCTCTGGAGAACATTCTCCCAAGGCTCTGTGGATGGGATCCTCCCTGCTTGCTTTACTGGGTGAATGGGTGGGGGAACTCGGCATTGGGTGCAAAGGGCACCCATTATTTTATTGGCTGAAGCCCCGGACCCTGGGAGCTTTGGGGCAGATGTAGCTGTCAGCAGCCGGCTCAGCCAGGGTTCTTGCTATGTGGGCAGACCTGCCAAGGGACTGGATGTCTCATCCTCAAAAATAACGACTGACTTTTGTATAGTGCTGTAAGTTTCACAAAGCAGATGCCGTCCAGTGGCAAGGTTCCTGGCTGTGGACTCAGAGGCTGTGGCTCAAATGTCACCCCTCATGATGATCCTCAAGTGGCCTTGGACCAACTTGGCCTCAGTTTTCTCACCCAAACTGACCACTATGCTACTAACTCAATCCCTGATGGTCACTGCCTCCCTTAGCTTCCACTCCTCCCGACTGGAAGGCTGAAGGGTGGAATACCAAACTCCTCCCAATACCTTCCTTTATAGAGGGCAGAACTGGCCTCTCAGCTCATTCACTTTGCAGCTGCTGCTCAGCCTGGTGTTGTCTCCACTTGGCACCAGATACCTCCTGCCATTTCCTTCTGTTTTCTTTCCTTCCTTTGGGTGTTGTCTTCCCCATTAAGATTATAAGCTCCTTGAGGGCAGGGTCTGTCTTCCTATTTCATTCATTGTAGCCACAGCACAGTTTAGCACCACGCCTGATGCATTGTAGGCACTGAATAAATGTTGATCAGATTGGATCCGAACAAGATGTAGATGGGGCTGATGAGATGGTGCTTTCTATTGTGAGCCTGATAGGGAGCTGAATGTTACAAAGAGGGCCACATCTTGGCACTATTGGGCACTGGCATGCCCCTGCACCCCCTCTCATTTATGCCCTGACTGCTGCTGTTTGTCCTGGCTGGGTCTCGTCTGCTGCCTCCCAGGGGCGCCCTTGGTCCAGTTCCCAGTCCTGCTGACATGTGGCCAGGAGAGGGGAGGAGAGGAGCTCATGTCTTGGTATTCCTTGGGGAAACAGGAAGCTGCTTGGCCTCATTTCCATTCCTGTTTCAGACGTGGCCAGCAAGGAGCCAAGAGTGTTGGGGCACATGGTGCTGACTTCTACTTGCCGACCCTGATCCGAAAACTGCTCCTTCAAACCGTGGGTGCTGTGTGCGGGAAATAGATAAGAAATACCTTGTCCTGGTGATCAGAAGTCAGCTTGCTTATTGATCTCAGGGTGGAGAAAGTGGGCACGTCTGAGTCTGGCCTGTTCATGCCTGGCTGCCAGCTTCTCCTCTCTCCGGTCCATCCTCCACACTGCTGCCAAGTGGGACCATAGCACTCCCATACTCAAGTATCAGTGGCTCCCTATTACCTCTAGGATAAAATACAAAATTCCCAGCCTGACACTTAAGGCCCTTCACAGTCTGGCTGTGGTGTAGGTCTGCAGTCATATTTAATATGATCACACACACACATTATCTTGACTTGTATTTTCCATCTTTTTCTGACCCATGCCTATGATATCCTTTCATTTAAACATCTGCTTAGTAATTTTCAGTTATGTCTGACTCTTTGTGACCCCATTTGGGATTATCTTGGCAAAGATACTAGAGTGGTTTTCCATTTCCTTCTCCAGCTCCTGGGGCAAAGAGGTTTAAGTGACTTGCCCAGGGTCACGCAGCTAAATTTGAACAGGAAGTTGAGTCTTCCTGACTTCAGATCTGGTACTCGATGCACTATGGTGCCACCAGGCTCACTTCCATCTAGGCGCAGACCACTTCAAAAACTCAGTTTTGTCCCTCACTGGTCCTTGTCTTACTCTTCTTACTTTCTGTTCTTGCCAAACAATCCTTCTGCCGTTCCCCATGTATGATGTCCCAGCTCCTAGTTGCACGCCTGGAATGCTCCACCAGGAGAATCCCTGGAGGCCCCTAAAGCACAGCCCAAGTGCCACCTTCTACATGAGCCAGTCCTTTCCTCATCCCTCTTGTGTCTCCTCTCTGTGTATTTCCCCAGGAGATGATTAGCTTCCAGTATCTTTGTCAAGACAACCCCAAATGGGGTTATAAAGAGCTGGACAAAATTGAAAAACAACTGAACAACAACAAACATTTATTTTACAAATATCTTATATGTACCTAGTAGTTTGCATTCAAATGTGAGCACAATGTTTGTGCCTTTCTTTGTATCCCTACACTTAGGATAGTATCTGGTATAAACCAAGTTCTTAATAAATGCTTATTGATTGACTAATTGACCTAAGTCCCATCCCCTATCAATTATAATAATACTATTATCATTATCTATGATAATTGGTGATGATGATTATGGATGATAATGTTATTATTAATGTCAATGTCACATCATTATAATGCATAATAAATAGTGGTTGTTACTATTAACATTTACGTACTTGTTCTGGGTGGACTATGTAAAGTTTTCAGGACTGTTTCATTTTCTCTTTGCTTTTTTTTTTTTTTTTTTGCAGGGCAATGAGGGTTAAGTGACTTGCCCAGAGTCACACAGATAGTAAGTGTCAAGAGTCTGAGGCTGGATTTGAACTCAGGTCCTTCTGAATCCAGGGCCAGTGCTTTATCCACTGTGCCACCTAGCTGCCCCTTTCATTTTCTCTTTGTATCCTGCCTGTTCTTAACACACATCCTTGCACAAGTAGGTAATTAATAAGTGCTCATTTGTCTGGGAATCATGAAAGGTTAATGTTGACATTAAATAGGAGTTAGTTTTCCCAGTGTTGTTTGTGTGTTTCTGATGCTCCCTCAGCATGGTGACTTCACCCAGAGAGGGACACTAAAGGCACTGGCTCCAGCTCCACGTGCAGCTCACCTAGTCGGGTCTGATCAGAGGAGCCCAGTGACGTAGCTACTGTGAATTTTGTGCAGAGAGTAGCAGGAGGTCTCCTGTATAGTTCAGGGTGACCAAATCCTGCTGCTATTTCTAGAAAACCTTGATAAAACTCCAGACAAAACCAGTGCGGGGGAAGGCCTGCTGTCTGGAGCAGGCCAGGGTCACAAGCCCTGTGACTCTTGGATCTTGGGGGCGGGAATGTGAATGGAATTTCTCTGGCTTAGCTGCAAAGTTCTTAAATAAACAGAAAAAGGAAACAAATGGAGTTCAGTGTCTGTGGTTTAGGGCCTCCATTTTTTTTCTCTGAAAATTTCCCCCAATTCACATTTCCGGGAAGTGAGGCCCTTTTGGCTGAGGAGGAGAGTCTGATTTTGAGACAGTCATTATAACCAAACTCCAAAGGGAAGTCCCCTTTGCTAATGTCATCCCCAGAATATTGGCAGGTTCTAATCTGTCTGGGCCCTCAGTGGCTGGCTGACCTGGGTCAGGGTGTTTTTTTTTTTTAATCTCTTTGAGCCTCAAGTGGCCCAACTACAAAGTGAAGGGGCTGGATTAGTGACACTCCAAGGCCTCCTTTGCTTGATTCTGAGTGGTGATTTTTTCCCCCTGCCTTTGTTGCTAATTTGAAATAGCTAATCCTTGAAGAGAGGCAATTTCTGAGGCTGGGGCTGGGGAGGTAGTCCTGGAATCATAGATTTAAACTAGAAAGAACCTTTGATCATCAAGCCTCACCCCCTCACTTTACAGATGAGGAAACTGAGGCTGAGAGATAAAAGGTCATACAGTTAGTTCCTGAGGCGGGATTTGAATCCACTTCTTACTGAACCTGGGTTTTCTTCTTGTCCCTGGTACTTACTAGAGATGTGATCCTGAGCAAGTCACTCTATACCTCCCAGAGCTGATAGCCCTAGTCTCCCAGGCAGCAAGACGGGGCAATGGGTAGAGCACTGGCTTTGGAATCTGGAAGCCTTGTTTGAATTCTGCTTCAGGAAATTTAGACCAAAGAGTAACATGAAAATAGAAGAATGAGCAAATGAATGAAAAAGAAGTTACCAAGTACTTCCTAAGTGCCAAATACAATATGGATACAGATAGTGTATGCAGTCACACTGTATACTTTGTGGATACAGAGATAAAAGCAAAGATAGGCCCTGCCCTCCAGAAATGTCCATTTTAATGGAAACAACATCCATCAGGGATTGGTGTCCAGGGAGGAAGGGACACTTTCACCAGGAAAATTACCAGGATGGTAATTGAGGACACAATCAATAAACATTTATTAAGCATTTTCTATGTGCCAGGCATGGTGGGAATATGTTGATATACCCCATCCAGGAACAATGACAAGGTTGATTTCTCCATGGTTCATGGTTCTAGAACTGGATAAGGGGTGAGGATGGCAGCTCTGGAGTCTATGGAGGAGTGAAATGAAGCTAGAGATTCTCCTGAAATTGTTGCCCAGAAGAGGCATCACCAACCAGGAAAGGGGAGGGGGCAGGATGGAAGTTCTTCCAAGGTGGAAAATACATTATCATGAAACAACACCTGAAATGTGGTATGACTAAATACTTTAAAATCTACTCATGACTCCTTAAGGCCATATTCAAGGACCACAAGACTGATATTAATCAAGAAGCTTAGATGGACTTGATCTGGGGAACAAACAGCCAAAGGCAGGGGATCAGAGATTTAGAGGGGGAGGGTGTTCTAAAGCCATCCAGCCTCCTACCTTCAAGGATGTGCTTTTAACAAACAATTATTAAACTCCTACTGAATGCTAGGTGAAAGAGGTGATACAAAGTTGAGCTAATTCATGGTTCCTGCACTCACTGAGTTTACAATCTGGTAGGGGGAAAGAGACATAAATTGGTAAATGAAATAGATCTGTTAACTCATCCATTTAAACATTCCTTCCAACAATACTGGTCCACAAGCCATCCATGCTTGCCCTTTTGGATGTGTGGAGGACTCTTATCTGTGTCTTCCTTGAATTTTGCAAGTCCACCCATCATGCTGGAGGTCTTTCTCACTTCCTCTTGATTTTGAGGGGACACCAGTGGAGCAGTTGGACTCTCCCCCTTGTCAGCCCTCATCCCACATGTCAACCCACATGGTTTTCTGTTCCTTCTGTCAGCTTCTTTGATGACATCTTTTACTTCTGTTGTTCTGATCTCCTTACTGGTTATACATTGTAGCCTGTTCACAGCTACCATGGGCATCTCCTTTAAATGCTGTGTGATACTAATTTTCCATTTTTCAGATACTGTTGTCTTTCTTGTCTTGTAGTGATACAATAACATGCCTTTAGTGATATACTAAAAAGACTGGTTCCCCTTTTCCCAGGAGAAGCTTGGGTAGATTAAGAAGGTTTCTAGTTTTCTGAAGGCAACGTAGCCTGCTTTCCTTCTGTTTAATTCAGGCTCCAATTTATTGTCCATTTGTCCTGTTGCTTTCAGGTATGTGTACTGGTGGTCAGATTCTATTAGGTGTCCAACCAACTGTAGGTCGTGATCTGGGAAACACATTCTTCATCCACTTGGTCTTTCCTATATGGATGGTTAAGCCAAACTCTTTTAGAGCTAACTATAATAAAAGATATTATGGAATTATGGAATCACAGAATTCTAGAACTATAAGGAACCTTTGTGGCCATCTAGGCAAATCCATGCCTGAAGGGAATCAGTCGCCTCTAAAACATACCTGATCCATAGTCTTTAAGCCTCTTCTTACCGGGCTTGTTGATATCTCTAATATTTAGGGAGTTTATCTTGCTATCAAGCTTAAATTTGTCTCTGAACTTTCTTGCTTCTGTTTTCTGGGACCAAGACAGAACAAATCCAATCCCTTTTCTGCCTGTCAGGACCTGAGTTCAAATCTTATCTCAGATACTTACTAGCTATGTGACCCTGGGCAAGTCATTTAACCCCAATTGCCTTAAACATCCAAGGCCATCTTCAGTCATCCTGATGTATATCTTGCCACTGGACCCAGATGGCTCTGGAGGAGAGAGTGAGGTTGGTGACTTTGAACAGCCCTCCCTCATTTAAACTGAATTCAGTGCAAGCCATGACTTACCCTGATGTCTTGGTCCTCTTTGAGAATGAAGGACAAACAACAATAACAAGAACATGGTCACCCCTCCCCCAGCCTTCTCTTCCTCAAAATAAACAGAATATTACCCAGTTGTTTCAATGGATTCTGATGGAAATCTTTATTGTAATAAGATGTGCTTTTTGAACACTGATGGTGATAAAGGGCTATTGATGGGGAAAGATGTGGGAAGGCATGTAATTTAGGCTTTAAAGAATGGATAGAAATTCAATAGGTGATTCAAGAAATGAGGCATTTTGTTCTAACAACACCAGACAGGATCATGGGAACTTTAGATATTTAGAAACTTTTTTTTTTTTTTTGCAAAGTGAGATTTCTTATTTGGTTCAATTAATTTTGAACCAGAGAATAGATCTAAAATGGGGGGAACAATTCTATGGATTTAAAATTTTTTTATTTCTGGAAAAAAGTATGCATCTATATAGACAGTTTATTAATAATCTTGTAAAAAAAACCAAACCCTTCATTGGCATTTCCCAATGATTAGCCTCAGACCAACTCCATAGAAACCCCTTCCTATCTTTCCTATTGCTGTCTAGGGTATCACCATGCTCCCAGCCCCCGAGGCTCCCAGCTTAGGAGTCAGTCTGTACTCCTTACAACCTCCCCCTGGTCCTCTGACTGGCCCTGGCCCCCACCCAATCTGTTGCCAATACCTGTCTATTTCTCCTTTGCACATCTCTTGAATATGCCTCCTTCTCTCCTTTGACCCAGCTGCCACAGTAAATGCAGGCCATGTCACCTTGCGCCTGGACTGTTGTGATAGCTGAAGAGGGGTCTGCCTGCCTCTGATCTCTCCCCACTCTCAGACATCAAAGTGACCTTCCTAAAGCCCAAGTCTGACCATGTCCCTCCTTTCCTTCCCCCCAGCCCCATTCGATCCCCACCAGAGGTTCCTTATTCCCTCCAGAACCAAGTATAAAACCCTCTGTTTTTCCTTTAAAGCCTTCCATAGCCTGCGCCCTTCCCACTTTTCCAGTCTTCGGAGGCCTTACTCACCCCCACATGCTCTCCAATGCAGCTAGTAAAAGGCAGGGGCTTTTGTTCTTAGCCCAAGCTCTCCTAGCAGCTAGCATGGAGCTTTGCCTAGGGTAGGCCTTTCACATATATGTGTTGAATGGGAGTATTTGTTTCATTAATCTTTATTAAATAAAGGCGGGGGATGGTCTCTATCGAATGTTTTCTTCTTGGCAGGAGAGTGAAGCTAAAGGTGTTTCTTGTTTCCTTGTCACCCCTCAGGGATCTCCATCTATCTGAACTGAATTGGAGATGATGTCTCATTCTCTATTTGTAGAGAGGTCTGGAGCAGGCCCCAAATGTCATTTCCCCAGCTGACGTGAGGCTGCTATTTGCAGTGTGGGAATCTAGTTATAGGAAATTAACTGGTGTGAGAGTCTGGCTGGGCTTTTGTTTTCTTTTCTACCCATAGAATGTATTTTATGTTTCTGTCCTTTAAGTTTGGGGCTTGCTGGGGGTGGCCGGGCTCTCCACACAATGCTGTTCCCGATCTCTGTAATGCCTTCTGGGGGAGCCTGTCACAGTATTGGCTGTGGAGAAGAAACGGACTCTTGGTGTAGGGCTCATTTTAAGGGCTGCTGATGCCCCTTTCCCACGGATCTCTTGCTGTGAAGCTCCTTGAAGGCCAGCCTTGCAATTCATTTCCATTCTGTCAGTCTGTTTCATGCAGGTTGCTTTCCCTAGGCTTGTAGAGATGCCAGAGGTTACCTGAAATGTTTCCATGTGCACACAGGTATGATCATCTCCCTTTCCAGATCACAAAACTCCCCCTTTCACTTCTGCTTTGTTTCAGTCAGACTGGCCTTGGAGCTGGTTCCTCTGTGTGAACATGGTGGTCGTTGAGCCGGGATGTTCTCATTTGGGGCACGCTTGGTGCTGTAGTTGCTTTCTTTCTCACTCTATGGAATTGGTTTTCTTTCAGACCCAGCCACACTAAGGATTTATGGCTGCTCCCTGACTTGTCTGACCAAGTATGTCCTGCACTGCTTCTGACTTGTTTTTGGATCCCCAAAGAAATGTTTTAGAGGCACCTAGGTGATGAAATGGATAGAGTGCTGAGCTTGGAGTCAGGGAGACTTGGGTTTAAATGTGACCTTACTAGCTGTGTGACCTTCGACAAGTGACTTAGCCTTGTTTGTCTCAATTTCCTCAACTGTAAATTGGGGATAATGATAGCCCTTATCTCACTGGGTTGTTGGGAGAGAATTAAATGAGAT
Organism: Dromiciops gliroides; assembly: GCF_019393635.1. Classification (NCBI taxonomy): domain Eukaryota; kingdom Metazoa; phylum Chordata; class Mammalia; order Microbiotheria; family Microbiotheriidae; genus Dromiciops; species Dromiciops gliroides. The sequence goes on from NC_057861.1 coordinate 755,836,258, forward strand.
AATTTGTATAAAGTGCTTAGCCCCATGCCTTGTACATAGTAGGTACTTAATAAATGCTTGTTTTCTTCCTTTCTGCTCTGGGAAGCTATACAAAAATGAATCAACTCTTGCTTTTAACTCTGAGTCCCTAGTGTAAGGGCCAAATTTAATATGGGGAGAGTTAATTGGGTGGCATGATGTAATATTGGGGTTCAGAAAATAATGAGGGACCTCTAGGTCCAAAGTTTCCTTCCTTCCAAACTGCCTTTTTTAGTTATTTCTCCCAGGCCAATGAGAAAGGAGATTATCAGCCTCTTTCCCACAAACAAACCAGGTTTTATTAATGGGAATAAATATATAACAAAGGTGAAATTAATAAAGCCAAGGATAAGGGAATAGGGGAAGAGAAAAATGGATAAGCTCCCTGACTCTAGCAAAGACTGACACAATCCCCAAACTTGCTTCCAGCTCAGCTAACTCAAAGAGCTGGCCTGGTTTCTATTAACTCACCACCTGGGGTGCGTGGTTTCTATAGGAGTCAGCTGTGCAGCTCCTCTCCAGTTCACTCTCAGAAGCTCTCAGGAAAAGAGCTCCCAGCCTCAGCATTCACTTTTCTAACTTTTCTCTCCCTCTCCCAAAAGGGAGGTTCTTCAAGTTGCAAGGCTGAGATTGGTCCCCCTGGTGGCGTCAGTAGTATATGTCACTCAGGGCAGGCCAGGTGTAGCCTATATCTAATCATCTCAAGTAGGTACTTAGTCGGTTTCTCAAACAATACTGGATCAATCAGGTGGGAGCCCTGGGTGTCTGCCAAATTCCATTGTTTTATCACACTAGTCAGAAAGCTTGCTCAAGAAGGTCCAGCAGTTTCCAATCTCTCTCTTCTCCTGGACCATCTCCAATCCGTCCCTCCACTACATTCAAGCAATCAATAGCATACATTTGGCATTGCCACGGAGCAAGAGCTTTCTCACTTTTTCTAGCCTAAGAAAAATAAGGAAACCTATAAACCCAAAAGAGTAAATGCCTCCCAGTTTCACAGGGAGCATCAGGTTCACAGCAATGGAGTAGGAGAGGAATGAAGATCACTGGTGCCAGTCTCCTGCTTTGATGAGTCTGGCCTCAAGTTTGAGCATTGGTTGGAATGCTTCATGTCCATGCCCTGGGACCTGGAGCCACTGATATTTCTTCCACTCCTCAGTAGTGGTATATACTCCATTCCTACTCCTACTTCTCTGGCTCTCTAGGCCAGAGGTGGGAGGGGAAATGTGGTGATTTAAGATCATCACCATAGAAAGGGCAAAATTCTTGAGTAGAGTCAAGGAGGTGACTCTGGAGAATTTCTGCTCTAACTTACAGACTTCCATGTGGAGCATCCTGTCTCCTTATCCCTGCTGCTGAGTGCAGGGCCTGGCACATATTAGGCAATTGATAAATGTCCATTGATTGGTCGATGCTAATGGAAGCTGAGATCAGAGAGTTCTATATACATCCCTGGGATCAGAAATTTGCAAATCACTTACAAAATTAACTTCTATTTGCTTTCAATATTCAAATATACAACATCTCCCTCACCTCCCATCACCATCTCCCCCTTCCCAGCTCAATTGATGTAGTCACAAGATGCAGACACGGATACAAGATGTTGTGTATGGTAACAAGGTGTTAGCTAACACACTTTAGAGTGGCAACTCCTCTCTCCCTCCATTGAGTCAGGAAGGGCAACCTGTTTGGCTGAGCTGAAAATCAACCACATTCCTGGGAAGTTTAAATAGATAAGCCCCGGAATCAGGCAACAGTTTGGGAATTGGAGATAATGTAGGCATGAACTAGCAGTGAGAGAAAAACCTAGCTCTTCCCTTCTTAGGGGGAGGAGAGGATTTTCTCTTCCCACTCTCCATTGGCCTAGGCATCTAGCAGCAGAGTGATTCACTCATTTGAAGGCAAGGTCAAGAGGGTTTGAGGCCCAGTTGAGGGAGCAGAGACATATATTCCGAAAAGACACAGACTCAGATAGAGGCAATCATTCAAAGCCATAAACATCTTTAAGAAATGTGACCCCTGGCAAGAAGAGAGCTGACTATGGGCTTGAGAGAGAGCTGACCTTGCTAATCAAGAGCTAAGATGCAGCTAAGATTCCACCAGAAGAGAAAGAACTATGAGACCCTGCAGTGCCAGAGAAGTCAGTAGCCTTAGTCACGTGCATTCTTTACATGTGTCTTACCATCTTTGTCACCCAAGTTGGTCCCCACTTTTCCCATACACTCTGTGTGCATCTGTGGGGAATTGTGCTCTAGGATCTTGGGCAGGGAAGGTTTGTAGCCTTTATTCTTACTTAGTACATTTTTTCTGATAATTAATTGTGTCTAAATGACTATTAATGGGAATCACACCAGTGGAGATGTGTAAGCCCTAGTGGAAGGAGCTCAGACCCACAGGGTAACCTAGGACCATAGGGATCCAACTGATGAGGGTAAGTTCAGGGTGGAGGAGGAATACCACCGATGGGCTCTACATAACCACAACAGCAAAAGAAAGCAAAGCAAAACCACCATCATGGGATCATACATTTAGAGCCTGAATGGACCCTACAGGATCTAATACAACTCCCTCATTTTCCTGATTAATTTATCACTCTTTCTTCAGTTGTCCTTTATCCAATATAATTTTCACTGGATTGTGGCCAGTCAAAAGCGTGTTTAATATCTCTGCTAACCCGTATTTGTTTATGAGGTTGTTATGTCTTAATATACAGTCAGTTTTTGTAAAGGTGCCACACACAGCTGAGAAGAATTTATACTCCTTTTTTGGCAAGTGTAAAGCAGGATTTGAATCCACATTTTCTTTTTCTTTTTTTCAGGGCAATGGGGGTTAAGTGACTTGCCCAGGGTCACACAGCTAGTGTCAAGTGTCTGAGGCCGGATTTGAATTCAGGTCTTTTTGAATCCAGGGCCGGTGCTTTATCTACTGCACCACCTAGCTGCCCCCCACATCTTCTTTAATTTAAGTTTGGTACCCTATAGACTTTGCCAAGCTAACTCTCAGTAGTATATTGATAACGTGCCAAAAGGTCAGCATACATGAAACAAAAAACCCCCAAAACAGTAAAACTGCCTAGTTAACACAAAAAATCATACCTGCAGTCCATGCAATCATACAAGTAGATCACCATGAACAACAAAATAAAATAGGAGCATATTCAGAACATGCAGTAATTAACATGTGCATCAATGAGCGATGAGTGTTATCATCTACCTACATATCCAGTTTCCTTTGTAGTATCCTAAGTAAGTCTACTTTGGTCCCAGATAGACTAGACCTACCTCTCTTGTGTGGGGTGATTGCTCTGCCCACAATTGCCCCTGAGCTGAAAATGGTAGTGTGGCTCAGTCAGAGTCCTCGTCAGAAACCTAGTTTTGTATTCTGAACCCTGAACATGGTGGGGGGGGGGGTGCAGCCTGGCTACTTGGGACGTTTCTTTACCCTAGAAGCCTTTGTGGCTGAAGTTCTAGGCAGGAAAGGTGCTGCTTCCGGCTTTAGTCCACCCTCCTTCTGGGAAATAACAAGGTTGTTTCTGAGATGCTTTGGACTTCACGAGTAGAGACTGACCACTTGTCCTCAGTAATCTGAACAAGTAATCCATCACTGGGGCAGTGAAGTGGCTCTGGCCCTGGAGTCAGGAGGACCTGACTTCAAATCTGGCCTCAGACACTTAACACTTACTAGCTGTGTGACTCTGGGCAAGTCACTTAACCCCAATTGCCTCACTTAAAAAAAAAAAGTAATCCATCACTTCTATCTACCTGCACATCACAGATGTGTCCTATGTGTCCTATGGGAAATAAGTGGTTGTGCTGGATTGTCTTTGTAGAGCCCCCACCGGCTTTTCTGATTGCTTTGTAAACCAGACAGTTGCCTAAGCTCCCCAGCCATGTAGATACTGAGTAGCCCCCCCTTTTCTGCTTGCTAACTCTGACACCTCGACACCAGAGCTTCTCAGAAGGCCTCTCTTTCCTTGTTGAAGGGCCTGCTGATGTTCGTGGGCACCGTTCCATCCCTTGTTTCCACCCAAACTCTCCTGAGCTGACCTCCTGCCTGGGTGCTGAGCCTCTCTCTCTTAGCTGAGATGCCCAAGCACAAGTGGCTCTCATTCAAGCACCAGCAGCCTGTGGCATCCCTCCTGGAGGAGTTGTTGTGACTTGCCTAGGTCACAGAGCTTGCACCTGGTAGAAGCAGGATTTTAATCCAGGTCCTTTCTGAAGAAGACCAGCCAAGCTCTTTCCTCATTATACTACACTGCCTCTTGATACAATTATAAAGCCAGGGGAGACTCTTCCCACGGTTTAAAAACGTCTCCATGTGAATGAATTTCCTCTAGCCATTCTTAATATTCTGGACCCCGACTTCTGTTTAAAACCAAGAAAAGCTCCCCAAGAGCCATGTTCCACAGGAATGGGGATCGCTGTGTCCCTCTCCCCACCCAAAGCAGGGCTAGACTGTTTTCACCAGCCCTCTTCTTGCAGCTCTTGCTGACTTCAAGCGCTCTTTCCAGTGATGACTATTTAAGGGGAGAATTCCTGCAGAAGACATTCTGGTTAGAGAAGAACCTCAACTGTTCCCAGAGGAGGCCTCTGGCCTCTTGGCCAGAACCTGAGAACACTGTCCCTGATCGGTCCAATGCAGGATTTCTGAAGACTTTGTGCTTCTTGGAGATCACTTGTCTTAGAGAAGCACCAGATGGCTGGCTGGCAGAAGGGACCCTGGCCTGAGGGTGGCACCCTCCTCTTGGTTCCCCATTGGACATCACATGGTGGTCATTACAGATAGTCTTAGAGGTGTCCCTGTGGGGTGGAGGAGAGAGCCTGGAGCATAGAGAGATGCCCTTTGATGCTCCCAGCTGGGTACCCTGCTCTGTGAAGCCAGGCCTTCTCTGTCACATTTGGCAGAGACTTCTCTATATCTCAGTGTGGAAGACCTTAACCATATGCCCTAGAATGTTCTGAGCTTTTTTAAAGGAATGGCTTGTTATTTTTCTTCGTTGTTGTCTTTCTCAGCTTTTATGTGGAAATCTGCCAGCACTCTCACCAAGGGGGATCAGGTTATCTTGGAGGCAGAACTTGCTTCTGAAATGAGTCATTTTGAATTTTTCCTTAATTGTATTTTATTTTTGTAAAGTGATATAATTCTGGGGTCTGTGCACTTAAAAAAATCTATTTTGATAACTGCATTTCAATATGATTTGTATCCTTTCTCCCTCTTTGGACTTTATGCAGTTTAAAACTTGATTCTGAGAAGGGGTCCATAGACTTTGCCAAACGGCTGCCAAAGGGCCCGTGGCACAAGGAAGGTAAAGGAAGAAACTCATTGAAAAAGTGATAAAACCTTTTCATCTGTTAATTATTGTGGGGAAATATTTCTGAAGGAGATCTGAGCATATATATATATATATATGAGTGTGTGTGTATGTGTATATGAGAGAGAGAGACAGAGACAGAAACAGAGAGACAGAGAAGGAGACAGAGAGAGACTGCATGTGTGCTCATGTATAGGGAAGCATGGGATAGTGGATAGAGAGATGGTCTCCGACTCCAGAAGACCTGGATTCACATCTTACCTTTGGCATATACTGGCTGTGGGAACTTGGCCAAATCATTTAACCTACGCCAATTAAATCACAGGTATGTATGAAGAAAAAATGTTTGCACACTAAAAATAAAATATAATAAGGAACAAATTAATAAATGAATGATTGGATGGGTGAAAAAAATCATTGATTAAATACTCATTTTGGGCCAGGCACTGTACTAAGCACTAGGGATACAATACAAAAAAGCCAGGTGGGTAGTCCTACCCTCAAAGAGCTTACTCTCTAATAGGAGAAGCCAAGACATCAAAGAATAGTGGCCAGGGAACTGTTTTGTTCTGTTGTCACAGAGTGTCACAGAGATAGGGACAGAGCCTAAGGGAAGTTGCTGGGCACATCCATTCCAGAAAGAATGAAAAGGTACTTCATTTATCTGAAGTTGCCTTTTCTCATCCTTGTAGTGTAGCTCTCTCTGTTCACTGGAGTTTATCTAAGGAGGGCTGTAGTCCACCCTCCTCACACCCAACCCTGCACAGCTTCCTCATTCCTTCTGGGTGGATTCCTCCAGTGAAGACATTCTTTTATTTGACTTGTGAGCTCAGAGGGAATCTATTCAAACATTCAGTTAATCAGAATATAATGGTTTTGGAAGAAGTATTTTAATGTGGCAATATAATGCTGCTGAATGGGTTCTGGAGCTGGGGTTGGGAGAGTTATATTCTCTCTCCTCCTCCCCTCCCCCCCCCCCAGGCTCTGCCACTTGCTACTTGGGTATGAACTTGGGAAAGTGAGACTTCATCCACCTTGGGCTTCAGTTTCCTCCCTTGTAAAATAAAGAAGTTGGACAACATCATCTCTGAGATCCCTTTTTGCCCTCCATCTATTACCTGTGACCCTAGGAACAGTGGGGCTCTGATCCCAGCAATATAGGTTGAGATTCTTGGACACATGTGGTCACATGTGATGGCTATCTTGATGGGGCAATGGCATCTAGTCCTGGAAGCTCAGAGCCTTAACACGTCTCTCTTTCTGTTTCAGGTTATGGTCAGACGGGCCCAATGAGTCATAGAGCTGGTTATGATTCTGTAGCATCGGCTATTTCTGGTCTCATGCACATCACCGGGCCAGAGGTAAATATTTCTGATGATTATACAGTGAAACACAATCATCTCTCAGCAGGCCAATCGAGGGCATTTTTTTTCATTACTAGTACCTGTGAGGGCCAAATTTAATATCTGGAGAGTTAATTGAGTGACTCATCGTAATATTGGGGTCCCGGAAATAATGAGGGACCTCTAGTTCCAAAGCTCCCTCCCCTCTGAAACTGCCTTTTTAGATATTTCTCCCAGGCCAATAAAAAAGGAGCCTTTAAGCCTCTTTTCCACAAACAGGTCAGATTTTATTAATTGGGAATAAAATAAACAGCAAAGGTGAAATTAATAAAAATCAAAGGGAATAGGGAAAAAGAAATGCGGATAATCCTCCTAGCTCTAACCTAAGTCTATACAATCCCCAACTTGCTTCCAGTTAAGCTATTTTGTATGTTAACTCACCACCTGGGGCATCTACTCCTGCTGCTTGAACCACCTGCAAGAAAGAAATTCCGGAAGAGACCAAGACTCCCCTCAGTGAGCATTTAATCTTCCTCCTCCAAAAGGGGGGGTCCTTCAAAAACTGCCTATGGAGAGTGCTTTCTCCTTCTGACATCAGTAGCATATGTCACTTCAGGGCAGGCCAGGTGTGGGCCCTCCCAATGTGGAAACAGCCAAATTCCAATAATCTTACTACATACCCTTTTCCAACTAAACTTGATTTGTATTTCTTTCTTTCTTTTTTTGGTTTTGTTTTTGCTTTTTGCAGGGCAACGGGGATTAAGTGACTTGCCCAGGGTCACACAGCTAGTTAAGTGTCAAGGGTCTGAGGTTGGATTTGAACTCAGGTCCTCCTGAATCCAAGGCCAGTGCTTTATCCACTGTGCCACCTAGCTGCCCCCTGATTTGTATTTCTTTTTTCTTTCTTTCTTTTTTTTTTTTAGTGAGGCAATTGGGGTTAAGTGACTTGCCCAGGGTCACACAGCTAGTAAGTATTAAGTGTCTGAAGCCGGATTTGAACTCAGGTACTCCTGACTCCAGGGCTGGTGCTCTATCCACTGCGCCACCTAGCTGCCCTGGTTTCTATTTCTTAAAGCAAAACAAAGAAGAGTAAGTGAGAGCCACACCAGCCCTTAGCACAGTGCCTGGCACAGAGTAGGCACTTAATTATTGCTTTTAAGTGACAGCTGTCCAAAAGTCAAATGGGCTGCCTTGGGAGGTTGTGGGCTCACTTTTGTGGGAGATATACAAGCAAGTTCTGTGTATATTTAAGAATGGATTGGTTTAGATGGCCTCAGCCAATCCCTTCCAACCGAGATGCTGCAGTTCTGATTCTGTGACTTGCCCATCATTAAAGAGTTAGAAATGTCAGAGATAGGATTTGAACCCAGGTCATTTCGGTCTCTAGTGCTCTTTCTGATTTCTACAGTGACTCTCATGCATGGTTCTCTGCTAGATATTTCTGGTTGTAAAAGTATGAGATGACGATCCTTTTTTGTTGTCATTTGTCTTTTGTTCTTGAAGAGGACCAATGACATCACTCAGGGATTGGTTTAATGAACACTTAAAGAAGAAAGTCGGGATTACCAAGAGTCAGCCAAGGCTAACCAAGAATGGGTTATGCCAGACTAAGCTTATTCCTCCGCCCGCCCCCCGCTTTTTTCTGGATAGGGTTACTAAAAGGTAGGTCAGGGAAATGCCATTGGTCACAGGATCATTGACTGAAAGCTGGGAGGGATCTTCAAGGATCTCTTGAGCAACCTCTTCACTTTCCAGGTGTTGACATAGACCTAACTGGAGAAAGGGACAAAGGTAGGATTTGAACCCAGGCCTTCGGACCCTGAATCTAGGAATGTTTTCATGGTATTGGGTTTTCAATGAGACAGTCACACAGCCTCTTGCTATATCCTTGTTGATTAGATCAATAGATAAAGTGTTTATTAAAAACTTACTATGTGTCAAGCTTTGTACTAAGATCTTGGGCTATGAATGTAAGCAAACAAAACAGTCCCTGCCCTCAAGGAGCTTACAATCTAAAGGAAGAGACAACTCACAAAAGGAGGCAGGAAAGTGGGGGTGGGAGAGGGGAATGAGACACCAGAGGATACCCAGAGCAGGGGCATCTTGTTCTGTGGAAATGGAACAAGGCAGGGCAGCAGATACAAACTGGAGTGAATCCTTGTGCAGGTTTGGGGACCTGGCCATCAGATAGGAAAGGATGGGTTGGGAAAGGACAGCAGAAGGCACTTGTCCTGGCCTGGCCTGCCCTGCCCACTAGTAGTGAAGTAAGCTATCAGATTTGTTTACCAAAGGCTAGAGCCCTCTCCAGAGGTTCTAGCATGAACACCTGGGGTCAAAGGCAGCTAGGTGTCATAGTAGATAGCACTGGGCTTGGAGTTAGGAAGCCAAATCTAGTCTAGGACATTTTCCAGCTGTGTGACCCTGGGTGATTCACTAAAAAAACAAACAAACAAAAAAACTCTACTTGCCTCAGTTTCCCCAACTGTAAAATGGGGATAATATCTACCTTGTGGAGTTTTGGTGAAGATCGAATGAGTTGATATTTGTAAGGCACTTAGCACAGTGCTTGACATGATCTGTGCTTTATAAATGCTTGTTCCTTTACCCCACCTTTGAGTTGATTTTTAGTACTGCTGCTCCCATTGGGAGAGTCCATCTGCTCTGCCCCCTTCCCCCAGTGAACCTGGTAGCAGAGTTCCTCTAAGAATGCAAAAGCATTTTGCATACCCTCCCATGCACTGAAGCTACCAGCCCGAGGCTTGGCTCAGAGGGAGGGGATGGGGGAGGGGAGAAAGGTGCTCTCCTTGCCATCTTCTTTCCAAATGTATTTTTACACTGGCCTTGTCGAACGCAGAGCAGGCTAAGAGATGATGAATTTGATCTTTAAATGTCTAAAAGGATTTTTATAGGGAGAATGGGGAGCAGTTTCCTTTTGTTTGTGGAAGAGCAGACAAGAGGAAATAAGCTTAAATTAAAGAGAAGACATTTGGGTTGGACCATAAAGGGCTGCCTTGACCATTGGTGGGAATGGGCTTTACAACAGGCTGCTGAGGGCTAGTGGGGTGTCTCTGTCCTTGGCAACCTGCAAGCAGGCAGGAGACATTGGCTTTGGGGATGAACCTGCCTAAAGCCAGGAGCCTGGCCCAGAGGATCTCAGGACAGCTTTCCAGTCCCGTGCATCTGTATTTGCTGGAAATTTAGTAATAAAACCACTCTCTTCAAAACTTCCCCAAAGGGGAGATTGGTGTGACTGATTCTCAGATTCCTGTTCCCATTTGGTACTGGGAACAGAGCAGATCCAGAAGGACCCATACTATTACTTTCTGGATCATAGGAAAATTGCAAAGTCACGTGGGAAGTAAGTGCCTGATGAAAGCCCTGAACTGGGCAAATCAGACTGTGGGGGCTTCCCTTTTCCTTATTCTGCCTCCATCATGGACAGCCCGAAAGTGGACAGCAGAAGCTTGAGCAAAGGGGAAGGGACCAAGTGTTTATACAGAGCCGACCATGTGCCAGGCACGGTGCTAAGAGCTTGACAAACATGATCTCATTTGATCCTCCCAACAGCCCTGTTATGACCCCCATTGCCAAACAGGGGTTAAATGACTTGCCCAGGGTCACACAGCTAGCAAGTGTATGAGGCCACATTTGAACTTTGGTCTTCCTGGGAAGGCCCCATGATGGCCAAAGACCCCTCAGTCTTTCAGGGAAGTTGGGAGAGTTAGCCTTGACTTGCTCTCCCTAATCCCATTCTGGCCTCCACTCCCTGAAGGACAGGGAGGTCATAGTTCACCTCTCTCCCCCAGGGTTCTCCAGTCTCCTTAAGGGGGCTGGGAGTGGATAGCCTCTGTGCCCAATGTGGTTTGAACGCCTACTGATGCTATTCTCCCAAGTGCAGGAGGTGGGTTCCCTGCATCCCAATTCCATTGAACTGGACTAACTTTTACAAAGAAATGTTTACTTGGGAAGGCATAGCCACAAATAGACAGACTTAGTCCCCAGTCCCTGGGATTCCTTGGTTCCCCTCCCCCTTTGCATCACCTCCACCTCTGGGGAGGGGCGGAGGCTTAAATTCACAGTTTATCTTAGTTTTTATCCAGCACAATCCCAGTTTCAAGTGTAGAGTCCACCTCAGCCTCCAGTCCTAGGCACTCTGGCTTTGTTAGGCTTCTGGCCAGTCTGACTGGCTGCATCATCTCATCTCAATCCTGGCTCCAAGGGGACCATAGCTTTGATCCTGGGTCTGGTGTGAGTCACAGGTGCCACCTGATATTGAGAAGGACAAACAGCAAACAGAACAGACACAGATGCTGACACCCACAGGCCCTTTACTTGGAGCCTGGGTAGAAGAAGAGGAGGCTCTGGCAGGGAAGTCCTTTCCCTCTCACTGGGTCAGTTCATGGTGTCTCATGTGGGTGAGTTGGGCTCTTTATCCTCTGTGTGCCCAGGAAAGACAGCAAGCTAGAAAGAGAGGACTAGCTCAGTCTCGCCCGTTTTAAAGACTTTACCTATTCCCACTAAGTAGCCAGTCAAAGAGGCTGTCCTCACCTACCCACATGGTAGAGGACCCAGGGTGCCTCCACACTGGGACATCTGGGTATGCTCCAGAGATAAGCCCCATTACTTCCCCAATGGACGAACTTCCAAGCCAGCTCTGCAGTGTGGGGAAGAGGACAGGCTCCCAAGTCAGAGGCCCTGGGTTCAGATGTTGCCTCTGTCACTTACTACTTATGTGACCGTAGGCATATTGCTTCACCTCTCTGAGCCTCAGTTTCTCCATCTCTAAACATTGGGATCTGGACCAGATGACCTCTAAGGTCTTTTCAGGCTCCAGGCCTAGGATTCTAAGTGTGACCTTGGATGAGTCATTTCAGTTCCCATGGCCTCAGTTTCCTTCTTTGTAAAAAGTCAGTGTTACACTAGATGGTCATTTAAATTGTGAGCATAGTTCTCCCTTCCTTCCTTCCATGGTGATCCTTGAAGTCAACTTTCATTTTAGAATGCTTTCCAAGTTGTAATCCTGTCCTGATAAAGCCAGAAGCTCTCCCAATGAGTCATGTGCACATGATGACAGTGACTCTTATCATTGAACTTGGGCTCCCAATGCCTGTGTTAGTTAGGAGCCCATGAGCCTCGTTAAGAGCAGTCTGGCTGGTCTGTAGACTGACAGAACACAGATCCAGACCTGCTGAAGCCCACTGTCATCACATTAGGCAACAACCTGGGAGGCCCCTCTCCAGACTAGCATTGGCCCTGGGGGGCTGTAGTTCTGTCCCTAGGACAAAGGAAGGCTGAGACAGTGGAGCAGTAGATAGAGCACAGGAATACCTGAGCTCAAATCCAGCCTCAGACACTTACTTAACTGTATGACCCTGGACAAGTCACTTAACAGGTTCCTCAACTACAAAATGGAGATAATAATAGCAATGACCACCCAGGGTTGTTCTGAGATAATATTTGTGAAGTTCCCTATATAAGTGCCTCTTCTATTCCTCTTTCCCTGAGGGACAACTCTTCTCAGAAAGGAGAACAATTACAGAATCTGAGAGCCGGAAAGGACTTCAGAGTCCATCTCCTTCGACCTGACCACGTCTCCTTTCTGCAGCTGACTTGCCACATAGTGGGCAAATATGTGGAAATTTCCAGAGGCATATTTGGTCTCTAGCTCCAGAAACCTTCCAACAGTGGGAGCCATCCATGAGTAAAACAGGCTGCCTTGGAGGGAGGGGTCTTTGAGCAGTGGTAACTGGTTGGGAATGTTGTAAGGGGACTTCCTTTTGCCTTCAGGCCAGGACTCTTTGGTCACTCAGCTTCCTTCCAGCTCTCCGATCCCATGATTTGGAGTCAATGTCATCTTCCCATGTTGGAAGGAAGCTGTCCTGTCCCCTCTCAGTTTTCTTTTCTTTAGGTTTCCTTCAGCTGATTCCCTGTCCCCCTCCAGCATGGATTCAAGCCCCTTCACCATCCTTGTTGCTTTCTTTGGATGCTCTCCAGTTTAGCAATATCCTCTCTAGAACATGGCAGCTGGGTCTGATCACAGTGCTCCACACTGGGTCTGACCAGGGCACAAGAGAGTGGGACTCCTGGGTCCTGAGTGTTTAGCTTTTGCTGTCCTGCCTTGCTATTTCTCTCTGAATGTGAGGTCCTCTCCACCTCAGTTCCTTTTCAGACAATCTGCGCTCTAGCTACACCATCCCCATCTTGGACTAGTGACATTCATTTTCTGAACCCAAGTGTGGGCCTTTGTAGTGATTGTTATAATTGTATTTTATTTTTAATTACATTTAGCTTTTTCAATGAACATATTTTCCCCCTTTTCTTCCCACCTTCTTTCAGCCACAATGAGAAAGGGAAAAGAAAAGAAACGAACCTTTTGTAAGGAATACACGTTTAAACCAACCCTATCACCACACAGGCCATGTCCAGCTTTGTGTGCCTTGCTGTGCATTGTGAGTGCACCAGCTCTCTGTTGGGAGGGGGAGCACTGCTTCTTAGAGTCATGGTGGGTCATTGGGTTGGTCAGAGGTCTTGGGTCTTCCAAGATTGTTTGTTTTTACAGCGTTGTTATTGCAGAAATTGTTTTCCCGAGCCAGTTTGTGAAAAGCTTTTTGGATGTGGGCACTGTTATCCAGGATGTTTATCTGTTCAGGGCAGTTTTTATGAGCCTGACATCTCGGCTTTTCCCTAAGCCATTGATAAAAATGTTTTAACAGCACAAGGCCAGAACTGAGCAAGTTTTGAAAAAGAACTTTCTCCTTTCAGGGTTATAGGATAAAGCTGTACTTTGTTCCTTAAAGCCAGATTAGATCAGAATCCCCAAGTACAGGGTCATAAAACCACCGCAGGGGAGGGTAAATGGTGCTTATTTGGACAAATGATTGAAATTCTACTTGCTGTTATGATAACCTTGAGTATTTCAATTCAGCAAGCATTTATTAAGCACCTACTGTGTGCCAGGGACCATGCTAGGCATGGGGCATATAAGGGTGAAAATGAAGTAGTCACTCCTTTCATGGAGGTTACCTTCTGCTACATAAGAGGCTCCTAAGGGGCAGAAAAAGACTTAAGTGTGCTCTAATGGGAAGGGATCCGTTTGAGTGCTGGCTCTGCCGGGAACTCTCCGTGTGGGCTTGGGCAGCTCATACTACCTCTGGCAGTCCTGGTTTCCTCATCTGCAGAATGAAAGGTTCAGAAAGGCTGAGTGTCTGTGGGCTGCCAAGGCAGGGGGCTATCACAGCCGAGGATGGGGGAGCCTCAGCTCTGGTAGTTCCATCTTTCCCTTGGGTCAGTGCCAGGAATGGAGAGGTGACTACCAAGCATCCTCCTTTTGTGAGTTCTCTGGGGAAGAAGGCAGATGGAAGACAGGAGCTCTGTGCACTGGTTCTGACTCCAGCCATTCCCTAAGCAGCAACTGGAAGTTTCCTCTCAGATTGAAGGCCCCGTGGCAGTCTAGCTGGGTGGTAAGGGGGCCTCTCTCCCCCTATGGGAAGGAGTTCAAAGGTATTTCTGAGAGAGCCGCTGCTTATGCCTGTTTTGAGAACTTGGGGACTTCCCAGGGAGTCAGTTCCTGGAATCAAGGGGTGAAAAAAGTCTTGGTTTATGCTTTTTAGAAGGGAAGAGGATGGCTGTGAGGATGTGGGGAACTGTTATCACTTGGGGGCTGATGTGTTTGGCAAGGGCCCCTCTCTCCAAGCCAGTCCTGACCCTGCGTCCTGAACCTAATGTGGGAACTTCCAATAGCCTTCCACAGTTTTTATTCCTGCCCCCTAGTGGTCATTGGAAGAGTGAAACAAAGACCCAGGCACCTCTCGGCTTCCCCTTCGTTCCTTCAGCAGCCGTGCCCAGCGTGGCTCTAGGGAATTGTAGGACAACACAGATGAGGAAGTCATGGCCCTGTCCTTCCTACATCTTTTAGTATGTGAGGTTCCTGGTCAGGCAGAAGGCAATGGGAAATCTTGTTATTTAACCCTCATAGTTTATGCCTTTTGCCCTTGAACCCTTTTGGTTTGCTACTAATGTCTAGAACATACATTTTCTACTGGTCCCATAACTGTCAGGAAATGGATATAATTTGCTTTCATTAAAAAAAAAACACGTTGTATCGATGCCTTTTGTTTTTACGTTGGTCATTTGATTTCCTGATCTCACCTCGGATACTTACTAGCTGTGTGACCCTGGGCAAGTCACTTAACCCTGATCACCTCAAACATCTGGGGGGCATCTCTAGTCATCATGACGTATATCTTTTTTTTTTTTTTAGTGAGGCAATTGGGGTTAAGTGACTTGCCCAGGGTCACACAGCTAGTAAGTGTTAAGTGTCTGAGGCCGGATTTGCACTCAGGTACTCCTGACTCCAGGGCCGGTGCTCTATCCACTGCACCACCTAGCTGCCCCATGACATATATCTTGCCACTGGACCCAGATGGCTCTGGAAGAGAGAGTGAGGCTGATGACCTTTCACAGCCCTCCCTCACTTAAATTGAATTCAGTGCAAGTCATAATATCACCCCGATATCATGGTCCTCTTTGAGAATAAAGGACAAACAACAACAACAACAACAACAACAACAACAACAACGATCTCATTCCCATTGAACCTTCCCTTGTAAGAGAAAAATTGTTAAGGAAAAGTATCACACCTGAGGTACATGCCCCATTCCACACCCACAGTCCTCCACTTCTCTACTGAGAGGAGGGAGGTGTCTTACAGATCCTGTTCTCCAGGGCCAGTGTTCCCCCCTCATTTCTGCCTCTTGTCTTCCCTGGATACTTTTAATCCCACCCACTACAAGAAACCTTTCTTAGTCCTCCTTCCTGCTAGTGCCTTCCCTCTGGGATTATCTCCAATTTACCCTGCATGTACCTAGTTGTTTTCAGATTGTCTTCCCACTGGACTATGAGATCCTTGAGAACAGGAACTATTTTTTCCTTTCTCTGTATCTCCAAAGTCTGGTGTATAATAGGTGTTTAATAAATGCTTGTTGATTGACTTATTCATAGTCACAGTTGAGGAGAGTTGGGCTGCATTTGGTGTTCTTTTCATTGACATTATTGCCTTTGTGAATATTGTCCTTAAGGTTTTGGTTGCTTTGTACAGGGTGGGCCAAAAGTCATGAAGGAGTTTCAATATTTAATAACTACTTTTTATTTTTTTTACCATAGCATCATATACAGCATACATGGGAAATTAATTTAGGGCAGCTAGGTGGTACAGTGGATAGAACACTAGCCCTGAAGTTGGGAGGACCCAAGTTCAAATCTCACCTCAGACACTTACTAGCTGTGTGATCCTGGACAAGTCACTTAACCCCAATAGCCTTAAACATCGCTAGTTGTCCTGATGCCACTGGACCCAGCTGGCCCTGGAGGAGAGAGTGAGGTTGGTGACCTTGGTGAACTTGCATAGCTCTCCCTCATTTAAATCCAATTCACTGCAAGTCATGATATCATTTCCCGATGTCGTGGTCATCTTTGAGAATGAAAGATAAACAACAACAAGGAAATGAATTTACATTATGTGTGAAAAATCAAATCTTGTAAATGGTGAAAAATAAAGAAAAATAAATTTCAAAAAGTTATTAAAACATCACGATTTTTGACTCATGCAATATAAATCCACACACATCTTCCAGTCACAGAGTTGGAGAGCTGAAGACCTTGGTAGCCACATAGGCTATCTCTATATGATGTATATGACAAAGTAGTGATTCAGCCTTGCCTTGGACACTTCCAAGAAGGTGAAGTCATTGCACCTGGAGCCAGCCTACCACCCACTGGCTGGCTCATGTTCCCCTGGACTCTTCAATTCTGGTTGTTCTCTGTACTAAGAAATTCCCACTGAATAACCTTATATACTAACACCTATTCAACAAGCATTTGTTAAGTACTTACCATAGTCCAGGGATAGGGATAAAAAAATGAAAGGGAAGTGGTCCTTGCTCTCAAAGAGCTTTCATCCCACTAGGAGCAATGGTGAATTTCTAGAAAATGAAATATTAAGGGCACACAAAGTAATTTCCAATGTGAGGACTTTAGTGGCTGTGGTAGTCAAGAGAGGCTTCTTGGGGCAAATGACCCTTGAGCAGAACTTGGAAGGAAGTGAGGGACCCTATTAGATGGTGTGAATGGTTAGATGTGGATCAGGTCCCAGAGCATATGGAGATGCCTGAGATACTGTCCCAGTGTATGCTCATCACTTCTGGAGATGCACTACTCACCTACCATAGCTCACTAGCCCGGGAAAGGTCCTGGAATACGAGAGGGAGTTGACACATGCCTAGACAGGCAGCTAGGTGGTGCAGCTGCTAGAGTGCTGGCCTTGGACACTAGTTGTGTGATCTTGGACAAGTCACTTGATTTCTCAGTCTCTGTTTCCTCAACTAAAAAAAAATGGTGATAACAATACCTACTTTATTGGGTTGTGAGGATCCACTGATCTAACATAAACAAAATACTTTGCAAACATTAAAATGTTATAAAAATGTTAGTTATTATTATTATTATTATTTGCAGGGCAATGAGGGTTAAGTGACTTGCCCAGGGTCACACAGCTAGTAAATGTCAAGTGTCTGTGGCCGAATTTGAATTCAGGTCCTCCTGAATCCAGGGCCTGAATCCACTGTACCACCTAGCTGCCCCATTAGTCATTATTATTAACTACTTTTTAGAGGTACCCTCTGGAGTGATGATGGTGAATAAAGATATAGTGTGGTAGTGCTCAGAGAAATCCAAATTAAAGCACTCTGAGGTTTTACTCACTCATCAGGTTGACAAAGTTGACAAAAAGGGGAAATGGCAAATGTTGGAAGGGCTTTAGGAAAATGGAAGGAGAATCAGGTTAAGGAATAAGCATTTATATAGTGCCTACTGTCTGCCAGGTGCTGCACCGTTGTTGGAGCTGTGAATTGGTCCAGCAAAATAATTTGGAACTATACCCTCAAAGTTCCCAAATTGTACATATCCTTTTACCCATCCAGAGTGCTATTAGGCCTATTCCCCAAATAGATCAAAGAAAGAGGAAAAGGATCCATGTGTGGAAAAATATTTATAGTAGCTCTTTTTGTGATAGTAAAGAACTAGAAACCAAGGGAGTACCCATCATTGGGAAATCACTGGACAAATTTTGGTATATTAAGGTTTTTGTTGTTGTTCAGTCATTTCAGTTGTGCCCAATTCACCATGACTCTATTTGGGGTTTTCTTGCCACAAATAGTGCAGTGATTTGCCATGTCCTTCTCCAGCTCATTTTGACAGATGAGGAGGATGAGGTAAACAGGGTGAAGTAACTTGCCCAGGGTCACTGAGCTAATGTGGGATACAAATTGCGATTGCGCTGTAAGAAATGATGAAGGGGATGGTTTCAGAGAAGCCTCAGAAAACTGGTAAGAACTGATGCAAATTGAGGCAAACAGAAGCAGAACAATTTGTACAACAACCACAATATTGTAAGACAAACACCTTTGAAAGACTAAAACTCTGATCAATGCAATGACAACCATGACTAGACATAATCACATAGGACACCAATTTCCTGACAGAGATGTGTGGGGTTAAGAGTAGAGGTGGAGATGTCTTTTTTTTTAATGTGACCAATTTGGGAGTTTGTTTTACTTGCCTATGAATATCTGTCTCACAGGTTCCTTCCTTCCTTCCTTCCTTCCTTCCTTCCTTCCTTCCTTCCTTCCTTCCTTCCTTCCTTCCTTCCTTCCTTCCTTCCTTCCTTCCTTCCTTCCTTCCTTCCTTCCTTCCTTCCTTCCTTCCTTCCTTCCTTCCTCCCTCCCTCCCTCCCTCCCTCCCTCCCTTCCTCCCTCCCCTCCTCCTCCTCCTCCTCTTCTTCCTCCTCCTCCTTCTTCTCTCTGTCTCTCTCTCACAGGAAGGGGGCTTGTGGAAGAGAGAGAAAATAAGTTTTGGTTATCTGAAAAAATTAAATGAAAGAAACAAAATAGAAGGTAGCCATTACAGGCATTTTCTGGTTTTGCTAGGGAAACTCTGTTTGAGAGCTGCATGCTATAGAGGAAAGTAGGCTCGCATTGGAGCAAGAAGACCTGGTGTCAAATATTAGTTCAGTTGACAGTGCTTCTCAGTATGAGCAATGAAAAGTGCTTTTGAAAGAAGCCAGGAATCCGGCTAAGACATTACAAGTGACTCTAAATTTCCTTCCATGTCTGAATTTTTGTCCTCCTGATGCTGTGAGAAGTATGTTCATTTCTACCCTATCATTCTCTTCCCTCACCAGGATGGAGATCCAGTCCGTCCAGGGGTCGCCATGACGGATCTTGCCACTGGATTATATTCATACGGTGCCATCATGGCAGGGCTCTTGCAGAGGTACAAAACAGGGAGAGGTCTCTACATTGACTGCAACCTGCTGTCATCTCAGGTATGAGCCCAACAGTGACGCTCCATTTCATAGAACAGCCTAGAGTGAGTGGCGAGCTTCTCTTTCCCTACACCAAGTCATCTCATTGCCCCATACTCTGAGGAAGTACATTTTCTTTTGTTGTAGTGGATTTTTGTTGTACTGAGCATTGCTTGAAGTACTTAGGCCACTGGGATCAGAAACATAAATGGGTTGTGGCCATAGGGGGATTTTTTTCCTTTTTTTTCTTCAGGGCAATGAGGGTTAAGTGACTTGCCTAGGGCCGCACAGTAAATGTCAAGTGTCTGAGGCTGGATTTGAACTCAGGTCCTACTGAATCCAAGGCCAGTGCTTTATCCACTGCACCACCCAGCTGCCCCCATAGTGGGGATTTTTACTGTCAAGGTATTTATTGTAATGTATTATGACCTATATTGACCAGACTAGATTTTCTCTGCTTCCTGAAACAGGCATAGAGTTGTTACAGTTTGAGGCTCAGTGACCCTTTCTTCAGATCACGAGGTCCTAGTTTAACAAGGTATTGCTTTTTTTGAACTCTGTGGTCATCCAGGGACCTAAAAGGGTTAGCTCGCTAATAGTTAGATTCCAGCAATGAAGTGGCTCCATGGACAGAGCTCTAGGCCTGGAGTCAGGGAGAGAGTTCAAATCCAGTCTCAGATATGTACTATGTGATCCAAGGCAAAATGCTTCACTTCTATCTGTCCCAGTTTCCTCATCTCTAAAATGGAGATAATTACAGCACTTACCTCAGGTTTTTGTGCAGATCAAATGAGATATTATAAAAGCCCTGACACATAGTAGGTGTTTTCTCAATGTTAGTTTCTTCCTTCTTCCCTTCACTCCTACTACAAGGACAGTGAGGCACCATGGAAGGGCTTGGCCTTCATTCCAGGAGAGGCCTGCTTTCAGCCCTGACCTCTGGCAATTCTTGGTTGTAGACTCTTTGAGAAGTACTTTGCAAACCCCAAAGTTCGCTCTTGGGGTTATTTCATGTGTTTTTCACTGGGAGCTTCAGGTCTGCCCTCCCAAGGGAGAACAAAATAAATTTAATTTGTGAGAGGAGACATTTTACTGTGGGAAAACTGCTTTATGGACTCTGGGGGCTCCAGCTTGGAATGTCCAACTTGAATGCCAAACTCGGCAAATCGTAAACTCAGGAACACAGTTCGGATGTCTTCCTGTCAATGAGTGGGAAAAATGGTGAGAGGCCATGTTGCTACCAGAAAGAAAGAAAGAAAGAAAGAAAGAAAGAAAGAAAGAAAGAAAGAAAGAAAGAAAGAAAGAAAGAAAGAAAGAAAGAAAGAAAGAAAGAAAGAAAGAAGGAAGGAAGGAAGGAAAGAAAGGAAGGAAGGAAGGAAGGAAGGAGGGAAGGAGGGAGGGAGGAAGGAAGGAGGGAAGGAGGGAGGGAGGAAGGGAGGGAGGGAGGGAAGGAGGGAAGGAAGGAAGGAAGGAAGGAGAGAAGGAAGGAAGGAAGGAAGGAGGGAGGGAGGGAGGGAGGAAGGAAGGAAGGAGGGAGGGAGGGAGAGAAGGAGGGAGGAAGGGAGGAAGGGAGGAGGGAAGGAAGGAAGGAAATAAAGAAGGAAAGAAGGGAAAAGAAAGAAAAGAAAGAAGGAGGTAACTTGCACAAGACATTTTAGAGGCTTGTAAGAGTGAGGTAGGAGTAGGGGCTCTGGAGTCAGAGGAGCCAGGTTCAAATTCTGACTGCTGTTCCCTCCTTCTGTGATCGGAGGCAAGGTGTACAGCTTCTCTAGGCACTAGTCACTTATGAGTAAAAGAAGATGATTGCACATCTTCTGGTATCTGCATCTGAGAGATGGGGAAGGAAATACTTATTTTGGAGCTCGTGGGTGTGTAGATTTTGAGTTGGAAGTAAATGTAGAGTAGATGGCCTCTGGTCCAACCAGCTCATTTTACAGATGAGAAAAATGAGGCCCAGCAAGGTCTAGTGGGGAAACCACATACACACATGTGTATGTATATACATGGTCTTGGAGTTGCAGCTCTGACAAGTACAGTGACTTGCCCACAGTCACTCAGGCAGTATGTGTCGGAGCTAGAATTTGAACTCAGGTCTTTCTCCCAATAGAGAGGCTGGCTCTCTCACCATTAGGTGATACTGCCCCTCCTTGTACATAGATATTCATCATGTGCTTGGTTCCTCATTGTGAAATGGAGGTGAGCCCAAGGCACCCAAGTAGGTAAGGGGGAGGCAAGTTCAAAGCCTGGCTCCTGTGATTTGAATTCCAGGTGTGACAGCCTAGGACCTGCATGACCTTCAGTGAGTCCAAGACTCTCCAGGTATTGGTTCCTTCCCTTGTAAAGGGAGACACTGGGACTAGATGGCCCCCAGTATTTCTTCCAGCCTTGTTTCCAAGGGCTGAAGCCATTGAGGTATGTAGGGATAGAATGCAGTATCATTGCCTCCTTAGTAACGATGCCTAGGAAGAAGCTTGAGGAATTTGGAAAGACATGAGTGTTGAAGAAGGAAGTGAGTCAAAGTGGGAAAACAACACAGACTATTACTTTCTGCTTTAGACTTCAGTGGGCAGTTCATCATGATGGTGGGGGCACAGCCCCCATCAAGTCCTCCGATGGACTGCTGGACAGCCCATGTGATTAAAACAATATCCAGTACAATGAAAATATATACAGTGTCAATAAAATAAATCTGAATGCTGTGGATATAGATTGACCAGTCCTGTGTCCACAGATTGTCATTAAATAAACATTTATTAAGCAACTACTATGTGCTAAGCTTTGGGTATAGAAAGAAAGGCAAAAGACCATCCCTGCTCTCAAGGAGTTCACAGTCTGACCAAGTGGACATCACGCAAATGATATTGTATGGACAAGATATAGACACAGGATAAATTGGAAATAATTATCAGAGGGAAGGCTTCATTAAGGGTGATTTGGGAAGGCTTCCAGGAGAAAGCGATGCTTTAGCTGGGATTTGAAGGAAGCTGGGAGACAAGATGAGGAAAGAAAAAAGATGGGGAATGAATGAGTGGAAAAAGGACTTACTGAGCTCTTACTGTGTGTAAAGGGCTGGGATGCAAATAGAAAAGCCAGGCACCCCCTACGGGGGGAATAGGATACAAATGGAAGGTTTAGCATCAAATGAAAAGACTCCATGGTCTTTAGGATAAAATGGCAAGTCAGATGGTGATGCCTCTATAAAAAGGCATTTCCATGAATGGAATCCTGTCAATTCCTGATGAAGAACTACTTGATGGGGCCAAGGATTTTGGTAGCGAGAACTTCCTTTTCTGGGTCTCCAGTAGCTGTGGCCACAGCCTCTGCAGAGCAGGTCCAGGCTGCATCTCCCTAGGGGCAGCTTCCTAGGAGGATGGCTGTGGGCATCGGGTTGGGCACTTGACTGTTCCCAAGGCTCCTTGGTTACTGGTTCTACGCTCTCTCCATCTGCAGGAATGGATTTTTCAAGTTATTGCTGGTGTTTTGGCTTGCCTGATGAGAGTCCTTCCTCTCTCAGGCATCTTGGTGCTTCATCCAAGCTACCTTGCCTTTTCTGTGAGTGGCCGTTGGTCAGGATGGAAAGGATGGAGAAGTGGGGGACTGGAGGTATAGAATGCGATATATGCTATCAGATGTAGTTGATAGATCAGTTAGTTCTGTTTAACTCTTTCCCCCTTGTTGCAAGGGAAGGAAGACTCACTGGGGCAGGGTTAAAACTGGAAATAGAATCATCATATTTATCTAGAGCTTTAAGATTTGTAAAGTGCTTTACATATATTAACTCACTAGATCCTCAGTAACCCCGTGAGTTAGGTGGTGCTGGTACAGTTATCCCAATTTTACAGAAGAGGAAACTGAGGCTTATAGAGCAGCAAAGACTTGCCCAAAGTCACACAGTCAGGATCAGAGCTGGTACCCAAAGCACAGTCTCTTGCCTCCATGTCCATTTCTCTTTCCCTTGGAGCACGCTGCCTCACGGATCAGGTCTTCTCTGTCTCTGTCTCTATCTCTGTCTCTGTCTCTGTCTCTGTCTCTATCTTTGTCTCTCTTCTCTTTTCTCCCATGTCAGTTCTTCCTGCAGAGCCCTTCAATCTTTCTCAGTCTTACTTATTCTTCCTCTCTCTTTGCTACTTTACTCTTATTTTTCATTCTTTTCTTCCTCCTTTTTTCTCTCTTAAAAATCTCTCAAATGTCACAAAATAAACATTTCTATGCATAAAGTAGAACAGAAAATGAGAATTGTAGTGAGACTGTGAATATCCATGACATACAGTGTCTTTTCCCCTTTTCTTCCTCACTCTAAGTAGCCATGACACTGACCTGATACGAACACACATGCGTATGTATGTACACGGTTTTGGAGTTATAGCTCTGATGAGTACGGTGACTTGCCCATGGTCACTCAGGCAGTATGTGACAGAGCTAGAATTTGAACTTGGCTCTTTCTCCCAATAGAGAGGCTGGCTCTCTCTCCATTAGGTGATGCTGCCCCTCCATGTAAATAGATATTCACCATGTGCTTGGTTTCTTATTGTGGAATGGAGGTGAGCCTGACTTCTTGAAGACTGTTTTAGGGGACACATGTACTGAACAAGCTTCCCAGCTGGGCCTGGAGATGTCTGTTGTCAGAGACCAGCCAAACAGGGGAAATCAGTCCTTGGTTGGCATCCTGTAGTAGCATTTTAGTCACGGGTATCAAGGCATTCATTCCTTTGACCTAAGTTTGATGGGATGCAGTGTCCAGCATGGCAGGGACTGCCTGAAATTCTCTAGTATTTTAGATTCACTTAATAAAAGTTTGCATTCTATTTTCTCAATAGGAAAATGTGAGTGGAATATTTTACATTTCTGGTTTGGCTTAGTTTTTTAAAATTGTTGTTCAGTTATGTCCTTTGTGACCCCATTTGGGGTTTTCTTGGCAAAGATGCTGGAGTGCTTTGCCATTTCCTTCTCCAGCTCATTTTACAGATGAGGAAACTGAGGCAAACAGGGTGAAGTGACTTGCCCAGGGTCACAAAGCTAGTCAGAGGTCACATTTGAACTCAGGTCTTCTTTACTCCAGGCCTGACACTCTACCTGCTACACCACCTACCTGCCCCTTAAAAAATTTCCAAGGCACCAAATTAGGTCATCTTTTCTCTGCCTTTCAATTGATTTCTCTTTGGTGGGGGAGGGGCTTCTGTGTGGTCAGATGATTGTATGAAACAACAACTCCCAAAGTCATTTCATTTGCTGAGTGTGGTGGCTTCTTCTAGCTGCCTTCTAGGTCTAACATCTTAGGATTTAGAATATGAATAATTAACATAGTGGATATTTTAGTAGCTTTAGTGAAATAAGTGAGTGGTTGACTTCCTGATGTAGTATATGGCATATATTGGCTTTTGCTCTTCCACATTTTGGTTGACACGCCAGGTATGTTAGTACCATTACTAGCAATAATCGGTAAATAGGGAAGTGTTTCTTTGGCAGCTACTGCCCCGAGAAGCCCCTTCAGAGAGCTTTGTACTTCACACGGAGCACAGCCTAGGCAAAGCTCTGGAGGTGGGAGATGAAACCTTGTATGGGACAATAACAAGTAGACCCGTTTGGCTGAAATGCAGAATGTGCAAGGGGAGAAATAATGAGTCATTAGCTCCAAATGGGGGCAGAGGATACCAAACGGAAGAGTTTGAATTTAATTTAATCACTGCACAGAGAGGGGGCTCCTGAATCTCCTGTGTTCTGCTTTAGAAATCACAGTCTGATTAGAGAAGTTGGAGGGAGACCAAGGAGAAGGTTACTGTGACAGTTGAGTTAAAAGGACAGTTTGCTAAGCAGACAGAGATGAGGTGAGACAGCCCATGAGCTAATTCTGCCTCCCTCCTCACTCCCTGCTTTCCCCAATTCATCTTAACCTCAGCAATCTTTCAGGATGTCCCCTCTTAGCTAGCCTCCCACGGCAGCCTTGATGTGGCCTTGTCCCACGCGGGTTAATGGTTAATGGTTAATGGTGCCTTCCTGGCTGCCTTCTGGGGGCAGGAGCCCATTCGATAGTTGTCCTTTCATTTCCTCTAGACCTTATCAATCCTTTTCTCTCTGGGATCATCTCCAATCAGATTCAGCCTTCCTGCCACTTGGTCCTCACCAGTCCTAATTGTTTCTATAATTGGGGGGGGGGTATTTGCTCTTCCTCTTCTCTTTACCTTCCTCTGTGTTTATATAGATATAAATGCTTCTCTCTTGTGTTTTCCTGCTGTAATCAAGGGTGGCTTTCCTCCAGCTGCTGCATTCTTAAACATCTTGTAAGTGAAATTTTCATTTGAAATTAGTGAGAAAAGATACATGTAGAAAATGGAGTTTGATACAAAATGCATTATTCATAAAAGTATCTCAAGGGGGACACAATAAAGCATCACTGCTCCTAGATTTAGAGCCAGAGGGGCCTCTGGGCCGTTATCTGGTCTGTACCCAAGCAGGGATGCTCTCTGTAGCTTCTCTGAGATGTGAGAACCTGATTTCCTCTGGAAGACCTCCCAGGCTGGTGGGCTGGGGCAGTCCATTCACCTTGGGGACCGCTCTGATTGGTAGGAGGTGTTTCTTGTTACAGGGCTAGTCTCTGAAGCTTTCCTCACTTGTCCTGAGCTCTGCTTTGTGGAATGGTGCAAACAGATTAGTGCCAAATGGCTTCTCTATAAGAACCCTAACCTGTCATGAAGATGGGACCACTCCCAAGTCTTCTCCTCTCCTTCGGAGATCACCACTTTCCTTTCCTTTCTGAGTACTCACATATCATTCCTTCAGTAGGGTGTGAGCAGGTGGAATTGAATGTCTTATACAATCATGCTCCGTAGCCCATGGTTGGAAACATCCATCTTTTTTGATTTTGAATGATGTGGAAAAAAACCCAAAAAACCCTAACACACCCCTTGTGGAACTGTGAACTCATCCAGTCAAATTTTTGAGCAATCTGGAATTATGCCCAAAGAGTTATAACACTGTGTATACCCTTTGACCCAGTAGTACCACTATTAGGTCTGTTCCCAAGGTGATCAAGGAAAAAGGAAAAGAAGCTATGTTCATAGATATTGATAAGACTCGTTCTGAAAGTTGTTCTGAGCTGCACCCCCACCCTGCCCCATGCCTCGTTATCCCCCTCACACCCTTGATGCAGTCACTGCTTTCACTGCTATCCCTCACACATGACATCGCATCTCCTGTCACCTTGCCTTTGCACAAACCACACCCCATGCATGCCTGCAATCTCCCCACCCCTTAGCCTTGCGTCTGGACTCCCTCACTCCCTCCATCCCCATCTCCTAGGTATTGATGCCGTGTCTGGAGAGGATATTTATTTGCTATTGACTTATCTGTGGACATGTTTTACACTCAGTAGAATGTGAGCTCCTTGAGGGTAGGGACTGGTTCATTCTTTGTACTTATCTTTCTAACACAGTGCCTGACACACAGTAGGTGCTTAATAAATGCTTATCAAATGAGCAAATGACCTGGGCATTGACCTCTGAACTATGTCAATGTGAGACATTTTAAAGATAGCCCAGTCCTATCTCTCAGTTATCCTATAAGAAAGAAACTTTCGTGTCTGTTTTCATCCTTCTCACACATTTATTTTCTGCTTTGAATGACTATTTACTTGCTTTAAGCAAATTATTATTATCATTAATAGCAATCACAGTAAGAAGCAGTATGGTATAGTGGAGAGAGATCCGGCCTCAAAGCAGAGCAGGCCTAGGGTCAAGTGTTACCTTTGATGACCACTGCATGAGTGACCTTGGACAACATGGGATCTGGCAGTGGGTTAGGCTTCTTTCTGAGACCCTGTAGAGCTGTAGAGAAGGCACAGAGAGGGGCGGCTAGGTGGCGCAGTGGATAGAGCACCAGCCCTGGATTCAGGAGTTCCTGAGTTCAAATCCGGCCTCAGACACTTGACACTTACTGGCTGTGTGACCCTGGGCAAGTCACTTAACCCCATTGCCCCATAAAAAAAAAAAGAAAAAAAAAAGAGAAGGCACAGAGAGGGGTCATTGTTCAGCATGGGGGTGGGGTACCTTACCCCAGAGTTCCTTATATAGGTAAAATCACTGGTCTAGTCCATATCATTTATTTATTTATTGGTGAGGCAATTGGAGTTAAGTGACTTGCCCAGGGTCACATGGCTATTAAGTGTCAAGTGTCTGAGGCTGGATTTGAACTCAGGTCCTCCTGAATCCAGGGCTGGTGTCTTATCCACTGAGCCACCTAGCTGTCCCCTAGTTCATATCATTTTTAAAAATTCTTCATTTAGATAATTTTACTTATTTTTTTGATCATTCACTTATTGGTCTGTCTGATCTGTATGTCTATGTGTCTGTCTTTCTATTCATCTAAGTCCATACCTCTGATTTCATTTGAGTGGAAGCTCCCTCCATGCATGCATGCATGTTGTCAACTTGTCTATATGTCATAGTTTTAGAGGGTTTTGGGGAGCAGGGGGCTGCAAAATGACTTGTCTGGAGTCATCTCGCTAGGATTTAGGATCAAGCTCAAGAGCCAGATGGATGGGGCAGCTAGGTGGCACAGTGGATAGAGCACTGGCCCTGGATTCAGGAGGACCTGAGTTCAAATCCAGCCTAAGACACTTGGCACTTACTAGCTGTGTGACCCTGGGCAAGTCACTTAAGCCTCATTGCCCTGCCAAAAACAAAACAAAAGAAACAAAAAAAAATCCCCCCAAAACAACAAAAAAAGCCAGATGGACACTGAGACCATTGACTTCAGCCTCACTTTACAGATGAGGACACGGGAAGCCCAGTGCGCTCAAGTCTTAAGCCAAGGCTACAGATATAGGAATCAGTCACTAGGCAGTACTGCCTTTCCAGCAGATTACATTGTGTGAGCTGCTACCATGAGAAGCCTGGGACCCTGTACAGGTGTAAAATACCTGCTTTATGTGGAGAGAGGATGAACGAGTGACAGGCCACCTAATGCCAGCATTGTTCTAAGAAGCCTTTGCATGCAGGGGCCTGATGGGAGCTGGGCAGACTTGGATGGCGGCTGGTGATTGACTCAGATGATTTGTGGGCCCCAGCAGAGCCATGGCCAGGATCTCCCTGAGAAGAGGCCTGCCTGCCGGCTCACCCGCCTCTTGGATGTGGTTGGCCAAGGGTGCCCACTTCTTGTAGCTCCTAGATTATAAACTTTTAACCCTTGTTATAAAGTGCTTTTGATACAGACATTTTTTTTGTCTCAAGAGGATTTACAGTTGTCAACTTCAGACCTTTGAATGTCAGCATCTAAACAGTGCCCTGTAGATGATACTGGTAAATAAGGAGGAAGTGGGCTTGGATGTGGTTTCAATTATGCTGTGGCTCCCTTTCCTCTGTTGTGGCTTGACAAGAAATCGCTCTTGGAAGTTTTAATATCCTTCCTGTGTTTAATTGCAAACAGGCTCCTGACATCACCACGACAATGGGTCAGTTTCTGGAGCCCCCAGTGTGTGTGTGTGTGTGTGTGTGTGTGTGTGTGTGTGTGTGTGTGTGTGTGTGCGCGCGTGCATGTGTGCGTGTGTGTGTGCATGCATGCACTTTTTGGGGAAAGGAGAGGAGGCAAGAGGAAGGAGGGAGAGGAGGAAGGAGAGAGAGACAGAGAGAGAGAGACAGACCGACAGACAGACAGATAAAGAGAGAATGTGAATGCACACACACACACCTCACCTGGGCCATTTGTGGAGTGTCCCTTTTCTATGTGTGAGTTGAGAGGACAGGGACACCTTTAATTCTTGTGATTTCTGTGAAAAGTTCTATGAGACATAAGGACACGGAACAGCTTTGAAAAAAGCAGAGTGACTCCAAGGACATCGTTTTTCTCAAGGCACACACCTGTGTTTGTTGTGAGCCTGTTTTCAAATCTGGTAATTCAGCCTCTCCCCCTTATAGACTTAGAGCAGTAGGAGATCAGAGACTTGTATAGACCCTCCTCAGACAGCCAAGGAACCCGAGGACATTTGTCATAAGAGGGGCAGTGATTTGCTTAAAGTTGTAGGATCATAGATTTGCAGCTGAAAGGGACCTCAGAGGTCAAACCTCTTCATATTTAGACGAGGAAACTGAGGCCTGAGGAAATGAAGTGACTTGCCCATGGTCACATGAGAAAAACACAAAGATGGGATTTGAACTCTAGACACAGTAAATGTCATATTTAGAGTTTGAACCCAGTATCTCTGGTCCCAGCTAAAATCCCACCTTCTCCAGGAAGCCTTCCCCAACCTTTCTTAATTCCAGGAACTTAGCCTGGCACATAGTAGGCACTTAACAAATATTGATTGATTGACTGATACTATTATACCATATTTCTTCTTGACTGTGGTGTTGGATAGTTTTAATTTTTTTTTTTTTTAGTGAGGCAATTGGGGTTAAGTGACTTGCCCAGGGTCACACAGCTAGTAAATGTCAAGTGTCTGAGGCCTGATTTGAACTCAGGTACTCCTGACTCCAGGGCCGGTGCTCTATCCACTGCACCACCTAGCTGCCCCTAGTTTTAATTTTTTAATTATTTTTTTTTTTGTGGGACAATGAGGGTTAAGTGACTTGCCCAGGGTCTCACACAGCTAGTAAGTGTCAAGTGTCTGAAGCTGGATTTGAACTCAGGTCCTCCTGAATCCAGGGCTGGTGTTTTAACCACTATGCCACCTAGCTGCCCCCTTGGATAGTTTTAAATTGTAAGCTTATATAGTGAGTGCTCAATCATCCTTGTCAAATTTTCAGTCATAGCTAAGTTTTCTCTTTCCTCCCTCACACACTACCAGGTGCAAATTAAAGTAATACTTAACCCTTCAATATATTTGTAATACCACTGATGTGGGTTCCAGGTTGCTTAGCTTCAGGTCAAGCACTTCTGGGACCCCATACGTAAATTGTTTCTGAATGTTCTTCTCCAGTCCTCCATCGCATCAGTGGGACAATTCCCTGAAGTTTACCATAGAGGGGCTGCCCAGTGGGCTGAGGGCCTTTATCACTCTCTCTTGAAGTTAGGAGGTCACTTAGTAGTGACCCTCTTGGGTTATCTCTTGCTCTCATTCTGATCATCCCAGCTAGCATTAATCTATTGGACCCCTTTATGTCTCTTTTCCTTTGTAGTTCCTTGTTTGTAATGTGGTCCCTTTCCTGTGTGCTCTTTGAGATCAGGGACTGTCTTTTTGCTTCATTCCCCTCCTGGATCTGCTTTTGACTTTTAAAACCACATGCCAGCTGCCATCACTTCCTGTAACTTCCCTCAGCCCCTGGCACCTCTTCTTCTTAGAATACTGAATCATTCCTGTGTCCTTTTAACCCTGGAAGATCCCTCCACCAGGCTGGTTCCCTTCTCATTCTCCTCGGTGATTTTCTCTTGGGGTCTCCATTTTGTGCAATGGTCCTGTCTGCCCAGCCTTCAGTTTTCCTCTTTACTCTGCTTTTCACTTTCTGGACTTCAAAACCATGCCCTGAGCTGGGTCCCTTCATTGCCCCCATTCCTCTGTTTAGCTCCCTTTTGTGTATTGTCTTTTCCCATTAAAATGTAAGCTCATCGAGGGAAGGAACTATCATTCTTTTTTTTGTTTATATTTGTATCCACAACACTTAACACAGTGCCTGGTACATAGAGTCATAATGAATACTTGCTACTTAATTTGATTTTGAGTAAATTTCATTTGTAATTTCAGTTTTTAAGACACTATAATCTCCCATGATCCCCACCTATACAAAAATTTGAGTACTAAAGTCAAGAAACTCTAATTGTGGAAGCTCAATCCCAAGCCCAAGGTCAGCTACAAAGGATTTGTGCTTTTGGATGGTTGCCTGTCATTCTTCTGTCTGAATGGGCTATCCAGAACTAGCTCAAGGATGCCATATTCTTGTAACCATTATGTCACTTGTCTTGGGAAGAGAGTACCAATGGCCCAACACTGAAGGACACATAAAGTTTCAGGGATATTACATCAAGGTGATTTATAAACATGAGTTTTGTTGTTCTGCATGTGACAGGGTCCATAGGGGTGAGCATGATACCTTTAACAATGATAATTTTTAGCTTGGATGGACCCTGAATAAAAAAAAGAATCAAAGGGTAAGTTCACAGCGATCTAATTTAGCTCATTCTTACAAGTGTTGGCAGAAATTTGGTGGCAACAGAAAGAAGATTAGGAGACAGATAGAAGGAGCAAATTTCTACAGCATTTTCAGGCACTTCCAGAGTTCACATTTTCTCTTCGTGGTTTTACATATCCTTGATTTAATTGAGTTCATATAAAGTGAAATTTTAAAGTCATTTACATCATATGAGTTGGAATAATTTTTTCCACTTAATCATTTATTTGTTTTTGCGATTGTGGTCTGGCTTTACCTGTGACTTCATGAACAGAGAAAGAGGGGGTCTCAAAGTAGGTGAGTGATGCGTCACTATATCGCTATGTCTGTTATCTATCTATCTATCTATCTATCTATCTATCTATCTATCTATCTATCTATCTATCTATCTCCTAAAGGATGCTGGGGAATATTAAGTTCTGCACTTCATAGCACATGGTCTTCAATGCCAGATGCTTGCATTGTCCTCTTGCTTATCATGGCCTTTAAAAGAAACATGCCTTTGACTGATATTCCAAGAAGCTGACATCAATCCATTCGACTAAAGGGCAGAATAAATATGGGAAATACAGGAATCAGAATCACAGAGGTTCTAGGCTAGACTTGCCTATGCCTTGTCTTTTCTTCTGCATGCCTAACCACTGGTGGTATAACCTCTTCTAGAATACTTTCAGGGAGGGCTCTCAGAAGTCCTTTCCACTTTTGGAAAGCATTCATTATTTAGACTCTCTCTCTCTTTTTTTTTTTAGTGAGGCAATTGGGGTTAAGTGACTTGCCCAGGGTCACACAGCTAGTAAGTGTTAAGTGTCTGAGGCCGAATTTGAACTCAGGTCCTCCTGAATCCAGGGCCGGTGCTCTATCCACTGTGTCACCTAGCTGCCCCGCATTCATTATTTAGAAAGCATTTCTTGACTTCGAATGAAAATTCAGCTGTTTGTAACTTCTCCCATTACCTCTAGCTCTGGCCTCTGGGGCCAAACAACGATCCAGCAGGTATTTGGGAGATAGTTATCATGTCTCTTCCTGGTCTTTTCTAGATGTAACATTTCTAGTTCATTCATTCACTGAACAAGCATTTCTCGAAGGCTTCCTACATGCAAGAACACAGGGAATGTCAGCTTACCATCAGGAGATAGTCTAGATTGCAAGCCTCAGAACTGCCTGTTCTAGTCTTTCTTTTATCTTGAGCTTTCAGCACAATGCCTAGAACACAGTAAGCACTTAATAAGTGATTGTGAACAGGCCTGCCATAAAAAGTCTTGAGGAGTTTTATCAAGACTTTCAAATATTAAATGTAAAGCATAAGGAATGATGAATACAAAAGGTTCAGATAAATGGGAGAATTTGCACGATTGTAGAGTAAAAGAAACAGAATAAAGAGTGCAATATACACAATGCCTACAGCAGTATTTAAAAAAGTTGCCGTGTGTACCAGGTCTCCCAATGGATCCCAAGTGGCAATCATCAAAACAACCTGGTACTAGTAAGAAACAGAGTGGTGGATCAGTGGAATAGATTAGGTTCCCAATACAGAGGTGGAAACAACCATCGTAAGATCATGTTTGATAAAAGCAAAGATCCCAGCTTTGGGGTTGAGAAATTACTAATTGACAAAAACTGCTGGGAAACCAGAAAGCAGTTTGGCAGAAATTAGGTATAGACCAACATCTCACACTGCACACTAAGATAAGGTCAAAATGGGTACATGATTTTAGTATAAAGGGTAATGTCATAAGCATATTAGGGGAATGTGAAATAGTTTGTCAGATCTATGGATAAGAGAAGGATTTCTCTCATCTTCTAAACAAGAGACAAGGAGCATTAAAAGATGTAAAATGGATAATTTTGATAATATTACATTTTAGAAGTTCTTGCACAAACAAAACCAATGTAACCAAGATTAGAAGGAAAGCAGGAAACTGGGAGAAAAATTATTTTTTTATAGCAAGTCTCTCTGATAAAGGCTTTATTTTTCAAATATAAAGAGAACTGAATCAAACTTAGAAGAATATGAATCATTCTCTAATTGATAAATGATAAAAAGATATGAATAGGCAGTTTTCAGATGTAGAAATAAAATCTATTGATATTCATATGAAGAAATACTCAAATCACTCTTTTTTTGTTTTTTGTTTTGTTTTTTTTTGTTTTTTAGTGAGGCAATTGGGGTTAAGTGACTTGCCCAGGGTCACACAGCTAGTAAGTGTTAAGGTCTGAGGCCAGATTTGAACTCAGGTACTCCTGACTCCAGGGCCGGTGCTCTATCCACTGCGCCACCTAGCTGCCCCTCAAATCACTCTTGATTAGAGAAATATAAATTAAAACAACTGAGGTACCATCTCATATTCTTAATATGACAGAAAAGGAGAATGATAATATTAGAGGGGATGTGGAAAAACTGGGACACTAATGCACTCTTGGTGGAGTGGTGAACCGATCCAACCTTTCTGGAGAACAATTTGGAACTATGCTTAAGGACTATAAAACTGTACACAGGGGCAGCTGGGTGGCTCAGTGAATGGAGCACTGGCCCTGGAGTCAGGAGGACCTGAGTTCAGGTCTGGCCTCAGACACTTGACAATTACTGGCTGTGTGACCCTGGGCAAGTTACTTAACCCCAATTGCCTCAACAATAACAATAAAAACAACAACAAAAACACCCCAAAAAACTGTACATAGACTCTGAGCTGCTTTAATTTGCATTTCTCTAATTTTTAGTGAGATAGAGCATTTTTTCATATGGTTATAGAAAGCTTAGATTTCTTTCCTTGAGAACTTTCTATTCTTATACTTTGATCATTCATCAATTTAAGAATATCTATTATTGTTACAAATTTGGATAAGTTCCATATATATGTTGGAAATGAGACTAGTAATAATAATAAAAATCATCAGAGAAACCTACTGCAAAGGTTTTTTTCCCCCCCAGTTAACTATCTTCTAATTTTGGGATACGTTGATTTTCTTTGTGGAATTTCAATTTCATGAATCAAAATTATTATTATTTTTTTTGTATGTTATCCTTTTTATGGAAGATATCCTTGTTAAGCAGTTTGTTTTGGTGTTTGTTTTGGGAAAGCACCTATGATGTTAAAGCACAATGTTTCACCAAGATTTTAAAAATTGAGATAAAAGATTAACTGGTAAGACAATTCTAAAAGCCGAAAAGGTCTGAACTGATGCTGTTGCATGCTTGGTGCAGTGGAGAGAGTGCTGGACTTGGAGTCTTTACACCAAGCAAGATCCAAAGCCTGGCTCTGACATTTGTTATCTGAATGACTTTGAATAAGTCCACACCCATCCCTGGGCTTCATGTTTCTCATTTGTAAAATGAAGGTTTTAGCTTAGATGAACTGGGAGATCCCTTCTAGCTCTTAGTCAATGAGATCAATCAATCAATCAATCAGTCCAAACCTATTAAGTGCATCCTCTGAAAACCCCAAGTGGGGTCGCAGAGAGTAGACTGAAGAGAGACTGAAGAGGCTGGATGACATACCAGGTGCTGTGCTCGATTCTGGGTTCACCACAGAGGAAGCTGACAGAATCCAGAACTGAACTGCAGGATGTGCCTGTGTCTCCAGGCACCAGCGACTTCATAGAGTGAGGTGCACAGAGAAGATTCATTCTAAGGACATTCTGGATTCAGCTTGGAGAGGATGCTGCTACTGCCAAACACTGGGAAGCAGTGTCACAGGCAGATCCACTACTGATGAGCTCCTCTGGAGGGCGAAGGCAGGGAGGGAAATAGTAAGGCTACATTAAGCTGTCTCCTTACTCAGCCAACTCTCTCACCAACATTCCCATGCATTCAGTTTAATTCAAAAGAGTTTTCCCCCCTGGGCCTTCCTTGGTTTATTTGGTTTTGTTTGTTTGTTTTGTTTTTGCAGGACAATGGGGCTTAAGTGACTTGCCCAGGGTCACACAGCTAGTAAGGGTCAAGTGTCTGAAGCTGGATTTGAACTCAGGTCCTTCTGAATCCAGAGCCAGTGATTTATCCACTGCGCCACCTAGCTGCCCCCCTTCCTTGGTTTAGATCCCTTTCCTTGTAGCCTCTCAGTGGCCCTAAGGTGCAGGGTCTCCCCAACTGAGGGGAAACATCCTTGACCGAACAGTGTTGGGGAGCATGCGGGACATTCAGTTTCATGACTGTCTTAGAGGTGTTAGTTACGTCAACTCCAAGGTGACAGGAGAAGAACGAGCACTGGCCCTGGTCTCTGACCCAGGAAATAGGGTGGGTCAATCCTTTGGGGGATTTTAAAGTGGGCGGTGGTTTCCCCCCCAAGGCTGGCATGTCAAAACTACACGTGTGAGTTGGAATCAGTGGAGACAATTTAAATTGAAAGGTAATTTGGTGAAAGTTAGAGTAAAACAAGGTGAAGCCTTTGCTTCAGTTGTTTTCCATTTTGGATACAATGTGTTGGCTGAGTCACAGAGGGGAGGTCGGGCCATGTTGGAGACTGGTGTCAAGGCCAGAGAGGGGACTTGTGGTTCCTTCTGGCTGTCACTGGATGGCACTGTTGCCCCACCGGTGAGCCCAGTAATAGGAGCTCTTGGGTGAAATCCAGGCAGCTCCTCCTCATTCCATATGTATGGAAGGAACTATGCTTGGGAGCCCCTGCCAAGAATTTATTCAAGGTTTCCTGTGGTCGAGTTCTGAACTCATCGCTTAGTTGGTGCCCATGTGGGTGGGTCAGCAGCCTGGTGACTGGGGAGGACCACATCTAGGTCTGGGTGCAGATGGCAGCATCTTTTCCACCAAATAGTAGACTTCAAGCCTTCTACACTTTAATTTAAATAACAATGACAGTAGCACTAGCTAACATTTACATAGAGCTCACTTGGTGCCAGGCACTGCATTAGGTGCTTTTGATCCTCACAACAACTCTGGGAGGTGGGTGCTATTGTTACCCCCATTTTGTAGGTGAGAAAACCGAGGCAAACAACACTTGGAGCTTTCATTTCCCTCCTGTCCATGCTTTTGATTTTACCATTTTGACTCATTGGCTTTCTGTTCCTGGAACTTCCCTTGGGCATGGGACCTTCTCACTCTGTAATATCCTTCTGCTGCGCTGTCCTCCTTCTCCCATTGATCAGCTCCTTCCAGGGAGGGACTTCCATTGTGGGGACAGGTTCAAGCTGGACATGCTTCCTTCCCCTCCTGATCATGCTGACTCTTTGGACCTTGTCATCACAACCCTACAAGGGACCTTCTCTCCATGCCCTCACCCTCCCTTTTATGTGGTATCTTATTCCATTGCGATGGGAAGGTAGATATACCTTTTTTTTTTGCCTGTATCTGTAGCCCCATCTCTTAGCCCAATGCCTGGCCCATAGTAGGCACCTAATAAGTGCCCATTGTCTAAGTGCTCAGAGTCACAGTCTTCTTCAGAGAGAGGTTGGTCTGAAGCCTTCTCCAACTTTGATTCAAAAGTTCCTCCCAGCTCTGAATCCTCTGCTTGGAATCAATACTAACAAACGTTTGGGGGTGAGGGCTGGGGAGGACTCTAGCAGAGCAAATTCTAAGGCCATCAAAGGACTCAGGGATTTGTGTCCCCTCCTTATTTTGCCCTTCCCCCTTCTTTTCTCACATCCCTTCTTATCTAGTTTGTGGGGTTTTCTCCTTTCTTTCTTTGTTCCCCTTATGCTCCAAATGGAATGACCACAATCCCTTGGCTGGAAGGGACTCCAGAGGCCTCCGGTCCCACCTGTCCCCAGACAAGAATCCCCCCTCTAGCCCACCTGACAGGTGGTGAAGGAGATGAAGACTTTGGCTTCCTGTCACACAGTGGGGCTGGGGGGAGGTGCTCTGTCTCCTGCAATGGGACAGTCAGCTTTGCTGGGCCATAGTGGAGAGAGAGCTGAGTATGTAGCCTGGAACACCAGCATCCCCTGCCTTTACTGTAT
Organism: Dromiciops gliroides; assembly: GCF_019393635.1. Taxonomy (NCBI): domain Eukaryota; kingdom Metazoa; phylum Chordata; class Mammalia; order Microbiotheria; family Microbiotheriidae; genus Dromiciops; species Dromiciops gliroides. The sequence continues at coordinate 755,873,287 of NC_057861.1, forward strand.
CCTGGCTGTGTGATCCTGGGCAAGTGACTCATCCCTCAGTACTTTAGGCAGCTCAGAAAAAATTTCCGGGCTTAACATACTCAGCTCCTTCAGGTGATCTTGAATTAATGAATGCACAAAGCACTCATTGAGTAAGGACCATGTTCCAAATACTGTGTTGAGCCCTGGGCATGTAAATAGGAAAGTGCAGCATCCCTGCTCTGGGGGACCTCCCTTTCTACTGGGGGGCCATCTCAGCTGGAAGTCCCATGCTTCTTACTTTTTTTTTTTTTTTTTGCAGGGCAATGGGGGTTAAGTGACTTGCCCAGGGTCACAGCCAGTAAGTGTCAAGTGTCTGAGGCCAGATTTGAACTCAGGAACTCCTGAATCCAGGGCCAGTGCTTTTATCCACTGCACCACCTAGCCGCCCCCAGTCCCATGCTTCTTAAGGGCAGCAGCAAAGCACTTCATTCCTTTACTTTCCCATCATTCCCACTGATGAAATCTGATCAGTTTCTGATCTTGATCCATTTAACGGGACAAATACTTTCTTTTCCTGCCTTCAGCATCTGTGGTTGAAGCCCCTGCAGGAGGTGGCTTCCCAGGCTGGAGCTGTGGCCACTGGGTTGGGAGCATGGCTACTCGCAAGCCTGTTGGGTTCAGGGCCTTGCACTGTCTCCCTCAGGGTCTAGCTGGTTTTGCTGGCTTGACTTACCAAGGACATGGCCCTGTCTTTTTCTCAAGGTGTCTTGTTGCTTTAGCCAAGGAGGGTTGCTTTCCCTGTAGTGAGCAGTTGGTGGGGGTGGCTGGCCCCTTTTCCCTAACCCACTGTGGATGGTAGCTGTTCGGTTTGGGATGGATGGAGGACTTCGTATACTATGAATGTGAGTCCCTTCACCATTCTGGTTACCACCCTTTGGATGCTCTCCTGCTTAACAATGAATAAATGCAGGAGAAAGAATTTTTCAGGCACTTACTATGTGCCAAACATTGTACTCGGGATGCAAGTTACAGAAGCAAGATGGCCCCTACCCTCAATAAGTTTACCTTCTAATAAGGGGTATAACATAACTTATATAGTGCGTTAAGGTTTGAAAGTGGCAAGAGCCGCAGTGCTGGGCCTGAGTCAGGAGGATTCATCTTCCTGAGTTCAAATCCTGTCTCAGACACTTAACCTGTTTAACCTTGGGCAAGTCACTTAACCATGTTGGCCTCAGTTTGCTCATCTGTAAAATGAGCTGGAGAAAGAAATGGCAAAGTATTCAAGTATCTCTGCCAAGAAAACCCCAAATGGGGTCACAGAGAGTTGGACATGATTGAAACAACTGACCAACAATGACGACATTTCAAATATTAGGGAAGGGAATAAGCATTTACTAAACACCTACTATGTGCTAGGCACTAATATTAGGCACCTATTATATGCCAAGCACTTTATAAATATGATTTCATTGTCACAATAGGCCTGGGAGGCAGGTGTTATTATTTCCCCCATTTTATAGATGAGGAAACTGAGGCAGAAGTTAACTGACTCACTTAAGTCCACACTGATAAGTAAGTATATGGTGCAAATTTGAACACAGGGTTTCTTTATTCCAGTTCCAGTGTTTTCTCTCCTGTGCCACCTAGCTGTCAGTGTAGGGGACAGATGGCCAGTGAAGCGCGTTTTAGTTTAGGGATGGTGGTGTGATGAAATAATGGGATTTCGCAGATACTCAAAGACCCAGCTGGAGATTAATCTAGACTAATTGAATCAAGTGAGAGTGATTGACTGCTGATTAGCCTACTTCAAGTTAACTGGATTGTAATCACACCTGGCTAGCCCTTAAGAAGGTATTGTTCTCAGAAGCTAGACTGTGAACTCAACTTGAGAACTCCTTCAAAGCCAATGGATTTGGATGACGACAACCAATCAGCTTGAAGCAGCGTGTAAGGACCGCCTCTGTTCCAGACCTATAAAAAGCTTCCACAGTCAGCTTGCTGGGGAGTTTCTGATTAAAGCAGGCTCCTGGAGGAGGACTTGAGGAAGAACCCAAGTAGGCTGGAACTCTAGGCTAGATAGGCTTTTTCTTAACTTTCTGAACTCCTTGTGAATATCTGTATGCTTTAATAAATGTTTAATGCCCAAAGACTGGTGCTGAATCTTCTAATTTAAGGCGACCACAATTTAGATTTTAAACATCACAGTGGGTAGAGCCACTGGGGAGGTGATTGACATGAACTTTCCAGGAGCAATGGCAGTTTTGATTTGATTACAGTTCTATAATTGGAAGGGAGGGGGAAGAGGAGCAATGGACAGAGGATGACAAGCAGATACATCACTGTGGGGAGATGGCTGGCCAGATGGAGTGGGCTGTGTGACCGACACACTCAGGAACTCAATGTCTAGCCTGCAGTGTGGTGCCCTGACCTGAACACAGTCCTCCAGATGTGCTCTGACCAGGGGCTGTCATCACCTCCTTGCTTTTGGTCATGATGCCTCTCTTAATTCAGTCTTAGAGCCCATGAAGTGTTTTGGCTGATCAAGTCATTCTCTTGACTCACACTTGGCTTTTTCAACCTGTTAAAACCCCAAAATTGTTTTCAAACAATCTTCTGAGCAGTCATCAGGACTTACATAGTGTATCCTTTGAACCTGCAATGGCTTGAAAATTGGAATATTGGGATAGGAAGTTGAGGAAAAGTTTGAATAACTTATTTTAATGGCTCCTCCTGGTAGAAGTTCTTGCCAAGTACTTGTGAGACTACCGCTGGTGGGGTTGGTTGCCAGGAAGGAAATGATTTTGTTTCCACACTGGCAGCTCCTGGAAATAGAGCAATTACTGAGTAGGAGGGTGGTCTGTCTGTTTCTTTTTGAAAGAGACATCCACCTTGGGTCTTCCAAATTTTTTTCTTCAGTACCAGGATCTAGAGAAGAGTGGGATGCTCTAGTGGGTAGAATGCTTGGCCCAAAGTCAGGAAGACCTGGGTTTGACTCTGCCTCTGACACTTGATAATTGTGTGACCCTGGATAAGTCAATCAACCTCTTTGATCTGTGGATCAGTCTTGAAGACTTCTCTTCTAATTATGGATTAGCTGGGATTTTCTGGGATGGATGGAAGAACTTCCGCTATCCAGGGAATGACCCATCCTTGGCACATTCACATCAGCCCATTAACATGAACTCCTGCCAGCTTCCCTTTTGGCAAGTTGGGGATGGGGTTATGGGATAGAGGCCCAGGGCCTGGGAGCAGAGAACACAGTGACATTATCTTGGGAATTCCTAGGCAGTGTTGTCAGGGCACAATCATCTGTATGCAAATGTGTTTAATGTGACATGAAAGGGAATTCTCCTGCCCTTCTTCCTCTCTGGTTACAAGCTCAGACATTTTTGTTGATACAGTCATTTAATCTGGGGCTGTCTGGTGCAGGGTTTTCTCCTGCTCAGGTTCTAAAGGTTTCCAGCAGGCAGCCATATAAGGGCCGGAGAGAAACCAAAAAGCCTGCGGAGTTTGGAAGAGCAATCAGATTTTTTCCACCAGAAATAGAATTTCCTCAGACCTATTGTTTTCTTCTGTTGTTTTCTAAGCACATCAATTCATTTCTCTTCTTCTCTTCTCTTCTCTTCTCTTCTCTTCTCTTCTCTTCTCTTCTCTTCTCTTCTCTTCTCTTCTCTTCTCTTCTCTTCTCTTCTCTTCTCTTCTCTTCTCTTCTCTTCTCTTCTCTTCTCTTCTCTTCCCTCTCCTTCTCTTCTCTTCCCTCCCCTTCTCTCCCCTTCTCTCCCCTCCCCTCCTCTCCCTTCCCCTCCCCTTTCCCTGTCCCTTCCCCTCTCCTCCCCTCCCCTCTCCTCCCCTCCCCTCTCCTCCCCTCCCCTCCCCTCCCCTCTCCTCCCCTCCCCTCCCCTCCCCTCCCCTCCCCTCCCCTCCCCTCCCCTCCCCTCCCCTCCCCTCCCCTCCCCTCCCCTCCCCTCCCCTCTCCTCTCCTCTCCTCCCCTCTCCTCTCCTCTCCTCTCCTCTCCTCTCCTCTCCTCTCCTCCCCTCCCCTCCCCTCCCTCCCCTCCCCTCCCCTCCCCTCCCCTCCCCTCCCCTCCCCTCCCCTCCCCTCCCCTCCCCTCCCCTCTCCTCCCCTCCCCTCTCCTCCCCTCTCCTCCCCTCCCCTCTCCTCTCCTCTCCTCTCCTCCCCTCTCCTCTCCTCTCCTCTCCTCTCCTCTCCTCTCCTCTCCTCTCCTCTCCTCTCCTCTCCTCTCTTTTCCTTTCCCTTTTCCCCCTCTTTTCTTCTTCAAAAGACTAATTTTGCCAACAACCCATGTTATGACCAGAAGCTAATTTTGTGATGTAATGAGAAAGAACAGCTTTTACTCATGTAAACACTGTATGGATAAATAACAATGAAAAGCTGGGAAAAACAGGTTGCCCCAAGGGGTAACAATAGCAACTACATCCTAGGGAGGTTGTGAAGATCAAATGAGATCATTGCAACTGCAAAATGTTATAGAAATGCTAGCCATTAGATGATGCTAAATCTATGATCCCATGATTTTTAATCAATGGAGAGAATTCTCTGTGTGGAAATTCCCTCCAATGAATCCCATAGCACCCCGTACCTAATGATTTTAGTGAGTTGGGAGAGGGCCCAGGACCCTGAGTCACTGGGTAACTTGTCCAAGGTCACACAGCTGGGAAAGGTTAGAAGCAGGACTGGGATCAAGGCTTTCCAAAGGCTGTGATTGATCTTCTAGCCACTGTTACCATGGTCCTTTGTTTAATTTGGGGAAGCTGCTATACTATGAACATGATTTTCTGTCTTGATGAACTTTTAAAAAGAGCATTTGCTTCAAATGCTTTAAGCATTTTTGAGAACTGAGCACTTTGAGTATTGTTTCAAACACTTTCCTAGGGCATCTAGGTGGTGCAGTGTATAAAACACCTTCCCTGGATTCAGGAGGACCTGAGTTCAAATCTGACCTCAGATGCTTGACACTTTACTAGCTGTGTGATTCTGGGCAAGTGACTTAACTCTCATTGCCCTGCAAACAAACAAATACTTTCCTAAGTTTTCTTCATCATAACTAGGAAAACAGTGAAAGACTAAGGAGTAAGCACTAAGATTCCTTAAAGATGATGCAGGCTATCCCAAAAGTCTTAGTGCAATTTTAAGGTCTTCTGCCCCACCAAACGGAAAAAAAATGTACTTTTGGGACTTTCTGTATGGTTGATTTCATGTGTTCTCTCCCTCTTGAAATCACTCTGTACAATTCTTGAGTTTCCATTTTATTGACTGTACACAGTCTGTACCCAGAGAAAGCTGGACCCAAGGCTATGTGGTACTGGGGAAAACTATGGGTCTAGAGTCAAAGGTTCTGGATGTCAATGCAGTCTCTGAGTTTTACTACCTGAGTGACCTTAGCCAAGTCCTCAACATCTTAATCTATAAAATGGGTGGGTGACTAGGTGGCATCTGAAGTCCTAGCTCTATGATCCTAAGGAACCACAAAGCAATCTGATGTGGGTAACAGCATTAACCAATCCAACAGCATTTATTAAGCACCTTTTATGTGTTGGGCATTGGGCAAAGACAATGAAAGAAAACAATCAGCACTCTCCAAGGGCATGCATTCTGGTGGGGAAGGCGTTGCACCCTCCAATACACACACACATTGTGTACGTACAGGGTAGTTTTTTTAGGGGGGGCACCAGCAACTAAAGTCGGCACGAGCAGGAGGTGCCAACTGAACAATGACAACTGAGTGATCTGGCGGGTTCAGGGGTTATGCCAAACAGGTCTGCATCGTGAGTCAGTGACAAGCCTGGAAATCAAACCCAGGCCTTTGAACTTGACACCTCGAGATTCTTACACAGCCCATTGTGCTGACGAAGGCAAAAAGGCAGACTCGGCTTATCGCTCCCACTCCTCTGAGCAGTCTAGTTGCGGTTAGGGAATGACGTGCTGGGAATGGGACAAGAACACGATTGCTGGCAGACGTCAATGGGAATTGACACAACAAAGCAGCCGGGCCCCCCCACCCAGTTCTATCGTGTTACCGCCTCCAGTCCGAAAACATATTTGTGGGCAGCTTGGAGCAAGGATCCTATGCAAATGTGCTAAGGGAGGGACATCTGAGAACACGGCTGTAGGATCCAGGATGCCATCAAAGGCCTGGGTGCCTCTAAGGGAGAGCTTAGGCCCGCCAGGGAGAAGGAAGGAAGAAGATGCTTACACTTGGTCATCACAGTCCTTTCAGAAATGGCTTTCATTTGTCCAGTGAGTGAAGGTGACTCTAAAATTAGGCTCCATGTTTTCATTTGCCACTTTCCTGTTGAGTAGTGGCCAGTAAGAGGCTTAGTCTGGCATCTCCGGCTTCCGCACTTGTGAGATCCCTGAAGCGGAGGCTGCCTCTGACCATCCTATATTGCTCTAGTCCATGGCCTCCCCCCAAACTGACCATGGTGGGTGGATCCCATCTTCTGGGGGGCTTGCTTGCTTTCTTTTAACTTTATGAGGATATCAGTGCAGAAAGAGATTGTGCGTCAGTTGGCCCTCACTTGTTCCATGGGCTAATCAACCTTTTAGGTCTTGCATTTCTTTGATAACATTCTTTGCAATTGTAATTCTTCATGTTATGTATTCTTGCCTTCTCCTGCCTGCCCTATCACTCCAACATTGCCTTCTGGGCAATGCTTATTTTCAGTTCTTTGGACACGATAGTGTTTCTTGGTTTGTGGCTGCACATATTGGTACATATATATATATATACATATATATATATATTTACAGAAAAAAAAATATATATTTACAGAAAACCTTTCCCAATCCTTCCTAATTCTATTGATTTTTTCCTATTTGTCCTCTGTCCACAGCTGTCTTGATGTTGCCTCCCCCATTCAAGAGCAGGGAATGTCTTTTACCTTTCTTTGTATCTTCAGTTCTTAGCATAATGCCTGACACATGGTAGGTACTTAATACATGCTTATTGACAGATCATACTGGTATTTACAAGGTGGGCCTTTCTCCCAGGAGAAGTTTGGAGTCATTGAAGGAGTTTTCCAGCTTCCTTAATATGTGGCAGCTTGCTGGCTTCTTTCTGTTTACCTCTGGAGCCGATCTATTATCTGTGTGCATTTTATATGCACATATAATCAGTTGGATAAGTTATATATGTTGTCTACATAACTACATGCCATAATCTGACCAAGAGGTATTTTTTTCAGCTTTGTGTTTCCTATACGGATGGCTAGAATGACCACTAGGTAAGGTAGAGGAGGGCAGCTAGGTGGCACAATGGATAGAGTGCCAGCCCTGCAATCAGGAGGATCTGAAGTAAATCTGGCCACTGACACTACCTATATGACTCTGGGCAAGTCACTTCACCCGTTTGCCTCAGTTTCTTCATCTGTAAAACGAGCTGGAGAAGGAAACAGCCAACCACTGCAGTATCTTTGCCAAGAAAACCCCACATGGGGTCATGAAGAGTCATACCTAACTGAAAATGACCCAATGCTAGCAAGAAGATAGAGGGAAAGTTTGGTCAGTCACCTGTATAGACTTGGAGTCAAGAAAATGTAGATTCAGGTCCTAGCTATGCCTTTCCTAGATATGTGACTATGGATGAAGAAATGATCATTGTTAATGCTAATAACTGAGTTATCTGTAAACTAGGAATTGTAATCCTCCTAGCCCCTACGTCTCAGAGTTGTGGTGGTGAGGCTACAAGGAGACTGTGTGTATAAAGTGCTTTACAAACTGGCAAACACTGTAGAAATGTCTGCTGCTGTTGCAGTTGTCATGAGCAATATTCCCAAAGGGCAGGGAAGCATCCTCCAAGTGAGAACAGTGACCCCAAAGTGGTCTGGCTTGGTTGTAGTGGCTGCCAAAGCATTTGTACCTGGCTTAGGAATTTTACTTTGCTTCTCTCTGAGATCTCATAATGTCCTTCATAGAATCCTCAGTTTAGAGCTGGAAATGTAAAAACCCTCGCATTTTACAGATAAAAAAACTGAGGCAGTCCCAGAGAAATGATTTGCCCAAGGTTACATAGTTAAGTGACAGGGCCAGTTTTTGAGGCAAGGTGTCCAACTCCAAATGCACTTTTGCTGTTCTACTTGAGCAGTCTCAGGAGTTCATCCAGGAATGGACTTGGGTTTGCAAGATTCTTGACCTTTACCCTTAATCATTTGTGAATGAAATGCTTTCATTTTGCATCCTTACTAGTAAACAACATGACAATACTTGCATGTTCTTTCCCATTTATTTTCCTTTCTGAAAAACCATCCATGTCCATGTCATGGAGTTTACTGGCTCACTAGGTGTTTATAAGAGATCCCCAGCAGCCATTTGGAATGGGGCCACTGCTCTAGGGGCAGACACTCAATCACTGTCTGAGGTGGTTTTGATTAGTCAAGAGTAAAATCTATGACGTTTGGAGCCTCTAGCTCTTGTTTCAGCTTTCCCAGGTCCATAGTGGTTTAGCAGATACTTGTGGTGGGGTTGAGTCACTGACCACCAGGCTAACTTATCCTCATGAAGAGCTGCCCCTATGCCTTCTCTTTCAACTCTTGTGATTCCACCTCATCCCTGACCTACACAATAAATGGCCACGCTCCCATAATATCCTGGGAAGAGTTTCATGGGGGAAAAGAAAAGTAGTGGATTTCAAAGTGACTAGTCCTGAACTGGTCCAGTGGTGAAAAGGTTATAGGACTGTCAGGTTGACATTGGGGTCTGGATGGTGACCTTATGGAAGCCAATGACCTAGCAGACATAGTTGGCAGGAGAATTTGTCTGGCTCTTTCCTCTAGTCCCTGGGCTCCAGATAGGAGTGTCTTATGCCCTTGCAGAAGTCACCTGACCTGTATGGGCTTTGGTTTTCTCTTCAGGAAAATGAGAGAGGGTGGAATCATTGACCTTTGAGAAGTCCCTCCCAGCTGTCCATCTGTGATCCTGTTACCTCCCTTCAGTATCAGGATTGCTTGAAGGAAATGGGGCCATTTAGACTGGAGAAGGAAAGCTGGGGCCAGAGTCTGGGGAGGAAGCATGGCAGCTATTTTCAAGTATTTTAAGGGTTGTCACCTGGAAGAGGGATGAAACTTGTTTATGGCCCCACAGAGCAGAACCAGAGGAAAAGAGGCAGATTTAAGTTTCAAATAAGGAAAAACCTCCGATTGCTCCGTGCTATCCCAAAGTGGAAAGAATGGCCTATTTCAGGAGCTTGGGGAGTTCCCCCTCAAGCTGTGAAGACTGATGTGAATGACCCATCATTTGTCATGAATCTTGGAGCAGTGGTGTCAGATGCAAATCGCGCCTCACAGAGGTGCCCCCAACCGGATATGAGGATCCCTTCTGTCCCTGTGAGACCTGAGTTTGAAAATGTCATATCTGTTTTATTGTATTTTTATTCATTTTGTAAACTATTTTGCACTTCCATTTTAATCTAGTTTGAGCCACAGGCACCCTGGAGCATTGTGGGCCTCAGTGGGTGGTATGTTTAACACCTCTGTTGTAGAGGGAATTCTTGGCTGGGCTTGCGTTGGACTGGATGACTTTTTTTGAGGTTCTTTTCAACTCAGCTGTGATCCTCTTTGTGAGTTTCAGGACGTCCCATTGTCCTCCACCATCTCAGCTTTAAACAAAATAAAGTCCTATCTCTCGACCTTCATTCCCAAAGCTACCTTCCCCTCTTCCCTCCCCAGAGAGACATCCCTTATAATGAAACAAAAGAAGAGTTCAGCCAACTCTGCCAACCCCACTGAGCCCCATGGTGTATGAATCATGCCATGCCCATGGGGCCCCCCACTTCTAAAAAGAAGGCAGGAAAAAAAAAGAAGGCATGGAGGCACCAGTAGCTTCTGAGGTTCCTAGGAGGTAGGTACCCATAAGAGAGTCATTCCTTTTTCCTTGTTAAAGTGCAGACAGTCATGGTCTCTTGCTAGGGGTAGCAACAGATACTATTATCAGCTGGCACCTTAATGGAATTTAAGTATCTTTAGGCACTGTGCTAAGCCTGAGGATATAGAGAAAAGCAAAGAAGAGCTGCTGACCTCAAGGTGCTTATATTCTAATAGGAGACATGTCAATAAGTCGGCACATCTGAGATATATACAGAGCAAATGGAAGGTGGCTTGAGAGGAGAAGATCCAGGCATCTGGAGGGAGGTAGTGTGGGAGCTAAGAAGAGGGAGAGGTTCCAGGCAAAAAAGCATCCATTACAAAGGTATCAAGACAGGACATGGAGAGGAAGCAAATAGACCGGTATATCTGACTTGTGGAATACTTGGAGGAGAGTAAGGAGAAAAGGGTCAGGTGGGGAAGACCTTCAAATGCCAAGCAGAGGCCTTTATGTGTGATCGTGAAGGTCACAGGGAGCCCCTAGAGTTTACTAGTTAGAGAAATGAGATGGTCATACTTACGCTTCAGGACACTCACTTTGGTGACATTTTGGAGGATGTACTGAAGTGGAGGGAGATGTGAGGCAGGGAGACCAGTTAAACGACTATTGCAGAAGTTTAAGTGATTAGGGCCTGAACTAGGGAGTGGCTCTTTCAGTGGGTAGGATGTGAGATTGTGGAAGTGGAAGGGAGTAGTTGGTAATGGAGTAGATGTTTGGGGTTAGTGACAGTGAGGAATTGAGAATGGCCCTGGGATCAGAAGCCTGTGTGACTGGGAAGATTGGGGTTTCCAAAACAGTTACAGGGAAGTTTGAAAGTGGGGAGTGGTTTGTGGAAAAGATAATGAGCCTGTTTCACACAATGTTGATTGTCTTCTCCTGGTGACTGATGGTTCACTCTCATTCTTCTGTCTACACTTCCCACTCCATACTCCTTCCCTTCCCACAGCTCTTGATGGGGACAGATCAGGGTCCCTCTGACCTCGTTGACCATTTTTTCCCAAGTCCTCCTCCTAATTTTCCTTCCAGCACTCAGTTGTATTGTTTACCCATTCTTCAGACTCTTAGCCCTTGGTTCCTGGGCCATTATATTTCTTTCTTGGAGCTCCTTTTTCTTTCTGCTTTTCTCCCCTTCTCCTCCACATGGTGGGTGGTCCCAAGATTCTTGCCCTTTTCACTGCTCCCATCTCTAAATTATATCTCCTGGATCCCTAATCCTGTGCTGATGCCTTTCTTCATCATTTCCTTTAGGAAATCTCTCCTTGGATGCGTTGTTGTGTCATTTGAAGGATCCTAGAGAGATCTGGGTTCAGATCCTATCTTAGATGCTTGTCAACTGGGTCACCACAGACAGATCACGTAATCTCTGTGACTTTTGGCTCCTGCTAGGTCTCTATGTGGTGAAATCTTGATTTTATGTAGTTTAGAGATCATGCTATTGGCAGTGATGTTTCTGAATGTGCCTGGCATGTAGTAGACACTTAATAAATATTGATTGATTGAGCCATCAGGCAAGCAGGTTGTAAGTCACTTTTTTGGGGGGTGTGTGTGTGTGAGGCACTTGGGGTTAAGTGACTTGTCCAGGGTCACACAGCTAGTAAGTGTTAAGTGTCTGAGTCCGGATTTGAACTCAGGTCCCCCTGAATCCAGGTCCAGTGCTCTATCCACTGTGCCACCTAGCTGCCCTGTCAGTCACTTTTTAAAAAATTGGTGTGGCTTTTTCTTTAGCTCCTCCTTTTGTCCCCCTTCCTCCATCAGGTAACTTTCCTTCCAAACCAAACCCCTGAAAATGGCATTTATTTGTCTCAAAACCAGGCCTGCCATCTGTTTACCCAGTCACAGGTACTCACTTGCCTAGAGAAGACACAGTAAAAATATTCTCTCCACCTTGGCTTATTGTAAATAAACAAACAAAAAGTCAATAACTTTACTTTCAATTTCTGATCCCTCAGCCCAAGATCTCAGTCTGGCGAAATACTGCAATTTTAAATGTACTCTCCTCTAGGCTCTTCCAATTCTCCCCACTCAGTAATATGTCCTAATGGCAGAACACATGGTTCAGGAACGAAAGTGGTTCACAGTCTTTTCACATTTGCTGGCTTAAGGGACAAAATAAATGTCTATAAGCCTCTAAAGGCCCATGAGGTTCAAGCACCCTTTAGAAAGACATGGAGGAAAGGGGAGAAGGGAAATGAGGCGTCAGTGCCTTTATTCTGCAGCCTTGGCAGGTTTCCATAAGGAGGGATCCTCCCTATCTTCCTTGTGCCTTGGTGAGGCAGTCCAGCCCTGTTGACTTTATCATTATATCTTCTCTGTCACCTCCATGGCAGCTGCCATCCCACTGCTTCCCCTTCCCAGATTCTCTTGGCTTCTTCTTCCTTCTTCCTACAATTCTAAAAGATGGGAAGGGATTAATTTTGAGTCCAAGTTAGCCCCTCTGCCAGTCCCAAGATGAAGGCAGGTCTCCCTAGGGGGTGTTGAAGAGGATGCTCCCTGAAACCAGCAGCCATCTGTCTTTAGTGACCAAATCTCCTCCATGATGCCCAGTGCAAATATGGACAGGATGGCACTAAATGAGTGTTTGGAATGATGACTCTATGAAACACATGTCCTTAAATTTTTATGAATTAATATCTGGGCTGGTATAGGCAATCCTTTTGACCTGTGGTGTTAGTACAGTTCTGGGACAGTTCGTTAACTGAGTTTTCAAGGGTATTATGAAGTCTGTAGTTAATGGTAATAATAGCTAGCATTTATATAATGCCTATAATATGCCAGCCACTGTGCTAAGCACTTTACAAATGTTATCTCATTTTTTCCTCACAACCTAAAGAGGTGGGTAATATTATTGTCTCCATTTTGTGACTGGGGAAACAGAAGCAGCTAGAGGTTAAATGATTTGCCTAGTAAGTATCTGAGGCTTGATTTGAACTCAGGTTTTCCTTATTCCAGGCTCAGCCCTTCATCCCCTGTACCACCTTGCTGAAGTATAGAGCCTTGTCATCTTCAGTGCATGAGCAATACTGAACTTCTGATGGATAATTTTAGTCAATGGGTCATGTCATACTAGGTACTCAGTAAATGTAAATTATTTTTGGTAACCTGCCATGTTACACAGTTTCTATCATTTCTTTGTATAATTGGCATGGACCAATAATAACCTTTCTGAAATTTCAGGTGATAATGACCTTCTCTTCAATTGGCACCCTAAAAGCACTCTGTTTCCTTAAACAGATATTCTTTGTGTTTGTCGTTTCTTTGTCAGTATATTTATGGTTGGGCTCATGGGGCTTTTGGTCATGGAAGGCCATTAATAAGATATTTTGGTTTGATCCCCTCTTTAGTTTAGAAGCTATATTTATCTATATTCAGGAAAGATGATCAGGAGCTTAAGATCTGGTAGAAACATAAAGGACTTCAGTCAATAAATATTGATTAAATACATACTATGTGCCAGGCTTAAACTGTGCCCACTATTGGCTTTCTACTGCACCCCTCCCCCCACCAGGGAGGGAAGGGAGGGTGGGCTATAAGATCAATGGTTGATAACTGGGCTAATTTGAAGTGCATTTTATATAGATTTTCCTTGACATGATTGTGTTGGTGGCATGTTTTACATAGAAAAGCATTTTCAATGTGGATAACAAATGCCCTAGTGTTCTTACTTTATGTTTTATAGATTTGCAGTATGTGAATAAGCTATAAATGTGGAACTCAGTCAAAGCCTTATTATTCTTATTACACTCCTCCTTGTCCCTTTCAGTTCTCAAGCTAGGATCATAGGGTCATATATATGTTTAACAAATGCTCAGCACACTTCAGTTTGCTCGGTGTCATTGCCACTGCAATGTTTTTGAGGACAGCAGCTCTCCTGGAGAACAACAGTGTCTGCCTTCCTAGAAAGTGAAGTAGGGTGCCGAGGCTTCAGTTTGGGTCTGCAAAGCAGAAGGATCGCAACGAGGAAACCAAGTTCCCTGGCATGAGAACCTAAGTCTGATAAGGGCTTTGGAAATGAAAGAGAAGCTACCGCAGGGATGTAATAAGCAAGCCACTCCATTGAATGTTCCCATCCCATCTTTCCACTTACTCATCAGCATTTTTCCTTGTGATTCATGGTGCCCTTGATTGATCGCGGGAAGCTGTGGTTCATTGTAAAGCAATTACATTTGATGTGCTATCTTAAACCTGCTTTTGAAACTCAGTCTCTCTTTACTGTCTGGTCTCACCTTCTGGCATTTAATATCAGGTTTCCTCATCTCTTTGATTTTTTGATTCCACCAGACTGGGCACAATTATTCCGGGCATCATGGAGATCTGTTTTCCTTTTGACTTTAGTATGGGGAATAAACATTTGTGTGATTTCAACATTGTTGGTAATAAGGTGAAGGAATGTGAATGTAGCTGTTCCTTTCATGAAGTTTTTTTTTTTTAAATGGGTGCCCTGAGATGCTTGGGATGGCACCCATGTTATGGGGAGCAGCTGTCATTGCAAATGAAGGAAGTCAGAAACTGCCATCATGTTTTTTTTAGCATGCCCATTTACAAATGTTTAAAGGTGAAAAAAATCTGGTTTGGGGTTTGTTCCTAATCCCCATTAAAGGAAGCTGAGCCCCATTTCTGCTTCTGCTAAACTGAAAGAGCAGTGGGGACAGTGGTGGAGGGGATAGAAGAGTCTATTTGTTACCATTTGAGTGTCTGTTTTGTGGCAGGTCTGCAGTGTGTGGTTGTAGCTGGTAGGATGTGGATGAAGGCCACTCAGAACTCAGGGTGGGGGGGGTGAGAGCGGGTGCCCATTCTTCTGTTGGTAATGAGCCAGGATCTCAAAATGATAAATTGTTGTTCCGATTGGATTGTGTCTCTTCTGCTCAATATAGTCTTTTTTTTTTTTTTTTGCGGGGCAATGGGGGTTAAGTGACTTGCCCAGGGCCACACAGCTAGTAAGTGTTAAGTGTCTGAGGCCGGATTTGAACTCAGGTACTCCTGAATCCAGGGCCTGGGCTTTATCCACTGTGCCACCTAGCTGCCCTGCTCAATATAGTCTTAGCGGATCATATGTAAGTGCCGCTGTCCAGCACTCAGTTCTTGACAAGTTGGCTGCATTCTTCCGTTTCAGCCATTATTCCCTTTCCTCAGTTGGTAGTCTAGTCAAACTGGCTTTCTGTCTGTTCCTCATGCAGGACTGTCCGATTCCCTCCTCGGGGCCTTGGCCATGGCTGAGCCCCATGCCTGGAACATGCTTTCCCATTATCTCTGCGCCATGGAATCCCTAGTTTCTTACAATGCTCAATCAGAGGCTACTTCCTCTATGAAGGATTTCTTGATACCCTTTTCCCATAGACTGTTAGTGGTCCCCTCACAATGACTTTGTGTCTATTTGTATATTTTTATATGTACACTTACTATCTCCTCCCTATACAATGTAAGTTTGAGGGCAAGGTCTTTTGGTGTGGGGCTGCTAGGTGGTGCCATAGTGCATAGAGCACTGGCCTGGGAATTGGGAAGACTCTTCATCCTGACTCAGACACGCACTGGCTGTATGACCCTGGTCAAGTCAATTAACCCTGAGTGCCTCAGTTTCCTCATCTATAAAATGATCTGGAGAAGGAGATGGCAAACCACTCCAGGATCTTTGCCAAGAAAACCCCAGATGGGGCCATGAAGAGTGAATGACAACAAAAAGGGTCTGTTGCATTGTTGGTATCCCCAGTGTCTAGTACATTAATTAATTCAATCCATTATGATATTGGTTATAGTATAGTTTGTGAATAAAATTTCTAATAGTGTAGATAGATAGACCCAACTGTCCTTTCTTCTTTCACCCACTGAGGAATCTCCAGGATTGGTGGATGCTCCCAGGAAAAAGCATCTCTGCTACTTCAGTGAGTCTGCTCTGGTAGAACCCTCCCTGCCAATGTCCCCTGCCCTGTGTCCCTAATGGAATCTGACTTTGCCTGAACAGGAAGGCCATCTGAAGCCAGTTCACCTATGTAAAGAGTCTCACATACAGAAGAAGGAAGAAGTCAGGGATCATAAAAGCTCCTTACTATTTCTCAAGGTCTATTAGCAGTGGTCCTGGTGATTATATAATTAGCCTGATGGATTCTCATGAAAAGAAGCTTTCCATATGTAAACAGGGTCACCAGTGGGACAGTGATTGATTTCATTCAGAAGCACATAAAGAGGCCAATGAGCCTATATACCCCTTTGGCCCAAGAGCATAGTTCATGGGGAGTCCTCATGAACCTCAGATGTGTGTGTATGTGTGTATGTGAGGGTGAGTGTGTATGTATATGTGTGTGCTGGTAGTAAAGGTAGAGAAGGATTGTGAATTCTCTAGAGAACATGAGCCTGAAATTTAGCTTTCTAGTTAGAGAATGGAAATTTCTTGGGTAGTACCAATTTTGGGAAGTTGTCTCATGAGTAACTCCAAGGTAGAGAGTTCAGTCACTGGCTTTCTAGAGGGAGGAAATTTCCCTAATAGCATGTTTCTTGGTGAAGGAATGGGATCAAAAACATGACCCTGAAGCTGACGGACTAAAGCCACATCATAGAGTGGAGATTCCTTTGAATTACTTGGACAATTGAGATCGGATGTGAAGGGGGATCACTTGAGCAACATTCCCCAAAGTGTGTTTCTTTTCCTGGAAGAGGACAAACCACATGATGGGAGGATGAGCCTCGGTGGGATTATGTTAGAAGTGTGGCCTCATCAGACACTCAAAGGGCTACCCTGATAACAGCTTTACATTCCATGTTCTCCCAGGGAAGAGGGAGCTGGCAGTCTATTTGAGTGCATTGCATGTTTCCAAGACTATTATTAACTCTCATTGGTCTTGTATCTTCTGTGTATTTTCCCAGAGAAAAATAAAAGCTGTCCCATACTCTGTTTGTAGGCATTACCCCGATTACTTATATGGGAATTGAGGACCCTTTACTCCATATGTAAAGAAACCTAGACACAAGCCCATTCTAAGCTGTGTTTTGGAGATTCCTAGAGTTCCTCTGAGTTCAGATACTAAACCAAAGAGACTGTAGGATTGAACCTGGTCCATGTGAACCCAAAGGTCTTGGGGTGAGAGATGGGGGTCAGACCCTGGGCTATGGATTACAGATGGTAGCAATGCAAATGGATGACAGCTATAAACAAAATCTGAGTTTGAGACCCTTCATCAGGAGGGGGAGGATCTTGAAAACTCCTCTCAACTCTGAAATTCTCTTATTTTGTGTATAGACCTTAGTGTTGTAGCCACATAAAACTTAGGACAAATTTACTCTTGTGCATGTTTAAAATGAGTCAGTTGTAGGTGTTGTATGGGGACTGGACTTCCCTTCTTCTTCCTTGTTCTAACAACCATCTTCTTTCTACCTCTGAAATAGTAGTTGAATGTAGCATGGGACCTTATCACCCCGAAAAAGAAGAGAATGCTGGGTACATAATGTTAATTTGATCAAACATCAGACATGTTTTGAGTCATAGCTATAAGTTTATTTAACCCCTTATTTTTCATAACAAGGGACCAGCTATTATAATTGGTTAATCTACCAAGTCTTTAGTTATTGGCTAAATCTCCGTAACAATTCACCCATAGCTTCTATACTTAATACATAGTAAATAGTTAATAAGGATGTGTTGATTTAATTTGATTCAATTCCAAACTCCCTGGAGATCATGATTTTGCTTCAGTACCAAATAAAGCAGTAGATCACAATGGAAAGATCACTGGCTTTGGCATTGGAGGTCTCGGGTTTGCCATTTACTTCCTAGGTGGTCTTGGACAAATTACTTCACTTTTTTCCTTAGCATCTCAGCCTTCTCATCTATAAAATGAAGGATCTGTGCTTGCCAAATCTAAGATGCTTTTTAGTTCCAATTCTGTGATCTTATAATACTCCCAAGGAAATGTGGGCTCAGTACTGTTTTGATCTGAATCCCTTTGAGCCCCCAAATCTGACTTGTATACAGCCTAAGCATAACTTGTAATTGGGTTGTTTTTATGTATAGATATGGCCATGTTTTTCCTGTCAAAAACATTTCATTTAAGGGATATAGTTTATACTATATTCTGGCCAATGAAGCCATAAGTCCAAATGGGCGAGGAGGCACTGGGGAGAATTTCTCTCAGCTTGACTCACTCTCTGCCTTATTTAGAGAAACCTCTGGCCTGAGCTCATCTTCTCATGGCAATTCCCTAACCTGGAGCATCACTTCCTGATGGGTCCCAGTCATGCTCTTTTCACTCTTGACTTGATTCACTCACTGAATCACCTCCTTAGCAGCTGTTTTACGCTTCCCCCTCTCTTCTTTCTGGGTCCCCTTCATGTGTTGTCTTCCCCATTAGAATGTAAACTTTTTGTATTTAGGGACTGTCTTGTTTATTTGTATCTGTACCACTAGAATGGTGTGTAGAGCCTGGTAAGTGATCAGCACTTAATATTCTTGTTCTCTCTCTCTCTCTCCATTCCCCTACCCATTGTGCCATTGTGATGTTATACTGTCCAACTCTAAGTATACATTATTTTTACTCCTAGTCACATATAGGGGTTCATTCACTTAAAAGGCATTTATCATGCCCCTACTGTGTGCCTGGCATTGTATTAGATATTACGAATATAAAGATAATCTATCCAATGAAAAGACAACAACAATAATAACAATTATAGCATATACCCTGATACTAGAAATCAGGTGAAGGAGGGATTGATTTTGGCTGCATAGTGAAGGGTTCTTGGAGAAGGCAGTTTTAAGAAGGGCCTTGCCAAGGCTGAGACTTTGATTGGTAGAGATGGGCGATTATATACGTTGGGAGGAGAGGTTGTTGTTATCCTTTGTTCTCCAAGCGGACCATGATATCTGGGTGATGTCATGACTTGCACTGAATTGGATTTAAGTGAGGGAGGGTTGTTCAAGGTCACCAACCTTACTCTCTCCTCCAGAGCCATCTGGGTCCAGTGGTAAGATATATATCTCAGGACAACTGGAGATAGCCCCAGATGTTTTAAGGCAATAGGGGTTAAGTGACTTGTCCAGAGTCACACAGCTAGTAAGTGTCTGAGGTGAGATTTGAACTCAGATCCTTCCAAATTCAGGGCTAGAGCTCTATCCACTGTGCCATCTAGCTGCCATGGATAGGATGCCAAGGACAAAGGTGCAGAGACTTCAAAGGTCTCCATGTTTGGGGAATGGTGAGTAGCCCAATTGTTTGGAGTACAGAGCACATCTGGGGGAACAATGGCAGAAACCACCAGTCCTCTGGGCCCTCATTCTCATAGGACCCATTGCAATGTTATTCTTGCCCCGCATGATAATCCTTTGGAAAGGGTTCTGTTAATATATTTACACCACAGTCATCTCCTGATATATCCTGACCCATATAAAAATCTCCCTTCTTCCCAGAATCACAGAGTTTGAGGGATAGAAATGGTTGTCCAGGTCATCTGGGCCGACTCACCCCTGCTTCCCCTGCTTTCTGACATCCAAAGATGATCTCATGGTTCTTCACCTGGAATGATTTCACAGAAGTCTTCCTAGGTTTTATCGAATGCCTTAGATTGTTTCTTTTGTTGAGTCATTTCAGTCTCTGTGACCCCATTTGAAGTTTTCTTGGTCAAGACACTGGAGGGGTTTGGGAATTCCTCCTATATTCTCCTACCTCCACATATCAGTTTGTTTGGTCATTCTCTAGTTGGTGAACCCTGGGACACCTGTTTTATTTCCTAGTAGTTCTTTGAGGGGTGTGTGTGTGTGTGTGTGCAGTGGGGTGGGCTATGCACGTCCTCCTGATGGCTTGGCCCAGGCCCCATTCCTGCCTGTTTATTTGATGGTTCATTGGAAAGAGCAGAAGGAAGCAGAAGTGGGTCCCATGACAAGGGTGGAGGCTCAGTGCACAAAAGGTCCGAGTGCTTTTTCTCAGCCCGGGATGCCTGGGTTTCTTGCAGGCCATGCCCTTTGAGATCCTCTTTGGCTGGCCCAGCCATCCTTTCACTATAACCAAGGCAGGCCGGGGCCCACTCTGTTGTCTAAAACAAGGGTTTCACTGTCACAACAATGATCATGAAACCAAAGCTGGCTTTTACAAAGAAATAATACCTTGTAAAAAAGCAACATTCTAAGAAAATTACAGAGCGCCCACTTGATGGAATAATGAGCCCGAGTTTGGGGGACGGCAGTCATGACCTCATGCAATATTTAGAAGGAATATGCTGTATGTAGTTATTAATGTAAAAAGTCACATCCTGCATTCTTCTAATTTGTGGAAAATCTGTCATGAATTGCCAAGGAACCTCTGATTTTTGTACATAACCACATCAGAGATGGTGACTTTCTCTCCCCCCACCCTCCCTTTGCCTTAAAATACATTCTTGTAAATGCTAAATTACTTTCAGACGTGTGATGCCCCTTTAAAAGGTTGGGTTGCTAAGTTTAGCAGTGATGCCTTTTAGAGAATTAACTCTCCCCCCCAACTTTGCCTCTGAGGAGAAATTGATAAATTGCTCTTTGTCTTGGGGGGAGTGGCTGGTTTGGGGAGAATTAGAGCTTGGAGAACACTGGGGCCCACAAGGGAAGGAGGGAGGGAGGCCTGCCCCCAGTGCTTTTCGTCCTCCCCCATGATGCTCAGAGGGGGTAGGCGTGTCATCCCAGACAGAGACTATCCCAGGGGAGGGGACCTTTTGTCCTGTCCCACTTTGGCTATGGAGAATGGCTGCTACTTCTCTAATGAAGCTCTGTTAGGACATGGGGAAAGGGAACAAGCATCGATATAGTATCCACTGTGTGCCAGGCATTGAACTGAGCACTTTCTAAATATTATCTCATTTGGTCATGAGCCCCATGGGGCAGAAGCACGGAGGCAATGTGGTGTCATGGAAAGATCACTAGAGCCAAAGACCCTGGGTTGAAATTCAGCTCTCAAAACCACCAATCTTTAGAGATAGATAATACCACAGAGGTCATATGTTTGAGAAGCCCTGCTTCTCTACCCCCACAAGGGGCCATCCAGCCTTGTTTGAAGACCTCCAGTGAGGGGAAAATGACTACAGCTGACTTATAAGAGGGTTATCCATGTGAGGTCTGGAAGGGGAAGACCAGTGGTAACAGACCCTGCAGTCTGTGATGGAACGTCAGGCTAGGTACCGCTATATTCCTGCTTATTTAGATGTGACCTCAGAGATCCTGGAGTTGGACCCTGGGTGGGGCACTCAGGAGAATTTCTCTAAAGCTGCTGAAATTCAGAAGGGCGTCCGACAATATGTTTACTATCGGTAGCATAGAAACAACTTGGCACTTGGTTAGCAAGAGTCCTAAGTCAGCAGAGGAAGCTACAAGATGCCATCTTGCCCCTCTTGCTGATGGTGGGGTCCCAATGGGAAACCTTCTTGGCCAGGCCTATTCTGCCCCCTCATCCTCCCACCCTGAGCTAGTATGGTTGTGTTCTGCCCTCTCAGATATCCTTCTCCCTCCTCTCCTACACACACCTCAACTACTCAACTGAATTGAAGGTGGGTCCAAAAATATAGCATTAGTTTTCCTGGCTTCTTCCTGTCCTGATCTCTCACCTCTAGGTTAGAATCCACCAAATTCATACCAAAAAGAAGCGTTCCTGCTGGATGAGTCCAGACCTCAGTCACCACTGGCCTGGGTCTAGGAGTTCACTCTTTGACCTTTGGGATTCCAAACGGCACTGGTTTCAACACTTGGCCTGGAACCCAGCCTCAGAATAAAACCGGAGCTCCCTGATGATGATCTTGAAGCACAACTGAAAAGGCCAAGGAGTGAGGCCTGTATCTTAGGCCAAAAGGCCTCAGAGGAGGAGGAGATGGCCACTGGGTCTTCACCTTTGCAGCTTCGCTCTCACTAGCTGCTGTGGGCAAAGAAATCCCAGAATGAAATAAAGAGAGATAGAGAGAGTCCTTGGAGAGGATGACATTGTCTCTGCCTGTCTCCAAGCAAGTCTGCTTCTTTCTGTGTCTGGTTCTTGTACCAGACATTCCTCCCTCACCAAATACAATATTGGGGGAAATATAGTATTCATTTTTAGAATGATGTGACCTCTAGGTATTGGTCCTATATCTGTTTGGAGTTTATTGTGGCATAGGAGTTAAATTTCTTTCTTTCTTTCTTTCTTTTCTTTTTTTTCCCAAATGGCTTTTCAGTTTTCCCATGAGTTAGTTACACCGTAACTTCTGACCTTAAAGTACCTTACTAATTATAATAACAATATTAGTAACAATTACATATATCTAGAGTACATTAATGTTTGCAAAGTAATTTCTTTTGAACACCTCCATGAAGTTGGTAAGGGAAAGGAGAGGGAATGAGCATTAATTATGTTTTCCAAGCACCACTTGCTTCATTCCAGATAAGTTCGTAGCAATCTTTTCCTGTTTCTCTGAATTTCTAGTTTTCATCATTTCTTATAGCGTGGTAACATTCCGTCACACCGTTCTACCACAATCTGTGAAGACGTTCCTCAGGTGCTGGGTGTACACTTTGTTTCCAGCTCTTTGCTCCCTCGAAAACTCCTGCTATGAACACTGTTATCTGCAGGAACTTTCTTTCTATCTTTGGCTTCTCTGAGACACACTGGATGTCTACTAGTGAGATCTCTCACCCAGTTTGAACAGTTTGTCCACTCTTTCTTTTTTGGTGGGGGGCAGAATTCTACATTTGTTTTCAGAATGGTCGGACCAATTCACACATATTGTTCATGTAAAACCTTTTTACTTTAATGTAATTGATGCTGTTTCATTTATCTTTTGTGATTTCCTTTATTCCTTGTTTGGCTAAGAATTCTTTCATTCGGGTATAGAGCAAAAGGCGCCTTCTTTCATTTCCTTTCACTTAAAAAAAATAATATGACCTTTAGATGTTGGTTTTGTGTCTGTTTGGAGCATATTGTGGCATAGGGGATGAGTTTGTTTTGAACCTCTTTTTTTTTTTTTTTTGGTCAAGTGGCTTTCCTGCTTTCCCAGTAGTTCCTGTTAAACTGTCATCTTTCAAATATTCTCTTAGGACCCTGGGCCAGCTCACTTGAACTCATCTCCTGGACAACTGAGTGTCATCTTACTGCCCTCTTACTTATTTTGGGTATCAGCTTCCTATTAGGCTCATTTCCTTGGCCCCAGGGGGCACAGCTAGGAACAATGGGTAGAAGTTACAGGGGGTATAGATTTTGACTTGATGTAAAAACATTTTCACAATTAGAGCTTACCTCTAGCAGTGGAATAGGTTATTCTGGGGTTTCTTCCTCCCTGGAGATTTTTTTTTTTGGTGAGGCAATTGGGGTTAAGTGACTTGCCCAGGGTCACACAGATAGTGTCAAGTGCCTGAGGCCAGATTTGAACTCAGGTCCTCCTGAATCCAGGGCTAGCACTCTATCCACTGTGCCACCTAGCTGCCCCATCCCTGGAGATTTTTAAACGAAGACTGGATGGCCACTTGTCAGGGATGTTGTAGAGCATGGTTCAGATTAAATGGTCTTTGAAGTCTCTTTCAACTCTAGATTGTGGGATTCTGCTGGGATTTTAACAGGTACAAGGAGGTAAGTTAAGGCATTACAGGTACGTGAATCTACTTGAAAAAAAAACCACAGAACTGAAGATGGTGAACAGTCCATTTTGGCTGAAGCATGGCGCATACAGTGGAGACTAAACTAGAAAAGTAGGTTGGTACTAGCCTTTGGAGACCTTGAATGCCAAGTCAATAAGGTTGGCCTTTATTTGGTATGCAGAGCTTTGAGCAGGAGTGACATGACTGTACACACACAATCTCAATTCTCACATTTTTGCATTTTTGCTTGGGGAGTTTTCTTTTGTCTGTTTTTATCTTCATTGTGAACTGAAGAGAAACCAAGAGGGAATATTAAGATTGTAAAATGCTCTTTATAGAATCAGATAAATTGGCAGAAGAGACTGACCCTCTCTTCCCTTCCCCCCCTTAGGTAGCATGCCTGACCCAAGTGGGAGCCAATTACCTCACTGGCGGAAAGGAGGCCAAGCGTTGGGGCACTGCCCATGGCAGCATTGTCCCATACCAGGTATGTGCCAAGTGATGCTACCTTTGGGTGCCGTGAGGGTCTTGGTCCTGCATGCTGTAGGACAGATTAAGGCCCGCCCTGTCACTTGTGGCCTTTAAGGATGCTGAAACACGCCATTCTTCTACAAATAACTGGATCATTCCCTGCAGAGACCGAGTTTCACATGTTTCTTCAGGAGAAGATTAGTAACTTGACCCTGCAGGGGATCAAAGGCTCTTGCTGAAAGTGAGAGACTTTGGAGCTCATATTACGGCTTGCTCATTTTTACCCAAGAGAAGTTCAGGCTGAACAGATTTAAGCAACATGATTTGGTTCTAAAAATACTTTGGGGATGTTTTTTATTTTTATTTTTTAGCATCGTTCTAAGGCCAACCCAGAGAGAACTGTCCCATGAAACAAAAACACCTAAGCCAAGCAAACCACTGCTTCACATGTGTTTGGCAGCACGCGCAGCCGGGGCCAGAGTGCGGGGCCTCTCTTTCAAGGGGAGGGAAATCTGGTTCCTCTTCAGCTTTCCGGGACCCAGATTGGTTACTTTATGACTGAATTTGGAGGTCTTTCAGAGGTCTTTGCTTTACATTACTGTGATGATGGTGTGCGTTGTTCTTCTGTGCATACGTGGTGTCGTCACTTCTCCGAATTCCTCATTTTGGTCATTTCTTTTGGCACGGTAACATTTCTTTTTCTTTCTTTCTTTTTTTTTTAATTTTTTTAGTGAGGCAATTAGGGTTAAGTGACTTGCCCAGGGTCACACAGCTAGTAAGTGTGTGTTAAGTGTCTGAGGCCGGATTTGAACTCAGGTCCTCCTGACTCCAGGGCCGGTGCTCTATCAACTGCGCCACCTAGCTGCCCCTGGCACGGTAACATTTCTAAAGATTCAATGGCTCGTTCAGACATTTCCCAGCCGATGGGCACCCACTCTGTTTTGTGTTTAATTGGACTACCAGGGGATGTCAAAGCTTGGTTTGTTCAAGGCATTTAGTGATGGATTGCATGCTATTCAGCCCAGGATGGGGCCAAATGATTATTTGTGTGGGGTATAATTTTACCTTAGGGGAAAGAAAAAGAGTCTGAGGGTCATAGATTTAGACCTAGAAGAGTTTTATAGCTACTGTTATTTATTCAGTTCTTTCAGTTATGCTTAGAAGTATAATTTCCATTAACTGGTGGCACTGTGGATAGAGAGTTGGGCTTGGAGTCAGGAAGACCTGAGTTCAAATCCAGCCCCAGACACTTACTAATTATGTGATTCTGGGCAAGTCATTTAACCTCTTTTCTGCCTCCATTTCATCTGTAAAATGGGAATAACAGCACCAACTCCCAGGACTGTTGTGAGGATAAAATGAGATAATATCAAAAGAACTTAGCACATTGCTTGGCACATAGTAGGTGCTATGTAAATGCCTATTCCCTTCCCCCTTAGGTCAGTCTTACCTTTGCTGGTCTAAACAAACATGAAAGTTGATTTTAGAAAACAAAAGCAGAACTCCCACTGGCCCTCTCTGAATATTTCGGAGTGTCCATGTTGCTTGGTATATAGCTAGGAAATATTGAAGTGGCCATTTTGGCCCCTGTCCCCAAAAAGATTTGTGCTGACCAGTGAAGATCATCTCTTTCATTTTTATGGATCTCACATCTTTGTCTTTAGGTAAGCTGTGTCCTCTCTCTGGGCGTCACATTCCCCCTTTGTAAAAGAGAGGTAGAGTAGAGAAAGTTCTCTGCCACGCTTTGTCCAAAGAGGGTAACAAAGGGTTGGTGGCAGTCTGGGATGCTGGAGCTCTGTTGTCTGTATGTGGCTCCTCCCTGCCCCCACAGGACAGCTCCCTGAGCACTCTGAGCACAGCCTGGCCCCAGACACAGGCAGGCCTGTGACTGCTGCCATCTTCACTGAGAACTAAATAACAAAGTGTGAAATTCTATGACTTGGCATCAACAGAGTAAAGAATACTAATCTACAGAAATGCCCTTCGTCCTCCCTGAGGGTACCAGAGCCCACGCAGTGATACTTCTCTGGTGGCCGTTTATGTTCTGTGGGCGTGGGCGCTTCTCACTTTTCTTGGAGAAGAAAATATTCCACATTAAAATATGGGGGGCAGCATGGCCTAGTTCAGAGTACTGGACTTGGAATCAGAAGGTCTGGGTTCAAATGCTTCCTCTGACACTAACTAGCTGTGTGATCCTGGGCAAGCCATCCCTCAGTCTCTGCTGCAGAAGGGCCTTTCCATCTTGAACAAAACATAGATTTCGGATATCAGAATTAATGTTAGACTTGCTGGACTAACATGCAACACACATCCTTGGTGAGGGGGCCGATCGAAAGATAAAGAAGACATGGTCTCTGCCCTCCAGGAATTGACTTCAAAAGCCCTTTTCTTGGTTCTGGTCGTTTAACACCCAGACAGCTGGTGAACAGTGAAAAATTCAGTCAATCATTCGGTGGTTTCCTGGGGAGGAAATTATGAGAGAGCCATTGGGCTTAGACCCTACCCCCCTATCCTGTGGCATTCGACTTGGTCATATCTGGACTCATGATGGTTTCACGGCTGCCCGAGGCTTTTTAAACTGTGCTTTCAACAACCTCTTACCTCCCTTCCCCTCTGCTTCCCCAAACCCGTTCTCACCTAACTGTCCAACTACAAAGGACCTAACCAATCAGGTCAGAAGGATTTGAGCTTTCAGCAGCTTGGAGACCAGTCAGTGTGAGCCTAGTCTCTGGTCCACCAGTGAAGATGGCAAGGGTTCTAGGACTCAACAGATACATCCTAAAGAATGTCCTGAGGTATCCAAAGGCTGCGTGACTTGCCCAGAGTCATGTGGGTAATATCGGAGACAGGATTTGGACTCAGTTCTTCCTGATTCTAAGCCCCAGCACTCTGTCCAAGATAGACTATTTCCTCCATGAACCAGTTCATACTAAAGTGTAAGTGGATAATAAAGACATATTTCAGTAGGAGATAGTGCCCTAACCCAAAGTGATGGATTTCTAAGCATAGTATATCAAAGCTTAAATCCGCGTGGATAGGAGAAATATTTTTGGGTAAGAACAACTCAGAGTACCCTCAAATCACATGATTTAGGCACTGGCTTTCTCTATCCACTCTGTTAGTTTTACTTATATAATACCGGTCAATTCAATTGGCTGTCATTACATTTGTTTGTATCCTCATATTCACCCCCTCTTCCCCTTTCTGTCCCCCACCTGTCCCTGGCAGTGACCAGATAGTCTGGCCTTCTGTAGGCCTCAGTCACACTTACTTCATGGGCATAAAAAATGACTCCTTTTTTTCATTTTGTGGATACCAGGGTAGCAAGTGGATTGTCTGCTGGCTGTGCCTCATTCTTGTTCAGTGAGGAGCCTGCCTTGTATTTCTGTCTCTGAGGATGTCCTTTATGCTGCTTCTTATGTGCGTCTGCATTTGTAATGCATGGCCCTCGGCCTGCTCAGGCCCCCGTGGGTCTGTCTCCCCACTGCCTTTTAGGTCATCCTCAAGTTCCGTTTTTTAGATGCTGCAGTATTCCCCGACTTGTGTCCATGTGGTGTTGTCAGGGAGTGTTGATCCTGCAAAGTTGTCTCTGTTTCTGGGAGAAACTTTGGGCCAGTGAGTGCTGCCCCACCCCATTTAGGGCCTTCTCCGGTTCTCTGCCAAGCTCCCTGCCCCCTGTGGTATCCATCCTGGCTCAACGTACCAATGCAGGAGCTCTGTTGTCTTTGCACATCCTGTCACCTGTGACTATTTACTGAGCACCTTTTGTATGAAGGGCATGAAGCCCTTGACCTCTGTGGAGCTGACAAAATGGGGGAAGAAATTCAGAGCTCCTGGGGCCTCTGGAGGCAGAAGGTCCCAAGCTTGTTCCCTCTTAAAGACAGAAACATGTTCTTCATGGTTGAATTGCCTCGGTCTCCCGTCCTCATGGGCTCTGGGCTGGTTTGTTTGTAGCTTTATTATCCACGAGAAACAAGAGAAGGTTTATGAGGGTCTTACTGTATGAGCCCAGAATCATCTCGTTTCCTCTCTAAGGAGACCTGGTTAGGGCACTGTGATTAAGGGATAAATGCAGATCTGGGCTGACTGCAACTTACATACCAAGATGGGCCCAAGATATGTTTATAAACCCTGATCTGTTTCCAATTTTTAAAATAGATTTGGAGACTATTTTTATGGGTGAATGCCAGGATAATTATCGTTCCAATTTTAATAATAGAAACAGTTTAGTGCCTAATCTAGCTTGTCTGTATTTTGAGCTGGAAGCCCAGAGTAGATGGCTCTCGGGGTCTCAGGAAATTAGGGCAAAAGAGGATTCTCTGTTCATCTCCTTGAGTCCTCATTACATCCTCTCTGAAACTGTATTCTTATTTGTCTCATTCCTGTTAAAATCAGCAATGATGCTCTGATTGGGGGCTATTAATGGGCTGAATGTGAATTCCTGAAAGGTAGGGATGCTGGCTCTTCCCAAAATAGCCCACTCCAGATTGTTCAGGGGGGATTATCGAATTCGGACTCTGTTTCTTTCTTCTCTTCTCTTTAGCCACCCAATTTTTGGACACTTTGCACCTCATTTATCACTTTCCTCAGGGATATAAAAACAGACAAAAATCCAAAGCAGGCAATTTTTCTACTTGTGAACCACCATGGCTTGACTTTTCCCTGAGACAGGCTGAAATCTGAGATTATAAGATCATTTCAAAGACGATTTTTGGTTTGGGGTTATCTGGGCAACTTTGATTTCTCATTGCCATGAAAAATGGTGGACAGGTTTCACCTACCAACTTGCCACATTCCTCTTCTACTTGACTAAGTCCCATTGTTCTCTGTTGCCTCCGGATGCCTCTGTTTAGCTTCTAAATCCTGATACAAACTGGCTTCCACCTAGCTTTCCAACCTCATTGGACATTACTCCTCCTAGGGTCTCTGTGTCTATGTATTTTCCTGTTCATTCATTTATGCATCTATTTATTTGCTTGTTTATTAGTTTATCAATCTAGTTTTTAATTCATATATTATGTATATTACTTTCTTATTTATGTATTTTTATTTACTTGTTAGAATGTAAGCTTCCTGGGAGAAGGAATTCTTTCAGTCTTTGTAATTGTATCCCTATTCCTTGGCACAATGCTTGGCACATACTAGGTGCTTAATAAATGCTTGCTAACTGATTGTTAGGTCTTCATCAAGCACCTACTATGTGCCAAGCTCTGTGCCAAGTATAGGACATAAAAAGACTGAAAGAACCGCCCCCCCCATTTGTAAGGAGCTTCCACTCTGTGGTGGGGAGACATGTGGACTCCAGATAAATACAAGTGAACTTTTGGGGGCATCAGTGACCCCACTGCTGAGGGACTGGAAAACCTCACATAGACAGTGGCACATGGCCAGGAGAATGCTCAGTGGTTTCTTCTTCCCTTTCTTTTCTTTCCTGGCCTGTGATTGTAGAGTTTGTAAAGGGCAGAAAGTTGGCTTGTGATTTCATTTAACTGGAGACCCTGTTGAAGAAGCTCCCCCAGCAAGGCAGGTGGACATTTTCTCTGCTGTGTCTGAGAGGAACCATGGGATCCTGGGAGGTGAAGGCACTTGGGCATGGCAGAGGCACCTGGGCCCCAGGGCTTCTTGCTTCGGGCGCATGTCTCTGTGCCTTTTGTTGGGCTGCCTCCAGGAGGCTCCAATAATCAATAACAATGATAATGGCCTCTGATTGCATCAGATGGGGATATTAATAGTGCCTGCTTCCCAAGGTTGGCATGAGGATCAAATGAGACATTAGCATAATGCTTGGCACAGCGCCTGGCACACAGTAGGCCCTCAGTAAAAGCTCATTTCCTTCCTTCCTGCTTTTGACTCAGTTTCCTTTTCTGTAGAATGAGGGATTTGCATTCACTGACCTCTACATTCCCTTCCAGTTCTAAACCCGCGTGCCCAACCACATCGCCAACAGGTGGCGCTGTATTCCTTACAAAGCAATTCAAGGGAATGTCTGTCTCAAAGAAGCTTCATGTCGGTCCTAAGTCATGGGCAGGGGGTGTTATCACTCCTCTGTTACAGACGTGGAGACTGAGGATCTGGAGGCGTGGGTACCTTTGGGTCAGATATAGCTCATGGGCTGCAGGGATTTCAGGCTTCTCCTGGTTCCAGGTTCACCCCTCTTTCCATAATTCTGAGCCGAGCCCAGGCTGGTGGGTCAGTGACGCCCACACCTCTGTCTTCTCTTGAGGCACGTGGTCAGTGAGAACCAAGGCAGCCCCAAGTGGGAGGCTCCGCCCCACTGGCGCCATCGTGCCCTCTCTGTGGCTGGGCCTGAGCCGTGCTTCAGCTGAGGAAGGGCAGCTCACTCTGGAGGAGAGCTGGGACCTTCTGTGGCTGCACTTTAGAAAATCTCCAGGTGTTGATTAGGGGACTTAAACACAGACAACAACAGCATCCAGATGTCGGGGTCATTTCCTTAGCACCAGAATGTAAGCGGCATGCAGCATGTGTATCTCTTGGTTAGGGCTGATCTATCTGCAGTCATCACGCTAGGCCCGGGACCAAACCCTGAAAGCATTTCAAGACATGTGTGACCCACAATTGTGTTTGCCTTTCCAGGCGCCTCTGCCTCGCTCCTGGGTTTGGGACCCACTTGACACCAGCTCAAAGGTTTGGAAAAATCGGCCTGAGGGTTTCTTTTCCTGTCTGGTGATTGTTTTTTTTTTTTTTTTGAAAAACAAAAGAAAACATTTTTATCGAGATCTTCTGTTTTTCCATCACCAGTGGATTCTTATCTGTCTAGTGTTGCTTTGACACCCACTAATCCAAATCTTGAAGATATTAATGTGGGAGTGGTCTGCTCGGGTCTTCAGGCCTGAAGCTCCAGCTTTCAATTAGCAGCAGGGATAAAATAGCTCTCAGGTCTTTAGTTCCTCCCCCAGATGTTGACAATCCGTGCCAGTTGTGGCAGACTTTCCTAGGCCCCTCCTGATGCTATAATTTGGCCCCTTAGGGATCATGGCATGGGGGTAGTGCTTGTCTGGCCTGTCAGCTCCAGCAGATTCTCCCTTGAATCCCAAACCGGTACCCTGGGGAGGCAGGACAC
Source organism: Dromiciops gliroides (assembly GCF_019393635.1). Classification (NCBI taxonomy): domain Eukaryota; kingdom Metazoa; phylum Chordata; class Mammalia; order Microbiotheria; family Microbiotheriidae; genus Dromiciops; species Dromiciops gliroides. The sequence goes on from NC_057861.1 coordinate 755,904,223, forward strand.
TTGCCCTTTCATCTGACATGTGATTGCAGGGCTTGATCAATGACCATCTTCTGCACACCATTCCTGGATGACTTAATCAATCACACAGAGTCATAGATCTGAGCTACAAAGGACCATAACACTCATCCAGACCAACCTCCTCATTTTAGAGGATGTTAACCACAGCCTACAGAGGTCACACAACTTGCCCAAGGTCACTCAGGTCATGGGTAGTAGAGGAAGGATTTGAATCCAGGCCCCCAACTGAAAATCTAGTCCTTTCCCCCATGAACACTTCTCCTGTGATAGTGTTAGTCCCAAGACTATACTATCCTGGAGCCTGTAATTTCTTTTTTTTCTTTCTTTCTTTCTTTCTTTCTTTCTTTCTTTCTTTCTTTCTTTCTTTCTTTCTTTCTTTCTTTCTTTCTTTCTTTCTTTCTTTCTTTCTTTCTTTTTGTGAGGCAATTGGGGTTAAGTGACTTGCCCAGGGTCACACAGCTAGTAAGTGTCAAGTGTCTGAGGCCGGATTTGAACTCAGGTACTCCTGAATCCAGGGCAGGTGCTCTATCTACTGCGCCACCTAGCTGCCCTGAGCCTATAATTTCTTTTTTTTTTTGATGAGGCAATTGGGGTTAAGTGACTTGCCCAGGGTCACACAGCTATTAAGTGTCAAGTATCTGAGGTCGGATTTGAACTCAGGTACTCCTGAATTCAGGGCCGGTGCTCTATCCACTGTGCCATCTAGCTGCCCCTATAATTTCTAATATGAAAATGCCAGTGGAAAGAATCCATAGCAGAATTAATGACATGGAGGATGGAATGGCAGAGGGAACAGTGTACAGAGAAGTCGAGAATAAAGAGCAGTGGCTTTGGGGTCGGACAACTTGGGCAAACTACTCGGCTAGGTGAAGGGGACTCTGGCGGCGCCTTATTTTCCTCATCTTTAAAATGAGGAGAGGTGGGTGGGACTGGGTGATCTCTGAGGTTCTCTATTGCTCTACATTGGCGATTCAGTGATCTAAAGAGCCTATGAAAGCAATGAATTCCGAGGTCAAGTCAAAGGTAAGAAATGCCAGGATTTGGGGCTACACAGAAGACTTTGAAGAAGAAATAATGTGGAAACCATCTAGCTCCACCCCCACTTTTTACAGATTAGGAAAGAGACCCAGTGAGGTTAAAGTGATTAGCCCAAGATCACACAGGTAGTAAACATCAGAGAGAGGATTTGAACTCAGGGCCTCTGACTCCAGAGTGGGTGTTTTTTTCTACTGAATGATACACAAATTATATAAGAAAGTTTCCCAGAAATATTTTAAAAAGTGATATTTTAGAAACAGAAAGAGAAAACCACAACAAGGAGAAACTGAAAATCTGACTTACTCTGGGGACATTTTCAGCATCCAATTGGGGAACCACAACAAGGAAACATTCTTGGTGGCATTGGAGGAAGGGTGACATTAGTTATGAAAGAGCATTTGGTTGGTTCTCCAAGATTTTTTAAAATAGTATTTTTAAAAATTACATGTTAAGTCAATTTTAAACATTCATTTAAAAAAAGTTTGAGTTCCAAATTTTCTCCTTCCCTCCCTCTTCTCTCCTCTCCCTCAAATGGTAAGCATTGAAATAGGTTATATATGTGCAATCATGTAAAATTTATTTCTGTATTAGTTATGTGGTGAAAAAAGAAACAGACCAAAAGCAAAAAACCACAAAAAAAGATTACAAAAAAATGAAAGTAGTATGCTTCGATCTGCATTTAGGCTCCATTAGTTCTTTCTCTAAATGTGGAAAGCCTATTCCTTCATGAGTCTTTTGGAATTGTCTTGGATCATTGTATTGCTGAGATGAGGTAAGGCTATCACAGTTGATCATCACACAATGTTGTTACTGTGTACAATGTTGTCCTGGTTCTGCTCACTTTACTTTGTATCACTTTGTGTTAAGTCTTACTAGATTTTTCTGAAATCGGCCTGCTTGTCATTTCTTATAGTACAGTAGTATTCCATTACATTCATATATCACAACTTTTTTCAACAACTCACCAATTATTGGGCATGCTCTCAATTCCCATTTTTTGCCACCCCAGAAAGAGCTGCTATAAATATTTTTGTACATGTAGATACTTTCCCTTTTCTTTGATTTCTTTGGGATACAGATCTAGTAGTTGTATAACTGGATGAAGGGGTATGCACAGTCCCATAGCTCTTTTTTTTTTTTTTTTTTTTGGTGAGGCATTTGGGGTTACGTGACAGCTAGTAAGTGTTAAGTGTCTGGGGCTGGATTTGAACTCAGGTCCTCCTGAATCCAGGGCCAGTGCTCTATGCACTGTGCTGAATTTTTTTTTTAATCTGAAAACTGCCTGTTCATATCCTTTGACCATTTTGGGGAATGACTTGTATTTTTATAAAATTGTTTTTAAAATTGTTTCCTAGCTTTCTGCTTTCCTTCTAATCTTGATTGCATTGGTTTTGTTTGTGCAAAACCTTTTAAACGTAATATAACTAAAATGATCCATTTTACTACTTGTAATGTTCTCTATCTTTTTCTTTTGGTCAAAAATTCTTCACTTCTTCATACATAACATTTTTCTAAAGAACCTAGAGATGGCGAGAAAGTCAGAAATATTTCATATATATGTGTATATATGTAACTTTATAAAAAAGTTACAGGCCTTTAGTCTAGAACTATTTTTCTAGGAAACTTTTCATTTTGTTTGAAAACCAAAGATGATAATTTAGGAATTAAAGGGGGCTTTGAAAACCCAGCAGAGAGCTTCCTTCCTCTTTAAGAATTAACTTGGTCAGTGTTAATCCAAAGCTATAATTCTAGGCCATAGTTTACAATGAAATACAACATTTCTAAATGTAGAGATCAGTTCTTACTATGAGATAAATATGTTTTTGATCTCCAAACCTGGTAAAGATGAAGTTGGAAAAAGGAAATCAGATATTGTTTATTTGTTTTTGTTTTTTGTTTTTGCCAAGACCTGTTCAGGACCTGACTCTCAGAATGGAAATTCCCTCCACCTCTGCAGGTGGGCACCTTTTCTGTCACTGAGAGTCTTATGTAGCCACGTGGGCCATTGAGATGGGTCACCCAGTGCCAATGTCTTGGAGGAAGGACTTGAACCCAGACTTCCTTGTTTACAAAGACACTGTGTAATGCCTTTTCTGATGAAATGATAACACACTGGTAAATAGAATCTAGAAATAACCCAGTTCTACCATCATAAACCGGTAAGGTTTATATGATTCAACAGGAGCCTTACACCTGCATCTATGGATGCTGATGCATTTCTTATTGAAAACCTCATGTTTCCTGTAGAACTTGAGCCTCCCCAGCCTTTTGCCACTGTCTCCTGCTGCCCCACCCCTGCCCACCCTCTTCAGGGTTCATGATCTTTGTCCTGGCTTAATACTCAAAGCCCCTAGATATCTACATGGTACATAGCCTATGCTAATAATTGATATAATCATATGATTTTTTATTTCCCTTATTGGGATATGATTTAAAGCATGAGAAAATAATCAAGGGAATAAACTTTGACAGCAAAGACACGAAAATATATCTGTTTGTAGATGATTGTGTACTAAAAAAAAAAAAGGAATTGGGTTTGTTCCCATTCCTGGGCTGGCTTTCCTTATAGAATTGGAGCCCAGAGGAACCTGATGCAGTCTTTCTTTGAATGTTCTGAAATCTACCCTTTTCAAATCTGGGGGGTTTGTCAGACCATTTGCTACTTTCTTCTCATCCTCTTTTTAAATTCCAAAGTATGCGATCACTTCCCTGAAAAGATCCCATCTTTTTTTTTTTTTTTTTTTGGTGGGGCAGTGAGGGTTAAGTGACTTGCCCAGGGTCACACAGCTAGTAAGTGTCAAGTGTCTGAGGTCAGATTTGAACTCAGGTCCTCCTGAATCCAGGGCTAGTGCTTTATCCACTGCGCCACCTCACTGCCCCAAGATCACATCTTTTCATCTTGAAGTCCTTGTGGATCCTTGTTGGCGAGAACCTGCTCCAGTTTGCTTGTTCATCTCCTTGCTTTCTCTCCCTTTCAGACTCCATTGTCCTGGGTCCTTGTTCTTTTGGCCAGCTCCTCTTGAGACCTCCTGAGCTCCATTGCCTTTGGTTCTGGCTGTTCTCACAGGGCAAAGAGAACTCGATTCAGATCTCACCTCTAACCCTCAGTGTCACCTTGGCCAAGTCACTCTGTATCCCAATGGCCATTTCCTTCTCTGAAAAGTGAAGGAGTTGGATGGGGTCACCTCCTAGGTCCCTTCTGGCTCTTGGTCTGTGACCTAGATAGATATGTTCAACTTCTGCCCTTCCCTAAGTCTGACCTTCCTCCTCCTCCTTCTCCTCCTCCTCCTCCTCCTCCTCTCCTCCTCTACCTTCACTTTCTACTTCCTCTTCCTCCTCTTTTCTTCCTTTTCTTCTCCTCCTCCCCCTTCTTGCTGTTCTCCTAGCCTGTGTCGGATAAGCAGGGTACAAGGTGGCAGTTTGTGGCCCAGGGGTTGCTAACAGACTGAACATGGCCTGAGGGAGATGTTCTAGACATAAATATTTCTAATTTCTCTTTTGAAATGCCAACAGGAACAAAAAGGAGACCAGCCCCCTCTCTCCTTTTCACACAAACCCTCTTTTAAATAAGGCGGGTTTTGGAGGGGCTGGCATCCTGGCCCTTTGATTTCCTCAGTTTAGGTGATGCTTTTGCCGATGCAGTCAGGAGCCATCTGTGCAGCCCAAAGAGGTTCCTGGCTTGCCAGGGTCACTTGGGCCTTCCTGACTCAAATGCCAGCTCTTTGTGAGATCAAATCAACTCCTATTTGTAAAGGGCTCAGCCCGGTGCCTGGCACACAGGAGGGGCTAATAAGGGAGTACTTGTTCTCTTCCCTCTCCCCTCCCCTCTCAATCTACTCTCCTGGGTAAAACCATAGATGGTTTTTTAAAAAATGTTAGATTCCATCTCATTTCAGAGGAGCCTGATTTATACCCGTAAGAGTTTCTTTTCTAATTCAGCTTTTAAAAAGTCTTTAGTTCTCAATTATAGTAAGGTTTGCAAGGCCAAAATCGTGTTCTCTCTTCTCTGAATCACTAATGGGTAAAATGGAGGGGAATGAGTTCTGAACTCCCTAAGTGAGGCTTGGCTTCCCTTGCCATATGAGCGTCTGCTTCTCTGATTTGTTACTGTGGGATTGGTTTTCCTGTAACCTTCTTGCAGTTGTTTGCCCTCCTATCATCTGGTGGTGGGCAGGGAGGCCTGTCCTCTCGCTCTGCCTGGGCCCCTCAGACTCTTCCCTGGAAAGATCCAGGGAGAAGAGGATTTGGGAACCTGGGAACTGAGCAATTTGGTACTGGGCTATTTCAACCCAGCTGTTTCTTCCTACTTCACATTCAAGAAGTCTGATTACTAGGGGGTGGGGGTTGAAGGAGGGTTTAAAGCCATCCCCCTCCCCAAACTTCTTAAACCCTCAGAATATCACATCAGAACCGGAAGGGACCTTAGGAGGCATTTAGTCAATCCAACTTCTTGATTTTACAGAGAAGGAAACTGAGGCCTCAGATTGGAGAATTGACTGGCCCACGGTCACCTAAGAAAGCTCATTGAACTCAATGAAACTGAAATCGAGACTGAGCTGAGTCGCATGGAGTCCAAGTCTCACAAATTGTTCAACATGGAAGGGACCTTAAAGATGACTTTCTCAGAGATCCAACAAGGGGATGGGCTTCTCCTTCAACCTTAGCCTGGGCAGCAGAGCCCGGGCCCGAGGAGGATAGGCTAAGGGCATCTGCTTGGGCCCCCAAGAACCTCCTCAGACAATTGCTGCTCCTATGTCCATTTTCACCCTCCTCTTAATCTCTCTCGGGCCACAGTTCCACCCCCCGCCCCCCACTAGGTGCCATCAGTGTATTCTTTCTTAGAGGAACATGCCTGCTGAGAGTCACCCTTTGACTCAGACTCGGAGCAGATTTGCCGGGTCTACAGGCTGTCGTCTGCTCTGGGACTCAGTCCCAGTGGCCCTGCCTTAGTTATGGCTTCCTTGTGATCTTACTCATGTGAATAGTCTCACCAATGGTGCGGTTCCCAGGCCATCCATGGTCACCCAGGCTCACTAATCTGCTGTTACCTTCACCTCCTTACTCGGACTCCCCAGACCCACTCTGTTGGTCAGTGTTGCCATTTGTACCTCTCATCTCTACCCCTCCTCACCCAGACTGCTGGACTAGCCTGCCTGGTCTCCCAGCCTTGGGTATTTGCATGTGCAGCTCCCCCTCCCCGCAGCTGCCAAAGGGACCTTGTCACTGCCCTCCTCAAGAAGATGCAGTGGCTCCCTATTACCCTCCAGAGAAAGTGTAAAGCCCCTGTTAGCTATTGAAAGTCCTTCATGATCCGGCCCCTCCCCGCTTTTCCACTCCATTGTCACCGGCCTCCTCGGCGCTCCTCACCCAGGACCCTCCACGTCCCGACTCTGCCCCCAGTTCCTAGAGGGCTCTCCCTCCTCCCCTCTGCCTGTCACCACCTTCAGTGGTGCTGATGGCAACAAGTCTCAGCGCAGATGCCACCTTCTGTAGGAAGATTTTCCCATAATGCCTTCCCTCAGAGATGACCTCCCATGTACCCGGCTTTTGTCTTGTATGTGTTTCCCCCATTGACTGTGTGGCAAGTTCAGCCCTGCATTCACTGTGCTACCTCAGCAACCTCTGAGGAAATGAAATGAGTCTGGATAACAGTTCACATGATGGGTCTGTGAGTCAACAAATATTAGGTGTTTCTGATGTCCTCTCAGAAACAGTGTGGCATAATGGTTAGGGCCTTGGACTTGGAGTCAGGAAGAGCTGAGTTCAAATTCAGCCTCAGATATTTAATAGTTGTATGACTCTGGGCAAGTCACTTAACCTCTTCCGACCTCAGTTTCTTCAAGTGTAATATGAGGAGGTTCTTGGTGGTCTCCAAAGTTCCTTCCTACCTAACTATATACCATGATCCTCTGCCAGGCACTGCACCAACCACACAAGATGTGCTGAAACTCTGGCTGATCCCTCGCTTGGCCAGTCCCTTGTTAACCAAAGAAAGGCAAAACCAGTCCTTACCTTTGAGGAACACCAAACTTTCTAATGGGAGAGACAATATGCAAACAAGTTGGACTTTTTAAAAACAAGATCTGGCCTGTGTACACGGAAGCTATCTGAGAGGTTCTGGGAGGAGGGGACGGATATGGGGAGAGGTCTCTTGCAGAAAGGGGGTTTGAGTTGAGTCTTGAAGAAAGCCACGAGACAGTGTCTCATCACAGAACATCCCAGGCATGGGAGAAGCCTGAGCATGAAGGTGGCAAACACTGGTGTGTTCTGTGTGAGGGACAGTGAGTGGATCCATGTAAGTGGATTGTGGGATGTATGGAGGTGAGCCAGTGAGGAAGACCACAAGGGCTAGTCCCAGATTAAACCTTCAGGATATGAAAAGCTCAGTGGACGCCAGTGGAGAGAGCTGTAAGGGCACTCTTGCTTCTGGGCTTTGGAACAAAGCTCGCTTCATCTTTGGAGCTTAGGCCCCCTGTGCTGGGGGATTGTAAGGAAAGAGCTCCTAGAAACTTGGACACGGGCTTATGAAAGAGGAAACTGTTCCGAAGACGCCACACTATTTGATCTGATTCGAATTTAGACTGAAAATTATCTTCAGGTGCCTCCTGGCTTAGGAAAAAAACAAAGTCGTTATTCAAAAAAGTGACCACTAGATGTCACTCTTGTAATCCCATAATGGGGCCCTATTTCTCAGTGGATCTGTGGTCTGATCAAGGCAAATTGTCCAATTATTAGGTAGCTATTTAATTAAAATTAAAAATAAACCGAGAGTCCTACAGATATGACTCTGGGAGGGGGGGCACCTTCAGTGGTGCTAATTGCAACAAGTAGCAAAGTATGAACTTTCTGGCAAAACAAGTTATTCTATAAGGTAAAATCCACTTCCTCTAGAGTCTCTAAGGTTAGCAAGAAGAGAATTGTGAAAGGGAGGTGTATGGTGTCCAGTCAGCACTTAAGCCCTCCTAGTTATCCTCCAATGGTTTGGAATAAAAAACATCCCCCTGGGGGCGGCTAGGTGGTGCAGTGGATAGAGCACCAGCCCTGGAGTCAGGAGGACCTGAGTTCAAATCCGGCCTCAGACACTTAACACTTACTAGCTGTGTGACCCTGGGCAAGTCACTTAACCCCCATTGCCTCACTAAAAAACCAACCAACCAACCCCCCCCCCCGCCCCAAAACAAAACAAAAAACATCCTCCTGTAGCAAATGGACGTGTATAAATGATATATTTGTATATATATAATTATATATGCAGGTGCATATAGATATACATATAGAGATGGGGGGGGAGGGAGGGAGGGAGGTGGGGAGAGAGAGAAAAAATCCTTTCTCCATATATCTATATTTGTATTTTTTTCTCCTATGAGGGGATGGATTCTCTTTTGGATTTGGGAGATTTCTTAAGGGTTGTTTTGTGGAGAAGTTAGAAGCCACTTTTATTTCAAAAAGAAATCTTATCACGGTTCCAGAATTGAGGTGGGTAGAGGGAGTTGACAGGTGTGGCAACAATCCACTAGGAGGATGGGACCCGCTGCTGCAGGGAGGCCCCTCTACCCAAAGTCCTGTTCCCAGTGATCTGAGGTTCACACTGGGGGAGTGGTGCAGGGGCAGGAAGGGTTAAAGACCAAGCTTAGTAAATTCCATATATTTGATGGGTACCCAGTAATCATAGCAGCTTGAGAAAACTGGTGTAATTTTTGACCTAAATAGTGCATTTCTTTTTAGATTATTTTTCTCCTGAAAAAAATATTGATGTCATTCTCCCCTCCCCTCCCCTTTCATTACATCTCATTAATTAGGATAGGATTCCAGGAAGAAAGTGGCTTAAAAAAACAACAAAACAAAACTGGAGTGAGGGGGTAGGGCAGGGAAAGGAGGAAGGAAAGGAGGAGAGGACAGAAACATTTAATCTAATTTGCTGTTCAGCAGAGAATGTTCAATTTGTTTGAATTCGTTGAAAAAATTTTCTGAACTTTGTGGAAATTGTGTAGCTCTAGCTTAAATCTTGTATGTTTTGTGTGGAGTATCTAAGGTGGCTTGACTTGGCATAAATATTTTGATTTTGTGTCATTGGGCCTAAGCCCAAAAATATTTGTGTTTCAAAGACAAACCCAGGAACTATATGAACACTTTTCACATAAATAAAGTCAGATTTAAACAATTGGAAAAATATTAATTGCTCATGGGTAGACTGAGCCAATATAATAAAAAATGACTTTACCTAAATTAATCTTTTTATTCAGTGCCATACCAATCAAACTATCAAAAACTATTTTATAGAGCTAGAAAAAATAATAACAAAATTCATCTGAAAGAACAAAAGCTCAAGGATATCAAGGAAATCAATAAAAAATTGTGAAAGATGGTGGTGTAGCCATATGAGATATCCCACGGTATTACAAAGCAATAATTAGCAAAATAATCTGGTACTGCTAAGAAATAGAGTGGTGGATCAGTGGAACAGATTAGTTGAAATTACATTACAATAAATAACCATAGTAATCTAGTATATGATAAACCCAAAGATCTAAACTTTTGGAACAAAAACTTGTTATTTGATAAAAACTTTCAGGAAAACTGGAAAACAGTATGGCAGAAGCTAAGTATAGACCAACCACACACATTCTCATACCATATACTAAGATAAGGTCGAAATAGGTACATGATTTACATATAAAACGTGATACCATAAGCAATTTAAGAGAGCATGGAATAGTTTATCTGTCAGATTTATGGAAAAGGGAACAATTTAGGACCAGAGAAAATATAGAGAGCATTAAAAATGTAAAAACATAATTTTGATTATATAAAATAAAGTTTTGTACAAGCAAAACCAAAGCAACCAAAATTAATAAGGAAAGCAGAAAATTGGGGTAAAAATTTGTATAAGTATCTCTGATAAAGGCCTCATTTTTCAAATATATAGAGAACTGAATCAAATTTATAAAAATACAAGTAATTTCCCAATTGATAAATGGTCAAAGGATGTGAACAGGCAGTTTTCAGACAAGAAATCAAAACTATCTATAGTTATATGAAAAAATGCTCTAAAAGACTATTGATCAGAGAAATAGAGATTAAAAAAAAAACCTCTGAGGTACCATCTCATACCTATGAGAGTAACTAATATGACAAAAAAAAGGAAAGTGTTGGATGTTGGAGGGGCTGTGGGAAAACTAGGACACTAATGCATTGTTAGTGGAGTTGTGAATTGTTCCAACCATTCTGGAGAATTATTTGGAACTATGCCCAAAGGTCTATAAAACTGTGCATATCCTTTGATCCAGCAATACTTTTGCTAGGTCTATATCCCAAGGACATCCAAAAAAGGGGAAAAGCATCTATTTGTACAAAAATATTTATAGCAGCTTTTTTATAGCTAAGAATTGGAAATCGAAGGGATGCCCATCAATTGGGGAATGGCTAAACAAACTGGTATATGATTGTAATAGAATATTATTGTGCTATAAGAAATAACAAGCAGGATGATTTTAGAAAAAACCTTGAAATACTTATACGAGCTGATGTATAATGAAGTGAACAAAACCAGGAGAACATTGTACACAGTAACAACAATATTGTACAATGAACAACTGTGAATGACTTATCAATTCTCAGCAATACAATGATCCAAGACAATCCCAAAGGACTAATGATGAAGCAGACTATCCACCTCCAGAGAAAGATCTGGTATTGATTGAATACAGAATGAAGAATGCTGTTTTTCATTTTCTTTCACCTTTTTTTCTTTTATTCAAGTCTTTTTGTGCAAAATGACTAATATATAAATATTTTACATAATTGCATATGTATGACCTATATCTGATTGCTTACCACCTCAGAAAAGGGGGAAGGGAAAGGAAGGGAGGGAGGAAAGGAAGGGATAGGATTTGGAACTCAAAACTTTAACAATATTAAATAATTAAAAAAAATGTATTTCAGGGGCAGCTAGGTGGCGCAGTGGATAAAGCACTGGCCCTGGATTCCAGAGGACCTGAGTTCAAATCTGACCTCAGACACTTGACATTTACTAGCTGTGTGACCTTGGGCAAGTCACTTAACCCTTATTGCCCCACACCCCCCTAAAATGTATTTCAAGTAATTTGTTGTGACATTGAAGGCCACTGGGGAGGTGGAGAGCATTCAGAGGAGGCTGTCTATGATGGCAAAGGGACTTGAGTTCTTATGGAGGGGGGATGTTTAAGCTGGGGAACAGATATGGTTGTGCCTGATTATGTTGGATGGGCCAACACATGGACCACTAAAGAGCTTCCATCACCTCCCTTCTCTCCCCCCACCAAAGTATCTTCCATTTATTTTTGGAAGCTTTAGATATAGGGGCCCTGATGTTGACATTTTCCTCTGAGGGTGCACCTCGATCTTCCTTGTCACTAAAGAAACTTTCTATGGTCCTCACTTTTCTCTGTCTGCTCATCTTGCCTTTCTTTGACTTGCCTTTTAGCTCCTTAAAGTGGGGTACTGTTTCCAGGCTGCATTATCCCAAGCTTCAGAAGTCCCAGGTGGTATGATTTAAGGAGGATCAGGTTCTTCACTCACCTGGCCTGTTCCCTGGTCTGTAGATGACCCCAGACCAACTTGCTAATCAACCAGCCTTGTGTGTTGTGGTTGTTAGCTCCAACGAGCCTGTGCTCCTCCCCCATGTGGGTCACTGCTACTGGAGCCTACCTCCTGGTTCTTAGCAGGGGTGAAAAACCCAAGTTCTACCTCAGCACCAGCAGAGACCCCTGTAGTCTCCCCCTGCCCAGGGCTCAGCTCACTCACCAGACTGTGAGCTTAGTTCCAGACGACACTGGTGCTTCAGCTGATTCAGAGGCTCTGGGGGTCTGCTTCTCTGGTGAGGCCTTCCTGGGACTGGATCTGTGTCAGGGTGACTGTGGGGTTGGGCTCGACTCAGCACAGCAGCTCCCTCCCTCTGACCTTCCAAGCCGTTCTTGGTTAGAAGATGATTTCAACATTCTTCTGTGAGTTTTGCTGCTCCAGGCATTTTCCTATGACCTTATTTGGATATTTTTTGGAGCGTGTCATGAATTCGAGAACTCACTGCCTTCCCTCTGCCATCTTGGCTCCGCCCTGGAAGTCCCCTCTTCCATTTATTTTTTACTTCACCTGACTGTACTTCCATGTATACACCTTGTCTCTCTCTATAGAAGGTAAGCTTCCTGAGGGCAGGACTTTTCCATTTTTTGTCTTTGTCTCCCTAGGGCCTAGTCAGTCAACAAATACTTATTAAGCATCTACTATGTGCTGGGCACCGAGGGCACAAAGGAAAGCATAAGTTAGCTACTGCCCTCAAGGAGCTCACAGTCTAATGGGAGAGACAACACACAGACAACCATGTACAAGCCAGATACAGATGAGATGAGAGAGATAATCAGCGCAGAGAAGGTACAATGCCTGGTACACAGTAGGTGCTTAATAGAGGTGGATTGATGGAGGAGATTCCAATTCAGGTGCAGGTTGTACTAGGTGGCTTCTGAAATCCCTTCCAGCCTAGGCTTCGGTGATTCTGCAGATCACAAGGAAAGGGAAGGGAGGACAGGGCCATCTTGTGGGGGTTCAATGCTTTGAGTGTGTGGCTATTCCCCAGCTTGGTGGATGGTCCTCAGCTGCCTGTGATGGCTGAATGAGCCCTTCTTCCCTCCACCCATCCTGGTGAATGTGTCCCCACACTCAGCTCAGGGGCCTTGGGAGCACATGACCAGCCCAGCCCCTGGCTCATCGTCATCCTCGCCCTCATCCTCATCGCCTCTCGTCACAGTCACTGGTCATGGGGACACAGACTCATCCCCTCGTTGACCTGGCTGCGTGAAGCAGCATTTAGGATCAGAGAACAGGAATCACTCCAGAGCAGCCTCTTTAAGAGCCTAAAGCAGTTACTTAAACAAACAAAACCCAATTCATGTCTGTTCACTTTATCTTTCTAGAGAAATCTCTAATGTCTTTATCAGCTAAAAGCTCCACTTGAGAATCCACAAGCAAAGCTCCGCTTGGCTTTTAAAAGCGATATCCTGGGTCCTTCCGAGTGGTGCACTTTCCATCTCATTATGGGGCACATGTCCTGGAATGAACCCTGGATTTGGAGTCAGAGAACCTGGGTGTCAATCCTGGCCCTGCCTCTTCACTGTGTGTGGCCTCGGGCAAGGCCCCTTTCTGGGGGCTCCTGTTGGCAGTGTTAGAGCTGGAAGGGCATGTCTGAGGTCACTGAATCCAGACCCCCACCCCCATCTTATGGGTGAACCACCGAGACCTGTCCTGGGTCACAGCTGGTCCATGGCAGAGCCAAGACGGAGATGGTTGGGTGGTATAGTGGTTAGAGAGCTGGGCCTTGAGTTAGGAAGACCTGAGTTTAAATCCTACCAGTCACTTACTAGCTGTGCAACCCTGGGTAAGACACTTAACCTCTGTTTGCCTCAGAGTGCCCATCTATTAAACAAGGATGATAATAGTACCTACCTCCCACAATTGTGGTGAGTCAAATGAAATAATATTTGTAAAGTGCTTTACAACCTTAAAATGCTATGTAAATGCTATGTGTTTGTCTGTCATAGGGTTTAGGCCTGGAAGGGACCTTTAGAGGTTATTATTAGCACCCAAGGCCCTCTTTTTGTAGATGAAGACAGCTGTGGAAATAATGTAGTGTTTGAAGTACCAAGGTTCAAATCTCAGCTCTGATGCTTCTGACCTTGGTCAAGTACCTAAACCTCCCTGGCCTCCGTTTCCCCATTTGTCACACAAGAAGACTGGGCTACATGCCTCTGAAGTCACTTCTGGTGCTAGGTCTATGCGCTTTTCCACTCATCATAGTTTGACCTCTCTAGTCAAATGACCATCCAAGGTCACCCAGGACCTGAGTGGCAGAGGGAAGATGTGAACCCAGGTTCCTGAACTCCAGGGTCAGTACACTGCATCCTCATGCTGTTATGGAGAGAGTCCTGGTTGGATGGACACAGGACAGCTCCTCTTCTCTTTGTTTGCTCCTGGATTCTCAGAGTCTTCAGTTAGTGGAGTTTCTGCAGATTTTGCTGTAATAATCATAGTTGGAATATCCATAGTTTTTGTTTGTTTACAGAATTGCTTTCTGGCTTTCCAAGGAGGTCCGGGCTGGAGTGATTCCTCCTAATTATTTGCCATGGCTCCATGCATCCTGAGTCCAGGGGGCCTGGGGGCAGGAAATATGAATCACCATAATGTCCGTGTATGTGTGCGTACGTATGTGTACATGTGTGTGCGTGCATACGTGTGTGTGTGCATGGGGGGAGGGAGGGAGGGAGGGGGAGAGAGAGAAAGAGAGAGAGAGAGAACTGCGTGGAGGCAGGTACCATCTTGATGCTGTTACCATCAGCTATCTTCAGGAGGTATTTGGGGGTGCATGAGACCACTGAGAGCTGTGGGAGAAGAGTAGAGCCCCCCATGGTTTGCTTAGCCTGGAAATATGAGAAGCCTGGAAAAGAGTGGATGTGTGGGTTGAGTGCTTGGTGGCAGGCAAGGGAGGCAGGGCTTCTGTCCGAATGTCATCTCATGGACTTTGGTTCTGAGGAAAGTAGAAGATTGTGGGTCTCTACGCTGCAAAGCTGAGGCGGGAGCCAGGGATGGAGAGGTGGGTGTCTAGGTGAGGCAGGGTGGGGGCAGAAGACATAGGTTTGGGTCCTGGGTTCAGGTGCTCTCTACATTGCAGAAGTTATGATGTCATGATGCTTAAACCAACTTTGTCTTTTTCTCACCCCAATGCCATGAGGGTGAATTGCCTGGTGTAGATTCCTCTTTAGCCATAGAGGCCCCCAGGCATGTGGCAGGCAAAGTAGGCTAGGTATGCAGTAGAGAGCACTGGGCTTGGAGATAGGAAGATCTGTTTGAAATTTAAAAAAATTTTTTTTGGGGGTGAGGCAATTGGGGTTAAGTGACTTGCCCAGGGTCACACAGCTAGTAAGTGTCAAGTGTCTGAGGTCCTCCTGACTCCAGGGCCAGTGCTTTATCCACTGCCCCAGATATTTCTGAATATTACCTTAGATATTTAATAGCTATGTGATCCTGGGTAAGTCATTGTTTCCTCATCTATAAAACAGGGATAATAACACCTACCTCATAAGATCATTATGAGAATCAAATGAAAAAAGAGGCCGAGCGCTTTGTGAACCTTAAAGCATTATCCCCTTACAGAGAGCTGCAGCGAGTGAGGAGGTGCATCTACTGGTACTGCCCAGGGCTTGCCCAGAAATGAGTTTTGGAAGTTCTGGAGCCTTGGGAGCTGCCTCCAATGATGAGAGGACACAACAGGTCAGCGCCTCAGGAGGTGGAGTGCCAACAGGCTGGGGCTTAGTTATCTGATGTGATTTGGTGGCCTTGCTTGGGGCAATCCCATGGTAAGAGCACCATCATCCTGGGCCAGCCAATCTTTGTTATCTCCAGAGTTAGAAATATCATCCCAAGTAATAAAACATCTTGGGCGGTTTCCTGTTTCCTCCTCGTTTATGTGCTGAGTCCTCAGCCTGGCACCCGAAGTTCCCGGCAGCCTGGCTCCAGGCTATCTCCCTTCCAATCTTAGCTCCTAATTCTTGATTTCTTGCTTCTCTGTCCCCCTTTTAACAAGCACCTCCCTTCCAGGGTTGTTGTAAGGATCAAATGAAAGAATAGTTATGAAGTGCTTAGGTCAGTGCCTGGCACATAGTAGGTGCTTAATGAATGTTTATTTCCTTTCTTCCCATTACACTGGTTGGTCCCTCTTGTGGCAGGCTAGCAGATAACTAAAATGGGACACAGTGGGCAACAGCTGATAATAGTAATAATAATAATAGTAATAATAATAATAATAATAATAATAATAATAATAATATAGAAGGTATCCTGGGGGCAGTGAGATGGCACAGAGGATAGATTGCCAGGCCTGCAGTCAGGAAGACTCCTCTTCCTGAGTTCAAATCCAGCCTCAGACACTTACTAGCTGGGTGTCCCTGGGCTAGTCACTTAACTTAGTCAGTTTCCTCATCTGTAAAATGAGCTGGAGAAGGAAATGGCAAACGTCTCCAGTATCTCTGCCAAGAAAACCCCAAGTAAGGTCACAAAGAAGTAGATATGACTAAAATGACTCAATTGCCACAACAGGCATTTCTGAAGCTCTTTAAGATGTGCAAAGTACTTCACATATGTTATTTTTGAACCTCACCGTTGTACAGATGAGGAAATTGAGGTCAAGGGAAATTTAAGTGATTTGACCAGGGTCACACAGCTAGGAAGTGTCAGGCAGAATTTGAATCTAGGTCTTCCTGTGTTCAAGTCCCAAGCACTATCCATTGTGCCACTTAGCTGCCCATAAGGAACCTCCATGGTAGCCCTGAATGGAAGAGACCTTTTTGAAGAAGATGTGGGGACGCTCCAAGACACCCATTTATATCATTCCACACCTTACCTTTGCACGATTGGTCTCCCCAAGTCTGGAATTCACTCCCTCCTCACCTCTACTTCTTAGGGGGTCAGCTTCCTTCCAAACACAGCTGAGCTATTTGAGGCTATTCCTTGGGTGCCCCCTGCCTCCAGTTCTTAGCATAGCCTTCCTCTAGACTTTCCTAGATTGAAGGCAGGAAAAGTTGAGTAACTTGGGTGTAGTTTAAAATTCTTTCCAGAATAGCTGGACCACTTCACAGATACACCATCATTGCATTGATGTGCCTGTTTTCCCACACGCCTCCAATATTTGCCATTTTCTTTTTTTTTTCCCCAAGTTTGCCAATGTGCTGGGTATGAAGGGGAACTACAGAGTTGCTTTCATTTGCTATTCTCTAATTATTAGTGACTTGGAACACTTTTTATATATGGCTATAGTTAGCTTGGATTTCTTCCTTAGAAAATAGCCTTTTCATATACTTTGATTATTTATTAATTGGAATGGCTCTTATTCTTATAAATTTAAACCAGTTCTTTATATATTATGGAAAGGATATCTTTATCAGAGAAATTTTTGCACAAGGATTTTCTTCCTAGTTATCTATTTCCCTTTTAATTTTAGCTGCATTGGTTTTGTTTGTATAAAACTTTTAACTTTTAGATAATCAAAACTTTTCGTTTTATCTTGTCATCCTCTTTATCCCTTGTTGTGCCATGAACTTTTCTATCCATAGACCTGAAAAGTAATTTCTTCTTGTCTCTCTGATTTGTTTATTATTTCATCCTTTTGTGCAAAGTCAGGTATCCATTTAGAGATTGTGTATATGGTATGAGATATTAGTCTATATCTGGTTTCTGCCAGGCTGCTTTAAAATTTTCCTAGTAGTTTTTGTCAAATAATGCATTTTTACCTCAGTACTTGGGGTCTTTTGTTTTCAAATACTTTATATTTACTTGTGGACAGTGTTGTATTTCCCTAAGAAAATGTAAGCTTCTTGAAGACAGGGACTCTTTTTTGATTTTGTCATTGTAACCCTAGTGCCTATAACAGTGATTGCATGCACCAAGCACTTATCATAGGATCATTGATTTAATAATCATAACTAGAATTTATGTAGAGCTTTAAGGTTTACGAAGCTTTGCCTATGTTATCTCCTTTGATTTTCAAAGCAACTCTGTGAGGCAGGTGCAATTATGATCCCTCCTTTACAGATGAGGAAACTGAGGCTGCAAGGTGAAAGGACTTGCCCAGAGTCACATGGCTAGTAATAAATGTCTGAGGTGGGATTTGAACCCAGGTCTTCCTGCCTCCAAGTCCAGTGCCCTGTGCAGTAATGTTTGATGGGTTTTCTCCCCATCCCCACACCAGGAGAAGGTAAGTTCCTCTAGGGAAGGGACTGTTTCCCTTTCTTTTTCGTATCTTCATTGGCTGGTGTGAAATAATCAGTGTTTGCAGAATTGAATTAAATACGGCACCACTTGAGTAGGATCATAAGCAAAGTTAGAAAGGTTGTGTGGGGTTGAGGAAGCTGGACAGTTAGACCTGCTGTTCTGAATGGGCATTTTGCATGCAGGGTGGCAAATACCTCACTGAGGTGAGATGGAGAAGTTAGGTCTTTGGCTGTACCAAACGACTGCTTCCTAGAACAAGGAGTATTTGAACCAATAAGGAAAGTATGCTGGGCTTGGTCCTGAGCTGTGGGCAGGACCTGGTGTGGCTGGGAGCCTCCATGAGTCATGTCAGAACAATCACAGTGTCATTAAACTCAAGATTCCTGTGGTGAGAGAGGAAAAAAATCTACCCTTAAGTCACTCCATTTTAGGAAAGAGAAAATGAAGGTATAAATCAGGAAAAATGGGAAGGAGTGTGAAAAACCAATGACACGTAGGGAGCCTGGGGTTTGCTTCCAACCATCCAGTTTGTTGTGCTTCAGGTGGGGCAGATGAGAGACTGGGGGTCTCACAAGGACCCCCAGGATCCTGGCAAAGTGAGAGATGGTCAGAAGAAAGGAGCTTTCCCTGGTGAGGAGGACACCCCAGGGCCATGCCCACTCAGCCCAGTCGGTAGGACTGACTGGTGGTCTGGGCACAAAGGATGCACTTGGCTATTATACAGGAGCAACTGAGAGACCCACTGGGTTGGTGTCGTGCAGATATGGAGCTGGCTGGGACTTCAGAGGCCTCAGAGAAGTGATTTACCCAAGGTCACACAGGTTGTAGGGCACAGAGCCACGATTAAAGTCTAACGAAACAAGAAGCCAACAAGCGTTTTGCAGGGACCAGGCATGGGCGACACTCTGGCAATACCAAGAAAAAACTAGAACAGTTACTGTCCTCAGGGAGCCTGTATTCTAACATGGAAGACAATATGTAAATAAATGGTTCATACAGAGTAAATGGAAGATAATCTCAGAGGGAGAAGGCTCTGGGGGCAGGGATAGGGGAACCAAGAAAAGCTTCCTGTAAGAAGTGGTGTTTGTCCTGAGTCTTGAAGGATGCTGGGGAAGCCAGGGCACGGAGGTGAGATTGGAGAACGGCACTGCAGAGATGAGGGAGGGCAGGAAAGTGAAAGATGACTGGCAAGGCAGGAAAGGGCCAGACTGGGAAGAACTTTAAATGCTAAACAAATGATATTATATTTGATTCTAGAGGCAATTGTGAGCCACTAGAGACCATTGAGTGAGGAAGGTGACATGGTTGCGTTGATCTCTTGATGAAGACATTTAAAAACCACTTCCCATTTCCCAGTGTTTTAAAATAGTCAACACAACAATCTATTATAGCAACAATAATAATTGCTGTTCAGTCTTTTTTTCAGTCATGTGTGACTCTTCATGACCTTGTTTGGCAGAAATACTGGAGTGGTTTGCCATTTTCTTCTCCAGCCCATTTTACAGATGAGGAAACTGAGGTAAACAGGGTGAAGTGACTTGCCCAGGGTCACACAGCTAGGATCTGAGGCCAGATTTGAACTTGGGAAAAGGAGTCTTCCTGACTCCAGGCCCAGCACTGAATGCACTATGGTGCCACCTAGCTGTCCAACAATAATATTAGTACACATTTGTGGAATACTTACACATGGTGTCATTGTTATTATTATTCCCACATTATGAATGAGGAAACAGGACTAGAGGCATGTAGATAACTTAGTGGCCAGTTATTGGAAGACCTAAGTTTAAATCTTAGCAGCTCTATGACCTTGGACAGGTAGATCACTCAGCCTTGAATTCTTCATCTATAAAATGGGCCTAATAATATCACCTAATGGGGCAGCTAGGTGGCGCAGTGGATTGAGCATCAGCCCTGGAATCAGGAGGACCTCAGTTCAAATCTGACCTCAGACACTTGACACTTACTAGCTGTGTGACTCTGGGCAAGTCACTTAACCCCAACTGCTTCACCAAAAAACATAATAATATCACCTAACTCAGAGGGTTGTTGTGAGGATCAAATGAGATAACGCAAATAAATCTCTGTGAACCTGAAAGTGCCATATGAGTATTAGCCACTTTATTATCATTATGGATATTAAGTGGCCTGGCCACGGTCCCCCAGAGTGGAGCCGGGATGTGGACCCTGTGTTAAATGTGCTTTTTCTTTTCCCCTTCATATTCTTTCCATGATTGAACGGTGCAAAGGGACAGGTCATCCCAGACCCAACTGACACAGTGAATGTCAATAACTTGCTGGCAGCGAATGTGCGTGGAGGTAGAGGTAAAATTGTGTAATTGTGAGGATAAATGCGTAACCCCTTGTTGGCCATGGTCTTCTCTGCAAGGAAGCTTGTGGACAGGACCCTTTTGGCTGCCACTCATGAGAGGTTTCAAAGGAGACTTGGACTTCTGGAATTTCCTGGCCAAACTGGTGGAATCCATAAGAAAGACAATGATCATTGAATCCAACCTAACAGTAATTTATTTATTTAATTTATTTTTTTTTTAGTGAGGCAATTGGGGTTAAGTGACTTGCCTAGGGTCACACAACTAGTAAGTGTTAAGTGTCTGAGGCTGGATTTGAACTCAGGTACTCCTGACTCCAGGGCCAGTGCTCTATCCACTGTGCCACCTAGCTGCCCCCAACAGTAATTTATTAAGTTCTTATTATATATATGCAAGGCATTGTGTTAGGTGCTGGAGATATAAAGATAAAATGAAAAAAATGTCCAATCATCAGATTTGTGTTATTTAAGGGGATAAGGAAACACAAGGCAGAACCAGTAGAGATACTTTATTTCATCTTTCAGGATGGATTTGATAAAACTTTCTAATTAAAAAAAAATAAAAGTAGCAGGAAGGGGAAGAGAATAGGCCTATTGTATGCCAGACTCTGTGCTAAGCATTTTATAAATGTTATCTCACTTTATCTTCATAACAATCTTGAGAGGTAGGTGCTGTTCTTAAACAGAGGTAAAGTGACTTGTCCAGGGTCACATAGCTTATAAATGCCTGAGGCCAGATTTGAAATCCTCACTCCAAAAGTACTTATTAGTATATGGTGTAAGAGAAAAGAACCTAGTGGATAGAGCTCTGTATCCGAAAAGAAGAAAGAGAAAAGTTCAAATCTGACTTCAGACACTTTCTGGCTGTGGAACTCTGGGCAAGTCGCTTAACTTCTGTTTCTTCACCTGTAAAACAGAGAGTGCCTAACCTATAGGGTTGCCATGAAGACAAAATGAAATAATAATTGGAAAGGACTTTTTCAAAGCTTGAAAGTGCTGTAGATATGCTAGATATTAGAATTGTTGTTGATAATAATAATGAAAGGTTTTGTCACATATGGAAAATAGGTGGAGAATCAAGGGTTAGAGATGAGGTTTGGGAGGTCCATTGGTATAATCAGGGACAGATGATAATTATGAGTACTGAGGGCAAGGGCAGAGTGCAAGGTTTTTGGCCAAACAGGGTCGATGAGGCAGGGGGATGGGTAAGGTTAAGAATAGGTGACACACAGTCAGAGTCATAATGGGTAATCATAAAACTGTGATTGATGTGTGTGTGTTTGTGCTCAGAGAGAAAGACACACACACAAATAGATGCAGAGGGAGAGAATATATTGTTCACCATGTCTGACTCTTTGTGACCCTGTGAAGCGTACTTTCCATGGGGTTTTCTTGGAAAAGAAAGAAGAGTGGAAGACAACTGAAAAAAAATTGACTGAACTGATCTCAGAGAACCAGCATGGCTTCAGTAAGAATGGGTCAAGGTAGATTAGCTTCCTCTCCATTTTTGATAGGGTTTTTAGATGGGTGGATCAAGAAAATGGCTGTGGATTTTGTGTGGCTAGGTTTTAGTAAAGGATTTGACAATAACCTTTCCATTTCCTTTTCCCATGATTCTGAAAGTAGCCTAAACTCACATTAAGGGTTTTTTGTTTTTTGTTTTTTGTATAGTCATTCCATGCTGAACCAGCAACCCACTCAGACCCCTAGATCTTTTTCAGGCAAAAACTAGTCTACTTGTGAAATGGCTTTCTTTTAACTCCAAATGAAAAGCTTTACCTTGATTCCTCTTTATTTTACCTTATATTGGGTCCAATATCCATCTCTGCCTGTCAAGTCAACAAGGATTTAATAAGCAACTACTAGGTTCCAAGCACTGTGCTAAGCCTTGGGCATACAAAAAGAGAACAAAAACCCCACCTATTTCCTGCCCTCAGGAAACTCCCATTCCAGTATGGAAGACAACATGCAAACATTTGGACAAAGTACACACAGAATGAATTAGAGATAATCTCAGAGGGAAGCCATGGGCTATGTGGGAGACTGGGGAAAGCTTCTTGGTGGGGTTTTCACTGGGAATTGCAGGAACACAGGAGGAGGGGGAGCGGGAATTCCAGGCAGGGGAATGGCCAGAGAAAGTGCTCAGCTCTGGGAAATTTCTAGAAAGGAGACCAGTGGCATTGGGCTACTGAGTAGGAGGAGGGGAACAAGGCAGAAGATTAGAGGAGGAGGAGGGGACATGTTACAAAGGGCCCTGGAAGCCAAATGGAGGTTGTTAGGCTTCATCGTGGAGGGGAAAGGCAACCACTGAAGTTGATGGAATTGGGGAGTGACATGGCATGGTCAGGATGGTGCTTTGGGAAGTGAGGCTGGAGGCAGGCAGACCCCTCCCCCCCCACTGCAGTAATCCAGGGTGGCACGGTGTCAGGCATGTAGGAGAGAATGGCTCTCGTGGGCCACATAGAGTCTGCTCTAGTGGACAGACAGCTGGCCTGGAAGACAAGAGAACCCACATTCTGGTCCCCCATCTGATACATCCTGGCGGGGTGACCCTGGGTGAGTCTCTAAGGCTACATCTAAATTGTAGAGAAGGTGGCGACACCTCGCCTGGCAGAGAGATCTTCTGTAGCCTGAGGTTCCCTCTCTTGAAGTCACAGGTCTAGTGGTTATTCTGTTCCCATCTTATACATTGGTCCCTATGCCAGGTGCCGAGGATCCTGGGACAAAAATGAACCCTTTTTCTCTCTTGGAGGTCCCCTTCTATGAGGGGAGATGACCCATTAGCCTGTAGGGACATTTGCTACTTGGTCTGGATCTGTGATTTCATGGACCTGGGGAACACTACGGATGGGGGCTGGTTGTTCTGTCACCGGCAGCCTTAGATTCTGGGACTTGCCCAGGGTCATCCAGCCAGGATGTGTCTCAGGTACTTTCCACACTTGAAGGTGTCCTATTGCCAGTTATTACAATTGTAATTGTCCTTGGGGTCATGAAGGGGGTGGTCATTGTTGTTGGGCACAGGAAAACCGACCTGCTCCCCCTCGATGTAGTTTATGATTTGAGCTCTTTCAGAAATAATTGCCCAGAAAGCAAAGAAATGAGCTCAGTATAGACAGAGGGGCCTGGAATTAGGAGCAGACTCAGCTGCTGAAGTATTTTGACTATGGAATGGATTAGATTCTTTAAATAAAGCTCTTCGCACTTCGTGCCATCATTTCCAGCATATGGTTTATCTCTGGGATGGCTGGGGGCAAGTGGGGGCCCCAGATTCAGCCCCAGCCAGCCAAAGATAGGAGCATACCACACTACTGCCCTTTGAAGGCTGATTCCTTGGCATCGGGCTGCCTGCCTTCCATGAGGATGCACTTATCTTATCTCTGAGGCCGGCCTCCTCTAGATAGACAGAAGCTCTGTGCCCTCTGCCAGTGGCCTTGGCTCCCCATTTTTCTTCTCATGCCCCTAGGTCACAGCCTTGATGGTCAGAGATTTGATCAGAGGAGAATTCTCCTATTCAGTCTGCATTTCCTCTGCATGTTTGCCAAGCAGAGGGCATCTCTCACGGGTCCCTAAGTAACAGGTTTCTAGTTTTAATATTCCCTAATGCAAACAGGCTGGACGTTGGCAGCTGGCCCACCTGACAGGCCTATCCTGAAAGCACGGGCTCTGTCTCTGGGAATGAGATGTAGCTCTCCAGTCTCCACGAGAGAGTTGGGGAGTTTGTTGTGTCTGCTTGTGCCCATGGGTTCAATTACTGGGACTTCTTCATGCTGGACGAGAAGCTGGGGCTGTTAAGCCTTCCCCAAGTGAACTGATGTGGTAGAAAAGGGCTGAAATTACATTGTATCACAGACCCTGATGAGGCAGTGTGGTTCGGTGGGCAGAGCATTCTGAACCTCCTTTTCCCCATGTGTGACTGGGGGACAATAATACCTGTAATTGTCACCCAATGGGTGGTTGTGAGACCCCAAATATAAAACACTTGGCAAAAGTGCTGTATAAATGTCAGTGATTATTCCAGATTCACAGAGTAAGAGCTGTAGGTGGGCTAGAAGTTAGTGGATCCACCCCTTCTCATCTTTGAAATGAGCAAACCAAGGCCCAGACATCTTCAGTAACTTACCCAAAGTGCCCCTGTCAGTGTTAGAGTTGGGATTATTCTGTGGATAAGTTGAATTCATAAACAAGGCAGACTCTCACACTTGGGAGGTGTTGTTTAGTTGTGTCCCACTCTTTGTGACCTCATGGGTCATACTGTCCATGGGATTTTCTTGGTATAGATACTAGAGTGGTTTGCCATTTCCTTCTCCAGTGGATTAAGGCAAACAGAGGTTAAATGATTTGTCCAGGATCTCATAGCTAGTAAGGGTCTGAGGCCAGATTTGAACTCAGGCCTTCCTTACTTCAGGCCCAGCATTCTATCCCCTGAGTCACTTAGCTACTTAGGAGGTGTAGGGTCAGAATCGATTGTACAAACTGGGAGGTCCTGGTACTTTAATGTGTCCAGGCAAGGAGGCTATAGGCCAGAGAAAAAGTAGGCAACCTCACCCCGCCCCCCCCCCCCCAAGGAATTCCCACGTATCACTGGCCCTGGGTGAAGTGGACGTTTTGCCAGGTCCATGCGTCAGCAGCCCCAGCGTAAGAGGGGAAAGCTGAAAATAAGAGCTTGCAAATGCCTGATAGCCATGATATGGAGATGACCCCCCCCCCCCCCAGCACCCTCTCCCCAGAAGATAAGGAAGTGGCTGTTAGCCATTCCAATTCCTAATGAGATGTGGAAACATTAAACAAATTTTTTAAAGATTACTAAGCAAAACAGAAAATGAACCATATGTTAGAAACTGCTGGTGTTGGGAGAACGAATTTTAAAAGCACATCAACTATAGATACATTTCCTGAGACGCAAGCGCCAGGTGAGCTTTCTAGGCATTCTTGGAAGCCTCAAACGTCCTGCCTCTTGGAACACCCCCTCCCTCTCCCCGGTGTGTTCAGAAGAGGCCATCGACCTGGAGTTAAGGAAAGAGCCAGCAGGAGACCCCCTCCCTTGCGTCCTGGTGGGCGCACACATCCATGCTTTCAGAATTCTAGTGCTGCTCTTTGACTGAAGCTTTCAGATGGACAGAAGGAACTTCCCCAACTGCCTGGTGTCCCTACCTCCAGCCTGGGCCACCTCTGGTCCGTCTTTCACTTCTTCAGTTCTTTCCAGAGTCCATGAACTCATTGGCATGGGCAGTCATTCTAGGGCACTGCCGGCCCCCATGCCTCCTCTCGTCCTGTGTGGGTCTAGATTAGGCCTTTAGGTGACATTTTCACAGAGGATCTGCCCAAAGGCTCCTTCAGAGCCAATCTGGTCCAAGCTGCCCATTTTACAAATGAGAGGATCAAAGCTGAGTGAAATGAAGTGGTTTGCCCAGTGTCAGCCAGGCAGGAAGTGGTCCAGCTGGGGTGGATCCTTCAGACCCAAGCCTTTTGGCCTTCAGCTGCGGGCTATTCCTCTGGGTCATCCATGCCTCCCCCAGGCTCTTAGCTCACTCCTCTGTAAAGTGGAGATTATATCACGTCTAATAGGATATAATATATACAAATATATTTGATAAGAAACCAAGTGCTTTCCAGAAGGACAGTGCTATTGCATGAATGTCATCTTCACCACCACCGCCGTCATCATTGAATGTGGACGTGGGGCAGTCAGATTACAGAGGGCCTTGCAAGCCTTGATGAGGACACCAGTAGGGAGCTGAAACAGCACCTTCCAGATGAAGGCTCATCCCCACCCCCTTAATCCACTTGGCTCTGCAACTTCCACCCTGGAGGTGAGGCATCTAGGTGGTGCAGCTGGTGGGCCTGAAATCAGGAGGACATGGGTTAAAATCCCACCTCAGACATAACTAGCTGTGTGACCCTGGGCAGATCACTCAACTGCTGCTTGCCTCAGTTTCCTCAACTGTAAAAATGGGGATAAAAATAATAATACTTACCCCACAGGGTTGTTGTGAGGATCAAATGAGATAATATTTGTAAAATGCTTAGCACAGGGCCTGGCACGCAGTAGGTGCTATTTAAATGCAATTATTTTTTATTAATAGGTGAACAGATGGGAGAAAAGTCACCTAGATTGCTGTAATTAGATAGTCTGGACCAGACCATGTTCATTCCCCCCGGGCATCCTCGGCCTTACCACAGTAAAGCTCCCCTTCTTCCTCCTCGTCCCTGGCTCTGGGCACAGTAACCCTATGGGTACCACCATTGTTTTCAGAAAGGGTATGTCAGCTGGCTCTGTGCACATCATCTCCCTGTCCCCGTGACTGCCCAGACCCAAACTCCACTTCCCCATATTGGGTGGCCCCCATAGATGCTGTGATCCATCGTCTCTAACTTCTTCAGCTGGTATTCCCAGTGCTTTGCACATGTCTGCTACAAGGTTAAGTGCTTAATACATTGTTTCCCCATCCATTCCTTTTTTTTTTTTTTTTTTGGTGAGGCAATGGGGGTTAAGTGACTTGCCCAGGGTCACACAGCCAGTAAGTGTTAAGTGTCTGAGGCCAGATTTGAACTCAGGTCCTCCTGACTCCAAGGCCAGTGCTCTATCCACTGCGCCATCTAGCTGCCCCCTCCCCATCCATTCTTTCTGGAGCAGGGAAGTGACCTGAAGAATTTGGGAGATTAGTCTAGTGGGGGAAAATGGAATAAATTGGAGAGGGGGTGAGGCCTGGAGGTGGGATGTGCGGGTAATGAATCAGCATGAAAGGGAGACTTCTCTAGGTGGGCTGGCAGTTTTTTTCAGAGCGAGGCATTGAGATCAGAAAGGGCGACCGCACGTTGAGGCAGGACTTCCTGTGGTTTGCTCTGAAAAGCTCTTGGCTGTTAGCTGTGCCTCTTGAGGAAGACAGATGGAGGTGGCCTTGTTTTCCGCCATGACCGAGGAGCTTTATTGGTGCAGGGAGGAAGCGAGGATTGTCCGTTTTTCCTTTTGTGAGCCTAGATTTGTGCCTCCCAGCTGGCCTGTGCATGTGTGGCCAGGAGCCAGGCCAGGTGAGGGGAGCTGTGGAAGGCTGCATGAGGCCTAGCAGAAGACTTGTGCTTCAGCTCCAGCTGTTCCTCACACTCAAGGCTGGGATTTCCTGCGTGCTTCAAATTCCTAACAGGAATTCCACAGGATGGAGGCAGCAACTTCATTTTATGGGGCTGCTTCTTTCTCTTCAGCGGCTGCTAACAGAGCAGGTTTGGGGGCTCACCAGGCTTTCAGACACTGGTCAAAAAGATGGCAAAGAAATCCCCATTGGGCCCTCAAGAATGATCAAACGGACGATTTTGAGAAGATACCGGACTGGCTGAAATGCTTGGTTCAGCATTGCTGTCCTTTGGATCCTCATCACCCCGGGCTGGCCCAGAGACCAGCACTCAGCAGTTTATTAATATTTAAAATGAGTATAAAAAGCAAAATCAGTTCCATTTCCTGAGGCAGGGGAAACAGAGACTCATAGGATCCCTCCCCCCCCCCCCACTCTAATTTGAAAATCATGTTGGCAGGAAATCCTTTGTAATTCCTTTAAGTAAACAGGAAAAATAATTATTTGCTTGGGGGCGTTTGTATATGTGTTTAAAAATAGGATATTTTGGAGAGCTCCCTGCACACCCAGATTAAAAGAAACCATGGCAATGGAAGGTATATTGCAAACGAGACCCAGAACTGGGTGTTTTTATTTATTTATTTTTTTTGACATGGGCTTACTGGTTGGGGAGTTTTTTCCAAGTTTTTTCCCCCTTAAATTTTATTTTATTTTTTTCTGCTGTCCTTCCTGTTTTCTTCTGAGCCCAGTAATAGAATCA
Organism: Dromiciops gliroides; assembly: GCF_019393635.1. NCBI lineage: Eukaryota > Metazoa > Chordata > Mammalia > Microbiotheria > Microbiotheriidae > Dromiciops > Dromiciops gliroides. The sequence goes on from NC_057861.1 coordinate 755,932,223, forward strand.
GCAGGCCGTCTTTGGAAAATCATCTGTCAGGTGTCTGTATCTTGCTGTCATTATTATCATTAGTCATCTGGAATTCCACTGGCTGGATGAGGCTGTTACAGTCCTTCCAGCTTTAATTAATCAGTGTTTGGAAGGGACTGAGAAATAAATGCATGGAAAGCACGGTTGGGGTCTCCCTCTCCTATGGCATGGCTCTCCCCCCCCATTTTTCTTTTTCCTTTTCTTCTCTCTATCCTGGCCCCATTCCATCTGGCTTTGTGATCTTTACTATCACTGCTCAAACAGCTCAGGCTTTCACATCCTGACAGTTGTTCTTACAGGACACCTTCAATAGCGGCCTTGGCCTTGGAATTCCAAGGAGGTGTGCATCCCTTACCATAAGGACTTATTTCTCATTTGGTAAAAAGCATCACAATGCTTGCTTTCAGGCTGAGTTCTACAAAAAAGACAGCCCACTTTCTTCCCTTAACGTATCAGTGGAAAGAAGTCTGTGAAGACATTCAGGATTGTAAACTTCACTTAGCCTTGAAAAGGACCCTGAGATCTTGGAGAATCGTCTGCAAGCTGGGGACGAGGGCGAGAGAGAAAATTTGTCCAGGATGAAATTCAGGCAAATTTACAAGAAAACTTGATATTCTTCTAGAAAGTGTGTCTGGGGAGCAGGTATGTGTGTTTGTGTCTGGAGAGGATGAGCTAGGTTGAGTGGGCACAGAGCCCTCCTGGGCTCACAACCACAAATGAACATCAGTGTGCACAATAAAGATATATACATTCATGGAAAATCTTCTCTTATTTGGAGAGCTGTTGGGCTGCAGGAAGGAACTCCAGTTAAAAACGAGTTATTTATGAAATATTGAAAAACATGATTAAAGTTCACAGACGTCATTATTTGGTTTGGGTTTTTGATCGTGGCCAATACTGATTAGCTTGAAGTTTGGCAAAACTGGTCTAGAATATTTGTGGTGTCTGACTACTCTTGTAGGTCTTTCCGCCTGTTCCCTAAATATGGCTACTTCCCAAGACCGCTTTTTCTTCCTCCTCTTTGCTCTCCTGTTGGTGACCACTTTTACAAAATTGTAATTGTTACCTTCTTGCAGATGATGCCCACATCTTATTTCCATCCCCCGCCCCCTTTCCTGTGATCTCTCTCCTACAGACAGTTGGTGGCACAGTACACCAAGCCCTGGGCTTGGAATCAGGAAGACCTGAGTTCAAATCCACCCTTAGACACTTACTAGCTATGTGACCCTGGGCAGGCTACTTAATGCTGACTGCCTCAGTTTCCTCATCTGTGAAATTAGGGATAATTGTTGTGAGGATCAGTGAGCTAATGTTTGTAAAGTGCTTAGCACACAGTGGGTGCTTAAGAAACGCTAGTTTTCTCTTCTCCCTCCAGTGACCTGTTGGACAGTTGGATGTTCCACTGTCATTTCAAACTCAGAATATCTCTTTACCCCCAAATCTGCCTGTGCTCCCAGCTCCCTCATTTCTCCCGCTTGCCCTGCCAAGCTCCCTTTCTCTTTGGCTGGAGTCAGCATGGTACAGGGAAAGAGAGCTGGGCTTGTGGTCAGCCTCTGCTCCTTGCTCCCTGGGTGACCTCGAGGGAAGTCACTGAACCCCACTCCCTCCCTCTTCTGCTTTCTCCTTCATGAAGGGAGGGAGTTGGCCCAAGGCAAGCTCCCACTTCCCTTCCAATAGACGATCCTGAGAGCTCTGGGCATTCTTCCCTCCCCATCCCCCCTTTCTGCCACATCTCCTTGAGCCAGGGTGCTGCTGAGGCCTCTTTATGTTGTCTTTATAACACTACTTTCTATTCACTGCCTTAGATCAGGATTTCATCACCCCTTGCTTGGACTACTGTTAACAGGCTCTGTGCTTCCTGGAAATGCTGGACTCACCACCCTTGCTTGACCTTGTCATTTCTGAAAGGGACCCTCCTTCTCGCCTCATTCTCAAATGCCTTTCCTTTGTCTGGAACACCTCTTGGGTTCCATCTTCTTCACAAGGTCTTCTTGGATCTTGTTAGGAGCCTATCTACCTGTTTGAAACGGGGGTGTGGGGTGGCTCTGTAATACCTTCCCCTTCCCCCATTCAGTTCCACCCAGAGCAATAGTTTTTGATTTTCCAAGGGCAACACTGAGTCATGGAAATGGAGCCAAGCTTAACTTTCTGTTCTTTTCAGGCTTAGCTCTCCTGATTAGAGACCGATTTGTCCTTTGTAAAGGGAAAGCGCCCCCTAAAAAAACCCTCTGATCTGGAATAGAACTGGGATTATAAAAGGTACCATTGTTTTCTCCAGCTTCTTGAGCTGGTTGAAGGAGCGGCTTAGAATAAGGATTCATAACCTGATTTCAGGCGTCTATCAGCTTGGACAGGGAAAAATGGATCACCTCTTTATTTACACCCACCTTTCCATTGTAATCCTCTGTATTTTATTTTCTGTATTGAAAACATCATTTTGAGTAAGGGTCCATCAGGTTCACCAGTCTCCTGCGAAATTTGAACTCAGGTTTCCTGACTCCTGGTCCAGTGGTCTATGTGCTATTGGTGCCCCCAGCATCACCTCGTATGTATATGGTGGTGATTTATTACTTTTTAAATTAAATAAGAGATTTTGTTCATGGAAAATATGAAAGGAGTAGATGGTATGGCAGAAAAATCCAACATTGCTGGTCTATGAAAAGATTTTGCTTAAGGTGATGTTTAAGGTGATTAGATTTTGTTTCCCTATTAATTTGCTAAGGAAAATGGAATGAGTTTAGAAACAACAGATGTTTTACAATGTGGCTTTCCACATAATTATAAAGGGTTTTAAAAGTCTAGTTTAATGGAAAATGATTATATCTAATACTTTATATTATAAACTGTATGCCTCAGAAGTACCATTTTGTTTGTAACTGTTAAGTAAATTTAGAGGGGAAGGCGGCACATTTGTTTTACTCTAAGCCCAGGGGGCTTGACTTCATTTTCTAGCAAGGTTCCAGAATGAATTATTAAAGGGAAGGTTTCTGAGCACTCAGAAAGGGAAGCAGTGATCACAACCAGCCAGCGTGGGTTCCTCAAATAGGACACCATCTGGGCTTACTCCACATCCTTTCAATTCTTCCTTTCTGGCTTCTTCCCTCTTCTCTCCACTCACAGAACCATCTCGTCTTCATTGTGCCCTCCTCCCCTCTGCCCTGGGCTGTTTTTTTTTTTCCAGGAGTGTCTTCATCTTTGGATGATCTTCCTGATGCCAGTCGCTCCCTCTCTGATCTCTCCTTCAACCAGCTGCCAAATTCTTTTCTTAAAACCCAACTCTGCCTATGTCACTTTTCTTTACTCTCTCCAGGACAAAATACAACTTCTCTAACTTGGCATTTCTAGCCCTTTACAGTCTGGCTCCTACCAACCTGGGTCCACATCCAGCTTGTTTTGTATTTTTAATTCAATGGGACAAGTGCACGAAAAAATCCACTTTCCTAAACATGCTATGGGAAAAAACATCAAAAACTTCACTATTTTCTCTGACAAATTTGGAGACTCAGAATGAATAGGTACCCACAAGTCAGCCAGGTAAAAAAAAGCTATATTTCATTCCAAGAGGCTGGAACTTTTTCCCCTGCCTAATCAGGCACAAATGAAGCATCAGTCATAGAAAGCTGTTAACACAAAGCTTGTTATTCATGCTGCTTATTTTGGTGGTGCTAAATAAAGATTAAGGTGGCACTTCTTAGTGGGCATAAGAATTCTCTGACTTTTTGCATGAACTCTCAGGCCTTGAGAAGCCTGGGACTCTCAGGGTAACAACCTCTGGTTCTGGTGAAGCCACTGACATCACAGTGACTGAACTTGATGACTTAAAGCTGGAGGGATCATGACTCTGTTAGATGGTGCAATTGGGATATAAAAAGATTCTGACAGGCTCGAATGATGGGATGAATCTAATAAGATGAAATTCAGTAGGGATAAAGATAGTGTGTGTGTAAAGAAACTAAGCTATGTGTGTCTCTGAGGCTAGCGTCACTTAGCAGACACAAAGTCTAAAGTCATCGTCATAGGGTATAGCAGATAGAGCTCTGAATTTGGCATCAGAAAGACCTGGGTTTGAATCCCACCTCAGATACTACCTGTGTGACCCCGGGCAAGTTGCTTAACTAATCTGAGTCCCAATTTCCTTCTCTGTAAAATGGGTCTCTTCCAGCTCGAAATCCTTCCAACCTGTAAGTCTGGAATTGGTTTGCCTGGCTATGGATGGCAGGTCTTTTACCAGTGGGTGGATTTTATAAAGGACAGGGCTGTGTGCGACATAAAGAAGTGTTACACTCTACTACAGGCTGGGCGGGCAGCATAATAATAGACTGTTAGGATGCCAGAGCTTCTTGGGCTTAAGAGGTCACCTAATTTAACCCACATGAATACCCTCTACAATATCCTCCACCCCAAGTATTTATTTAAGCCTTGTTTGAAGAGTTCTATAGACAAGGAACTCACTACCTCCTGAGATAGCATAATACATGTTAGCACATCTTTAATTTTTAGGAAAGTTTTCCTGTGCTCAAGTTTGAACTTGACTCTCTTCATTTTTCAACCATTGCCCTAAGTTGTGTTTGAGTTGTCAGCTTTGGGGTCTGTCTCATCTCTTTCTGACCATCCCCCACCAAGCCTATTCAGGAGGAGTTCCCTAACAATCAAAATGATCTAAAAGTGGATTCACTTCCCTGATGGGGCACTCTGAACATGAAAGGTCATCAGATTAGAATGCTGTAGATGGGGCAGCTAGGTGGTGTAGAGGATAAAGCACTGGCCCTGGATTCAGGAGGACCTGAGTTCAAATCTGGCCTCAGACACTTAACACTTATTAGCTGTGTCACCCTGGGCAAGTCACTTAACCCCAATTGCTTAACCCCCCCAAAAGAATGCTGTAGATGGGATTTCTTCTCTTTAGCCTGATTCCTACCCTCTACCCAAGTGCTCTTTCTCTGGAAATTACTTTGAATTTAATTTTCTGCATCCTGGTTAGTTCCTCCATAGATTGTAAGCCCCATGAAGGCAGGCACTGTATCTTTTTTTTCGTCAGGGTGAATAAGAAATGCTTTTGAAAGAATAAATGATTGGCGTGAGTTAGATGAGACCTTTGGGGTCCTTGCCAGTCTGAGGCTCTATAAGGAAAGCTGGTATTTTGTAACTTGGGCCCCTGGATTTTTTAAGGCTACAGGTGTCAGGGGGAGAATGTGTTCTCCCGAGGACAAAATGCAGTCTGATGCCCAGATGTGATGAAAGAATCGCATTGAGATTGGCAGCACATCTGTCTCCTTGGAGGCTGCATTCAGCCCACAGTGATATATTTATCGATGTCCTCGGTGTCCATGGCAGTTGAGCGCTATGAGAGCCCCAAGGCAGTATTAGTGGCAGAAAGACAGATAGGTTTGATCTATGTATGACTCATGATCTGTTGATACCAGCTCACATTTGGAAAGTATTTTTGGAGGTTTTGACAAGGTGTCTCAATTTCAAGTGATGTGAGTCAATGATGGGGTGAATAGAAATTTGTGGGAAAGTTTTACAACTTCTGAAGATGAAAAATACATACAAATCGAGCATCATTACTATAACGAGTTTACCCTGGTACAAAATCATCACAGTAAAACCCTGTATCTTTAGGATAAATAAGTGCTTTCCTTCAGTTATACGCTCCCCCTTTCCTCATTCATTGTAGTATATGAGTTTTTGATGCTTTAGTTTATCACCCCTTTGTTCACATCTTAGAAAAATCCCTGTGGTTTCTAGAAAAGCTGCATGTAATCTTAGCACTACAGCTCCATGTTAGAGGTGCCTAATGATCCAGAAGCAACTCTTTATCCAAGTTGTTACTCAGCTCTCAGCACCCAGTACTGCCTGATGGACTGGTGCCCCGTATACTGAAATGGAACACAGTACAATGCAGCCCTGTGTGGCAATCACACTGTGAGTCCATCACCTCTTGGTCTCTCCTGGCTCCTCTTTACAGAGAGGAGAGTGCTGAGAGAGGGGTGTGCTCAACTCCAGCAATCAGTTTGATCCTGCTTTTGCTCCCCTGCCCCTCTGACCCTAATCATAGGTTCTCAGCCTTCGAACCCTTCTTCCTGATCTACCCTCTGTGGTTACAGTTGTAGTTTGTTTTGCTTAGGACTAATCCCTCCCTTAATCTACCCGTCCTTGTAATCCCCCCTTCCTTTTTCCCCTCTACCTTCTATTTCCCCGTTAGTTGAAATATATTTCTATAGCTAACTGTGTGTATTCTTCCTTCCTTCATTTGACTGTTCAGATGAAATAGAGGTTCAAGTGTCACCAGTTTCCCCCACCTCTTCCTCCTCATTTGTACAATCTTCTACTGGCAAATCCAAATGATGTGATACAATTTCCCCTGCTCTTCCTCTTCTCTTCTCTCCCCCCCCATACTCCTTTCCCCCTCTCTTTCCTTTTTTCTTTTAAGATCATCAAACTATAACCAAACCACTCCCAGGCCCCTCTGTCTAATTAGATCCCCTCCCTTTGAGTCCTGATGATGATAGGGTTCTCAGGGGATACATGTATCATCTCCCTATAGTAGAATGTAAACAGTTCTTCCTTGGTTAGTTCCCTGTGATTATTCACTCATGTTTATCTTTTTATGGTTCTCTTGACTCCTCTGTTTGTATTTCAAAGTTGGTACTTAGCTCTGATCTTTTCATCAGAAATGCTCTTGGAAGTCTTCATTTCATTAAAGATTCCCCCCCCCCTCCGCCCTGTAAGATTATGATCCTGTTTACTGGGCACGTGATCCTTGATTGTAAGTCTCTATCATTTGCCTTCTGTAGCATCATATTTTAAGCTCTCCGATCCTTTGGAGTAGTGGTGGCAGCTAAATCTTATGTCATCCAAATTGTGGTTCTTTAGTATCAGAATTCTTTCTGGTTGCTTGTAGTACTTTTTCACTGGTCTAGGAGCTTCGCATTCGGACTATGATGTTACTAAGAATCTTCATGTTGGGTTTCTTTCAGGAGTGACCAGTAGTTTCTTCCTGTTTTCACTCTGGTTCTAAGAGATCTGGGCAATTTTACCCGCTCTTTATTGAGCGTGGATTTCAGGTGGTCCAATGATTTTATTTTAAATTAATTTTAAAAAATGAAAATCTGCCTACCCCCTCATTGTGAAAGCAAGAAAAACAAAAGCCTATTACAGATATTCACAGAAAGTAAAACAAATTCCTGAATAGGTCATGTCAAAAAAACATGCCTCAATATATACTCTGAGTCCATCACCTCTGTCAGCATTGACTTTTTCAGCTTGACTTCTTTGGAATTGTAGTTGGTCATTGCATAGATCAGTGTTCCTAAGTCTTTCAAAGTTGTTTGTCTTTATCATATTGTCGCTGAATACATTTGCTTTCCTGGTTCTTCTCACTTTACTCTGCATCTGTTTGTACAATTCTTGTGAAGGGGCTAAAATTCTAGCTAGTCTGTCTAAAATATCTAATGAGTGGTCACCAATAAATTAGAAGCTTTAGCGAGAATTAGACTTTTAAGCATTTATTAAGGAGAATAAGAATTTGGTGAAGAGAGAAAGGCCTAGATTCAGCTATCTATAAAAGGGAGAGTGCATCTTTTGCCCTGTTCTCCACCAGAGTCCTCACGAAAGAGAGCGAGAGCACCAGCCTCGCCCCCTCTTCCTCCCACAAGCAAACGTCACTTCCTGATGCCAAAGAAAAAGCCACATGTCTTGCCCTCAGGCGCCTTCTCCTCATGGCGGAGCTTTCCTACTGTAAGTCTCCAGCAGGTGGCGTCATTCCAATTGTTACACTTGAAAGGTTTCTCTGAGACCATCATCACTTCTGACAACATAACAGTGTTCTATCACATTCATATACCATAACTTATTTAGCCATTCCCTAATTGACAAGCGTCCCCTCAGTTTTCAGGCCTTTGCCACCACAAAAGAGCTACTATTCATATTTTTAAATGGATGGGTCCTTTTCTTCATTCTTTTATCTATTGGGGGCATAGAACTGGTAGTGGTATTTCTGGGTCAAAGAGTATGCACAGTTTAAAAGTTTTCTGGACTTAGTTCCAAATTGCTTACCATAATGGCCAGACCAATCAATCAATCAGTCAACATCTATTAAATGCTTACCATTTGTTAGGACCTCTGCTAAGCACTTGGAATGCAAAAAAGAAGCAAAATATAGTCCCTACCATTAAGAAGCTTACAATTGTGGGCAGCTAGGTGGCGCAGTGGATAATGCTCTGGCCCTGGATTCAGGAGTACCTGAGTTCAAATCTGGCCTCAGACACTTGAAACTTACTAGCTGTGTGACCCTGGTAAGTCACTTAACCCACATTACCCTGCAAAAAAAAAAGAAGTTTACAATCTTTAAAAATATTAATTTAAAAACTTTTATTATTTATATGAGTTCCAAATTCTCTCCCTCCCTCTAACTTCTCCCCTATCCATCAAAAAGGCAAGCAATATGATATCAATTATATATGTAAAATCATACAAAACATATTTCCACATTAGCCATATTAGCAAAAAAAGCAAGAAAAATAAAGTGAAAAAATGATACTACAATTTGCAATGTGTTCATCAGTTTTCTCTTTGGAGGTGGATAACATTTTTCATCATGAGTCCTTTGGAAATGTCTTGGATCATAATAATCAGAGTAGCTGAATATTTCTCAGGTGATCATTGTTATGGTGTTGCTGTTATTGTGTACGATGTTCTGCTGGTTCTTCTTACTTCACTCTACATTAGTTCATAAAAGTCTTCCCAGGTTTTTCTGAAACCATCCTGCTTGTCATTTCTTAGAGCACAATTATATTCCATCACAACTACATGCCACAACTTGTTCAGCCATTCCCCAATTGATGGGCATCCCCTCAATTTCAATTTTTTTGCTACCACAAGAAAGAGCTGAAATAAATATTTTTACAATATGAGTCATTTTCTTTTTTCTTTAATGTCTTGGGATACAGACCTGGTGTTATTGCTGGATCAAAGGGCACAAACCATTTTATAGCCCTTTGGGGAAAATGTTTAGATTCTAAAACTCCACCAAGAATACAGCAGTGTCCCTATTTTTTCACATCCCTTCCAGCATTTGTCATTTTCTTTTTTGTCCTGTTAGCTAATCTTATACATGTGAAGTGGTACCTCAGAGTTGACTGCATTGGTATTATTTGTACAACTTCTTTTAAATTTTACATCACCAAAATTATTCATTACATTTCCCACGATCCTCTCTATCTCTTGTTTGGTCATAATCTCTTCCCTTAGTCATAGGTTTGATTGGTAAAATTTTCTATGTAAGCAGCTTACAGTTTAATGAGGGGAGACTACATGCAAACACACATATACAAAGCAAACTATAAACAGGATAAATATGAAATAGTTATCAGAAGGAAGGCACTAGAATTAAGACAGTTTGGGAAAGATGTCCTGTAAAAGATACGATTTTAGATGAGACTTAAAGGAACTCAGGGAAGTCAGTAGCTGGAGTTGAGGAGGGAGAATATTTCAGGCATAACGAATAGCCAGTGAGAAGGCCCAGAGTCAGGAGATAGAGCACCTTGTTTCACTGGATCAAAAAGTAGCATGGAGAAGTGAGGTATAAGAAAACTGCAAAGCAGGGCAGAGATTAGCTCATGAAGGGTTTTGAATATCAGACAGAACATTTTGTTTCTGGTCCTAAAGGCAATAGGGAGCCATTGGAGTTTATCACATGGGGTGTGTGTTGGGGGTGACGTGATCTGAATTACGTTTTAGGAAAATCACTTTGCTGACTGAATGGAGGGTGGACTGGAGTGGGGAGAGACTGGAGGCAGCAGACCTGCCATTAGGCTATTGTCCAGGTGTGAAGTAATGAGGGCCTGCACTAGGGTGAGGACAATGTTGGAGGAGAGAAGGGGGCATATTTGGGAGATGTTGCAAAGGTGGGACCAGCAGGCCTTGGCATCATATCAGATGTGGGGGCAGTGAGAGAGAGAGAGAGTGAGGAATACAGGTTGGGAGTTTGAGGGACTGGACGGTATTACCTTGGATAGAGGGAGGGAAGAGTTTTCTAACTATGAGAGCTGGCTATAAATAGAACAGGATGCCTCTCTTTTTTCCTTTCCTTTCCTTTTCTTTTTTTTTTCAGGGCAATGAGGGTTAAGTGACTTGCCCAGGGTCACACAGCTAGTAAGTGTCCAGTGTCTGAGGCCAGATTTGAACTCAGGTCCTCCTGAATCAAGGGCTGGTGCTTTATCCACTGTGCCACCTAGCTGCCCCCCAAGGCTGCCTCTCAAAGTAGTGAGTTATGGGTCACTTGTGGTGCTCAAACAGAGGCCAAATACCCCAGACCTGGGTTCAAATCCCATCTCTGCCACTTGCTAGAATGACGACAGCCAATTCTCTTGACTTTTCTGGACTTAGTTTTCTTGTCTGTAAAAGAAGGTTTCTGCATCCTCTCCTCCTGTAAAGCTAGGATCCCAGGGTCTTTCAAAGATTCTCCCCTTCCCAAGGAAGCTGCACTTGATGGCGCTGAAGGCCCTTCTCAACAATAAAATCCTAAGAAATCCAATGAAATTCAGCAAATAGTCAACAAGCACCTACTATGTGTCAGACACAAGTGAAACAATGTTGCTCTTGAGGATCTTACATTCTACTGTTTATTGTTAACAGAAGAGAATTGGGGGAGGGACAGAGCAGTAATAACTGGGGGGGGACTCTGAAAAGCTTTCATGTTGGGGGGGGCTCTGAAAAGCATTCATGTTGGAGAAGCTTGGGATTCTTTCAAGAATGGCTGATGACTGGTCTCGTTCTAAGCTTGTGGCCTCTGCAAAAGGGTGGAGATGAAAGATAGAATGTTGAGTGTGGGGAACAGTGAAGACACCCACTTGGCAGGACCGGAGTGTCTTGGTGGGTAGGGATTGTGTATTCTAGGAAAGCAGCATGATGTCATGGAAAGAGAAGGGACCCTGAGGTCAAGTCCCAATCTTTTTATTGGGTGTCCATCCCTGGCCAAGCCCCTCACCTTGTTCTAGCACTGCTGGGCTCACGGGGCTATTGTGTGCTCTGGTGGACTTTGATCAATGACAAAGCACCATGAAGAAGTGAGCTGGTGTTAATCACGAATTAATGTAATTATTAACAACCAAGTTTTGAAGAGTATTTCGAATTCCAGAGATCCTTTAACCTTAGGAGTGGGGTGGCTCCTGGTGGTTGTGTGAGAAGGTTTTTGCAGTGTTTGGGTGGGAGTAGAGTTTGAAAGGCACTTTGAGTCATAATTCATGCAGCTTGGGCAGTAATTTGATTTTAACAATTGTTCTCTAAAGAAGAGCATGGTGGCATTTGTGAGTGTTATGATTTTTATGAAGAAATGTTGGCCTTCTCCTTATTTATATTGCTCCCTTACTGCAAAAGCCAGATGTGGCAAAGAGCTGCCTTTGATGTGACTGTGGAAGGCAGGCTGGGGTCCCCTGGGCAATGCCACAGAATGCAGCAACAAAGTGGTTTGTTCTTTTCATTTTTGTTCCTTCCAGAGGTTCTGGCCCTATACAAGTGACATCTCCCCTACTACTCTACAGATTCTTGGCCATTTCATTCATTAGGTCTCTGCTGGGGTTTACTGTAATAGTAAGGGGAGGGCACTGAAACATCTTGATGTGACTTTCTAGAAAACAGTATTTTCATGGTGACTCGTGGGAAAATATTCTATAATGGTAGCCTGGCTCTGGAATTTTCTGCTAAAATTTCAAGTGTTTGTTCTTTTGGTTTATGTGGGCAAATTATTGAAAGGGATGAGTAATGCTGCTATTAAGCCATCATGATCCACTGTCCTCATATGCCACTGATCTCACATTTTCCCAAAGCATTAGTATTTGGATATTTGCAAAAAAAAAAAAGTGGGTTTCCCCCGGTTTGTTGGCAAATTATAGGATCTTAGATTTAGATCTAGAAGAGACCTTAGAGATTATCTAGTATTGGCTCTGATATTTTACAGATTAGGGAACTGAGGTCTGTGGAGATAAAAGGACTGGGCCAAGATCAGGCAGGTAGAGGGTGTTAGAGATAGAGCACACAGTGGGACAGGTTGGATTCTGTTTTAGCAAGTACTTCTGTTCACATCTAAGTATAATACAATAGGATGCAGGAGGAAACTGAGCAACACTGCTCTGCTGAGGTGAAGCCACGTTGTATTTACTCTAGTAGACTGTACAACCCATGCATTCCTGAAGCTTCAACCACTTGGCAGCCTGTCTAGTTAATGAAGTCTCACAGAGGTCAAGTGACTGGCCCAACATCCTGCAGGCTCAACCCCGTCAGGACTGTTGAACTGAACTGTCGGAGCTGAGACAAGAATCTAGGTTTCATGACCCTCATTCCAGTAGGTTTCCCCATTACACATACTTTGCTGCTGCATTCTTCAGAAGTTACAAAGAAGCATTCTTCTTAAAGGTTGGATAGATCAAGCCAGGTGTAGATTAAGCTCTGATCGATGATGGTTAAGGATCAGGGAGAAAAGCACCGAATTGTATGCTGATGTTTAGTTCTTAATAATTGTGCATTTTATTTATATTCTGTTGTAATATCATGTTCTGTAATTGTGTTTTGTTTAGCTATCTAAACAAAGAATTCTGTTTTTGCAAAAACAAAAACAAAAACAAAAACACAATGCCTGGCAGCCTTTATTGTCTTGATTGTTGCTGTTTTGGAACATTGAACATCTATGTACCTGTTATAATGCAACATTTACTTTCTTCCCCAAATGTTTCTACTTTGAAAATGCAGGAGACGACAAACTTTTGCTTTCTTTAGGCCATGAAGAGATGAATAAATGATAGAATATGCTCTTTAAAACTGTATTGATGAGTTTCTATTTTAATAATGTTTAATCCAATGTCTTCCACTGAAGAAGCCCTATTCTGATGGGGCATTGTGGTGTGGGTAGCGGCCCTTGGTTCTCAGCTGTTCTAACAGTGGAATGCAAGCATGCCAGGCCCCACCTAGTAGAAAAGGCTTTGAATAGGGATTTGGCAATGGCCTGATGACATGTCTTTTATCTGACAACCAGCCTCACTAAGTTCACAGATGCTCATCACCAAGGGTTTGGACATTAGATTATCAAAATTTTTTGGCCACAACAACTCATTAAACTATCTGAGTAAGGCATGAAAGGGTTAAAGTCAGTAGCTGTCACACAAGAAGAAATCCAGTATCTTTGAAGGTCAAGTTCTCTGCTACAAGGCACCTTGGGAAGTTCTCTCCTCCAACCCACTTGTTTTACAAAGGAGGCACGCGAGGCCCAGATACTTACTGCAGTCACCAGATGTAAGTGGCAGAGCCAAGAAATGACCTCCCGTTTTCTGACCCCCAGCCCACTCATCTCTCTGGAGCTATTGCCACCCAAGCCAGGGAGCTGAGCCGTGAAAGCTCCTGGTGGGTTTTTTTTTTTAATCTTGACACCAGGTAGAATCTTCCTGATCTAGAAGAAGCTGTATGGGATTGTCTTAAAGAGACGGTGGAAGTTCTGGGGACTGGTCCCCTGAACAAAAGGGACTCTGGACACAAGTGGCAGATGTAAGTCTCCAGGTTGCTAAGAAGAAGGATGTTCTTTCTGTCTTTCTCTGTCCTGCTTGTGTGTGTGTGTGTGTGCGTGCGCGTGCGTGTATGTATGTTTGTGTTTGTCTATATGTGGTGTATGTATATGTATTTGTGTGTGTCTGTTTTATATATATGTGAATAACAGAGAAAGGAGGAAATACTTAAAAATGGAAGCAGGCTTCATCAGTTTCCCAGCAGATCTCTTGAGAGAACATCAGTCTCAGGAATTTGGCACCTCCATTCCTGTTTATTGGCTAGAGAAGGTCACAGGACAGCACTCAGCACTGCTTTCTCCTGGTGAGCAAAGGGATACTCCCTGGGAGTGTAGGAAGGAACCTACGGGAGACAGTCTAGAGCGTCAAGCACACACTGTTAATGTTTCACCGTCGCGATGTCTGGGAGACTGGGATGTGTGTCTGGGGAGGAACAAGGTGGGAAGCAGAGTCTCTGCAGGCCGAGGTGAGCCGGAGACAGACCAGTGAGTGCTCTGATGGTTCCCGACAGGCCGGGATCCCTGCTGCCAAACCTGCCAAGTGCTGCCCATGTGCCCTGACATTGACCCGAGGTGAAAGCTGAGCAGGACGCCTCTTAACAAAGTCAAACACTCGTCCTCCTTAACCTGTTGTAAAATCTCTCTCTTGAACCCTCCTCCTCCTCCAGCTCCATCAGCAGGGAGCGCCGCAGTGTTTTCTTTGGCTCTTGCTGCTGGGAAGCTAGAGCAAAAACAGAAGGTCAAGCGGAGAGCGACTCGATTCAGCTGCATTCAGCAAGCAAGGCCCGTGTACCAGGTGCAGCGCTGCATCCTGGGAAACCAAGGGCAGACATGAAAAACTCCTCTCCTTGAGGGGTTTACAGTATGCCGTGGCTCTGCAGCATGGGCACCGAGGAGTTGATACAAAAGCAGAGACTCGACAGACTAGTTTTATGGGCAGCAGGACAAGGGGGAGAGAGTGGATCCTAGGGGGAAATCCAGGAAGGCCTCATGCAGGAGGAAGCGCTTGAGCTGGCCTTGACGGAAGCTAGGGATTGCCCGATCAGAGGTGAGGTGGGAGTGGGGATGTCCCACGGGGGAGGATCGGAGGCTGGAGCACATGAGGGGGAACGGTGGGAAATCAGTGGAGAGACACAGGTCAGAGCCAGGTTTTTTCTGAAGGGTTTGAATGTCAAAAAGAGCAGTTTGTGTTTTCTCTTAGAGTTAATAAGGAGCCATTGGCGCTTCTTGAGCCAAGACAGGCAGCTTGTGTGCACCATGGGTTTGGGGAGGGAGGAATTGGGGAGCAGGGAGACCGCTTGGGGCAGAGTCTAGGCCACAGGGCATGGAGGCCTTGCGGGCAGTACAAAGAATGGATGGGAGAAGTATGGAGGTCAAACTAATAGGGCTTAGTCATAGAGTGTTCATTGGTCTTGAAGTACAGGGTTTCACTAATGAATCATTGCAGGATATCAGGCAGGAAAGGAACCTCAGTGACCGCCCAGTTGCACCTAAAGAAACAAGAATCCCCTCATCTGCAGACCTTATAAATGGCTGCCTAATTTCCACTTAAAACCCCCCAATGAGGGCAGCTAGGGGCACAGTAGATAGAGCACCAGCCCTGGAGTCAGGAGTACCTGAGTTCAAATCCCACCTCAGACACTTAACACTTACTAGCTGTGTGACCCTGGGCAAGTCACTTAACCCCAATTGCCTCACTAAAAAAAAAACAAAAAACAAACAAAAAACCCCAATGAGCAGGAGCCCATGAGTCCATCCCTGGGCGGCCCCTTCTGCATGGGCCGTCTCTTATTGTTAAGAAGCTTTTGCTTGGAAGCAAACTACACTGGTCTCTCTGCAACTCTCCCTTTCCATTTGACAGGTAAAGAAACAGGCTGAGAGGTTAAGCCATTTGCTTAGGCCTAGTCCACTAGTAAGAACTGAACAGACCACTCCACCTGGAATCCGGTCAGGACAGAGTCTGCTCCCAACCTGGATGTTATCTGTGCTTCTCTTAATGGTGGCCATAACACACTGTTCACTCCTGTTGAGCCACCACTTAAACTCTCCTGATCTTTGTCAGATGAACTATTGTGACCCCCCCACCCCATTTGAACTTTTCAGTTTATATTTCATTGATTTGCCAAAATGATTGTAAAATTGTTGACCATTTCCTAGGGAAAGCTGACACCCCTAGCCCCACCCCATTCATAATGAGGATGTTTCTCCTCCCTGTGAGCTCATTAAACATCTGCACTGGCACAGCTGACTTTAAAAAAGATCAAGGCAAAAAGGTGGATGGTGAACATCTGGGGAGTGTGCTCTCTCTCTCTCTCCCTTCCCCCATCCTTCTTCTCTCTCTCTCTCTCTCTCTCTCCCTCCCTCCCTCCCTCCCTCTCTCTCTCTCTCTCTCTCTCTCTCTCTCTCTCTCTCTCCCTCTCTCTCTCTCTCTCTCCCTCTCTCCCTCCCTCCCTCTGTCTCTGTTTCTCCCTTTTTCCTTCTCCCTCTGTCTCTCTGTCTGTCTTTCCCTCTCCCTTTGTCTCTGTCTCTGTCTCTCCCTCTTCCTTGTGATTCTCCCTAATGATAATTTCGTCCCTCAAAAGGTGGAGGAAGCAACAAGGGGGCTGTGATTCTGGATGCACCTTTGGCCAAAGGGAACCCACTTGTTGTCATGGAAACCTTGGCCTCCTGTTTCCTCCCACAATGGGGCAGCTTCATGCACTTGGGACAGGGGAGAAGTGCAGGCTAGAGGCCAAGTCCCCCAGATGGGGGAGCAGATTGGAAAGGGTTCAGGAAAAGGCTGGGTAAGATCCAGGGCTTTGGGTCTGGGTGGGGTGGGGGGAGAGGAGCCTGCCTGGATGGCAGTAAACTTATCACTTTCCACCTGTGTGAATTTGAACAAATCACTTAATCTCTCTGCGCCTCAGTTTTCTCATCTGTACAATGTAGGAGTATATCTCCCTGGTCTCTGAGGCCCTTGGTATCTCTAGTCCGACCCTTCAAAGCCCGATGTGAGTCTGTCAGAGATCAGACATTTATGGTGGAAAGGACCTGTGAGATCAAGCAGACCCTCCCCCTTCATTTTATACATGAGGAAGCTGACACTGAGTGAGTGAATAATTTAACCAATGTCACACGAGTAGGACATATCAGAGCCAAGATTTGAACCCAGAGCCAGTGACTTTAAATCCAGTGTTCTTTCTACTGCACAACAAGGTCTTCTTCTTCCAGACCAGACTGCTGTGAGGTAACATGGTTTCTGCTGTTGAGGTTTCTGTCGTCCTTATTCAAGAGTTCTTTTTGTTTTGTTTTGTTTTTTGGCAGGGCAATGAGGGTTAAATGACTTGCCCAGGGTCACACAACTAGTAAGTATCAAGTTCTGAGATCAAATTTGAACTCAGGTCCTCCTGAATCCAGGGCCGGTGCTCTATCCACTGTGCCACCTAGTTGCCCCCTATGCAAGAGTTCTTAATGCTGTGTGAGTGAGAGAGTGTGTGTGAGTGTGAGTATGAGTGTAAGTGCAAGTACGAGTGTGTTTGAGTATGTGTGGGAGAAATGAATCCCTTTGCAGTATGGACTCCTTTCTGAATAATGTTTTTAAATGAATTTAAATGCATTATAAGGGAAACCAAAATTATATTGAAACACAGTTACCAAAATATAGTAAAAATAGCAAAGGCAAGTTCATGGATGCCATAGAGGAATGAATCCCTCCTATAGAGACTCCCCTAGAAAGGGCAAGTCTCTTAACCGTCTTTTTGTCCTCTGAGCACTTAGCCTAGTGCCTAGCATGCAGTAGGTGCTTAATGAGTGTTTATTGATTAATAACCTCTGGAGGCAGGGCTGTCCAGTGCAGTGGGCACTTGGGGACTCTGTGCAAGGCTGATTCACCAAGGGGCATGCCCCAAGGACAGAAGGAAGGTGAACAGAAGCAGGTGGCTTCTTCTGATCTTCGAGGTCCCATATCTCGGCACCTAGAGGGTGTGGTCTGCTGGAGTCCTCTGGTTGGCTAACCATCTGCTTAGCATACATGTCTCCAGCCCCACCCTGAAGCCACATTGATTGTGGTGCCTCAGGCAGTTGGTACCTACTAAGTCAAAACTGGACATGTCTCTGGGCAGCGATGGCTCTGTTTTGTCTGATGTAGTTCTCAGCCCTTGATTTCATTGGCTCCGTAGGGAGCTCCCAGTGAGGAAGCTCCTTTCCCCAGTGTTGATTGGCATCCACTCTGCAGACTTACAGGGCTCAGCTGACTTGCCCAGAATCCCATTAGAGGCAGGGCTCAAACCCCAGTCTTCCTGACTTTGAGGCTGGCCTTCTGTTCACTACACAATACTGCTTCTCTTAATGTTCTTGTTTAGTTCTTTTAGCCATGTCTGACTCTCTGCTACCCCATTTGGGGTTTTGGCAGAGATCCTGGAGTGGTTTGCCATTTCCTTCTGCAGCTCATTTTGCATATGAGGAAACTGAGGCACACAGGGTGAAGTGACTTGCCCAGGGTCACACAGCTAGGAAGTGTCTGAGGCTAGATTTGAACTCAGATCTTCCTAACTCCAGGCACGATGCTCTATGCACTGCACCACCTGGTTTCTCTTCATACCTATGAGTTGAATGGCACACTTATGCAGTTGAATCTCTACATCCTGCTCCTTTATTTAGAAGAAAAGCCAAGCAGAGGCTTTTGAGCCATTTCACCCCAGGTACCTCCTGCTTATCTGGCTTATTCTTTGTATCGACTGGTCCGTGTCTATGTTGTCTCTCACTGTAAGCTAGATGTCTCATTCTTGGCACTTCTGTCCACAGTGTCTGGTACTTAGCAGGGCCTTGATAAGTTCTTATTCATTGATTTATTAAATCAGATGAGCAAGTGAGTCGCTGCTGCCAGGAGGGTGCATGGTACAGATCGTCAAAGGGCAGGTGGTGGGGATGCTGATGGGTGACACGTGGGCCAGGATGGAAGGAGGTGGCCTTGACCTCGGTTGTCTACATGGGAAGCAATTCCTGGCATCAGGATCAGTTGGAAAATGCTTTACCCATGTCCACATGTTTGACACCAGGTTACACATGGATCTGAGAGGCCAGAGAGAGGTGGAGGAGCCTGACATGCCTGATTCTTCCCTGTGATGGGAAGTTTCTGGTGTTCAAACTGAGGCAAAACCATCTGAGTCTCATGTGTGAAGTCGTTGTGATTGACGCTGATGAAAGTTATCAGAATGTTCTCCAGGGCAGGAGGATGCCCCTCCCGGCTGCCCTTATCACACTGACGAAGCCCAGCCGAGCCTGGCTTTGATCTCGCCAAACATTCCTGAGCATCCTCTCCACATGGAGAGCTTCTTTTCATGTCTCTATTCCTGGAGGGATCACGTCCGATCCTATGGGGGGAAGGATGCAGATGATAATGAGAACCAGGCCCCAGCCAGCACACCACACTCTTCTTGAAGTAAGAAATTCCATATTGCATTCCATGATGGCCTACACGTTGTCTTTGTGGGTCCATGATGGGGCAGCTGGAGTGGGCAGTGGGTCATTGGAAAAAGAGCAGGAGTTTTTAGTGGAAGGCAAGCTCAGGGCTTGCCCAGGGTCACACAGTGAGTAAATATGAGAGGCTCCTGACTCTAAGCCCAGTCCTCACTCCACAAGGCTAACTGTTGAGTCTCTACGATTGCCCAGATTCATTGGGAGCCAAATTTCCTGGGATTACTTTGGGCCAGGGCCTTAGCATGCCCACAAAGAGGTCTTCTTTCTCTACAGTCCCACAATGTTGTAAGAGAGAGAGATGGACAGATAGATAGATAGACAGACAGAGACAGAGAAAGAGACATAGAGACAAAGAGACAAAGAGAGGCAGAGAGAGAGAGAGAGAGAGATGGACAGAGCGAGAGCTAGAGAGAGAGGTTTTTAATGGGGATCATCAGTATAGATAACACGTATGTATATGTATAGATGTACATATATGTATATACTCACATATACATAAATAAATACAAACACATCTGAAACTATATACATATGTGGTTATATTGTTAGACATAAGACATGTGTGAATCAGAAACAATGTAATCTTGGATGGGGTGGCAGTCCAGTCTGAAACACTGCCAGTGTGGGAAAGGCTGGGCTCCCTATAGATATCTTGCCTGTGACCCCTGCCATCTGTGTGACCCTAACCAGTCATTTAATTTCTCGAGCCTTAGTTTCCTCATCCACGAAATGGGAATGACACTGATAGCATTCACCCTGTGTGTGGCATTGTCGTGATGATCAAAGGAAATGAGGTCTCTGAAGTGACACTGCAAACCTTAGGGCATTGTCATGCCCATAATGTCACTTGTCATCACTGTCCAAGATATAGGTATAATTCAATCTATTTTTTTTTGCAGGGCAATGAGGGTTAAGTGATTTGCCCAGGGTCACACAGCTAGTAAGTGTCAAGTGTCAGAGGCCACATTTGAACTCTGGTCCTCCTGAATCCAGGGCCGGCGCTTTATCCACTGCACCACCTAGCTGCTCCGATATTTCTTTTTTTTTTTTAATTTTTCTTTTCTTTTCTTTTTTTTAGTGAGGCAATTGGGGTTAAGTGACTTGCCCAGGGTCATACAGCTAGTGTTAAGTGTCTGAGGCCGGATTTCAACTCAGGTACTCCTGAAACCAGGGCTAGTGCTTTATCCACTATGCCACCTAGCCACCCCTGCCCCAATATTTCAATCTAAAATGAGCAAACAAGTAAATAATAAAAATAAAATTCAGTGGAAAGAGCCCTGACTCTGGAGTCAGAGATTCTTATTTCAAATTTCCTCCTTTGACACTAATAACCTTAGTGTGACGTTGGGCGGGCCACTTTCCTGTCTTAGATTTCAGTTTCCTCTTCTGTAGTATACAAGTAGCACCCATGAATTCTGGTTATCTAGAGCAAGGCTTCTTAAACTTTTGCACTTTCATCCCCTTTTATGCTACCCCAGGTATGGAGGTATATCAAATAAGTGTACAGAACCTTTGACTGTTACCACATTTTTCACAACCCCCACATTCCGTTATGTGATCTGATATGGGGTCGTGACCCACAGTCGAAGAAGCTTTAGTCAAAGCTGTCTGGCCCCTGTGCCTGAAGCACCGTCCTGTGAAATTCCTCTCTCCCTTTGCTTGCCGACTAGGGCATCTCTAGGAGTCCTTGAGTCCAAAGGGACCGCACTCTCCAGATTTCTCACAGGGTTTCGTTCTGACCACTTCCATGCACTCACCACTTCTGTCTGTTATGAAGAGGAGGAGCCATAATCTCCAAAGGCTCTGCCGGCTCTAGAGTGGTGCTGATGACCCTATCTGTGACCTGGGCTATGACAGGTAACCTCCCTGTGCCTCAGATTCATGATCTGTAAAATGAGGGTGTTAGACTAGCCAGGCTCTGAGCACCCTTCCATCTCTACAGCTATGTTTCTCTGATCTAGTCTGTGCAAAAGGATGCAAGGAACGGGGAAGGGTGCTCAGGAGGCCATTGAAATAGTCTAGGTGGGTGGTGATGGGGACTTGGACTGGGAGAAGGGGAGTTTCAATGGGAAGAGAAAGGGATGGATGTGAGCCTCCAAAGGTGGAAGGGGCAGGATTTAACAACTAACTGACTGCGTGTGGGGAAATGACCAAAAGTAATATGGTGAATGGTGGTGCCGATGATGGAAATAGAGAAAGTCAGATATATTAGGAGGAAAGACAAATTATTTGGGATTGGGGTATAATACCCCAAGGTATTGCTTAGATATCTTGACGGCATACAAGGTGTTTGCCCCAGAGGCAATAGAAAATGGGGTTCTGAAGTTTGAGAGAGTGAGGAAGATGGTGACGATACCCGCTGGCATCTGCTAATAGCAGGCCCAGTATTTTAAGGTTTGACAAAGACATCATCTCATTTCAACCTCATGATATTTCATTTGATGCTCACAACAACCCTGTGAAGTAGGTGCTATTTTTATCCCCACCGAGGCAGAGGTTCAATGACTTGCCTGGGATCACAGAGCTAGTAAGCTTGAGGCCAGATTTGAACTCAGGTTTTCTAGACTCTACAATGTTTTCCCAAGAGTGACACATAAAATAGGGAATGTCATAAAAGAAATCTATGGGCTTCTTGGGTAGCGAGGGCAATGCCTGGCCACAATCTGAATGGCTTGAGAGTTGCCTGATGACCACAAGAAGCTTAAGAGCAAGGCCTCTGCAGAGTCTCCATGGGAGGACAGGCACAAGAAGAGTACAAGATGCATTTGACAATGGGGTTAAATCTGCTCCAGTGGAGAGAAGAGCCTCCTTTATCAGTGAGAACACACATCCATCCTCGGCAGCCTTGGGCAGCTTCTTGGAGCCTCCTTGGTGTTCCTCATCTGTGAAGTGAATGCATTAGAATGTTGGACTTCCAGCGTCCCTTCCTGCTCTGAATCAACGCTGCTCTGACTGGTGATGCTCTGACTGGTGATGGTGCTGATGCTGGAATCCACTGCTTCCTGTTAGCTCCCCACCCCTCCCCAGGTACTTGAACTGGAATCGGAAATAATGCCCTTTCACCTGGTTCTGACAATGTAGCTGTTTCACTTTTCATTTGGCTATAGTCAGAATAAGATTAATAATGGGGCTTCCATGGGACAGAAGTGTTTGTTCTCCCAGGAGCTGAGAAAAAATGCTTTCTGCACACAACGGTGCTTTCTATTGGCTGCACGGCTTTATTGGTTTTGGCCAACTTCCCTCCCTCCCTCACTTATATGTGCATTGCTGACACACCTGTTGAAGGCGGTCCTGGCTTGATTTATTAAGTCCTGGTCTCTTCTCTCTCTGCATAGCCTCAGCTCCTTCCTCTCCCTCCCTTCCCCCACCCATTTCCTTTGAGCACAAACGACTCTTGTCCCCAGGCCCTCTCATGTTTTCATTCTTGCAGCTGGGTCATTGGATATGTGATCAGATAAGTGAAAAAAATCATTATTGGGGCTGAAAGACTTGCCCACTGGCCTCTAGCACCAGTGTTGGTCTCCAGACTGATTCCCTCCCTTCTGGCCAAGTTGGACGTTCAACCACAGTTGAACTACTTCTTCCTGCTTCTTCCCTGGGTGACCTTGCATAGAACCTCCTCTGAATCGAAGAAGTTACATTAGATGGTCACCGAGGTCCCTTCTCAAAGCCACCGTACCCACCAATGGCTTTTTAAAGCAGCCGACACCCACTGCCATGTGGCCATTGAGTATGGCAGTGATAGATAGTTGGGCAGGCAGTAGGCAGCGGGGCAAAGCAGCTAGAAAGGAGAGGGGTGGGATCCTTGTGGCTCAGCTGCATTGGGCAGCTGCCTAGAAGAGGCAAAGCTGTTTTTTAACCAGGTAAAGCCCAGGGCATGGTAACAGTAGGCCCCTGGGGCTGACATTGGGGCAAGACATTCCTTCTAGAAGCTGGGACTGAACCCTAATGAAAGCTAAGAGCTAATCTCAGAGGGTGTCAGCTAGGTGGTGCCACAGTGCTGGGTCTGGAGTCAGTAAGTCTCACCTTCTTGAGTTCAAATCTGGTCTCAGATACTTACTAGCCATGTGACCCTGGTACTTCACCCTGTTTGCCTCAGTTTCCTCATCTGTAAAATGAGCTGGAGAAGGAGATGGCAAACCACTCTAGTATCTCTGCCAAGAAAACCCCAAATGGGGTTGTGAAGAGTCAGACATGACCAAAAATGACTCAACAGCAACAGAATTCTCAAAGGGTACTGGAGATGATGTCATTAAGATAATAGTAAAAAGTGATTGCCACTGAAATCTCTTCATCTCCTTTTAGCTCAGAGAGCCACATAATCTCCTCCATCAATGTTTATTAAATGTGCCTAGACCCCCCCAAAAGGAGGGTTTTTTTAATCACTTCTGCTTCTAGTATCATAAGATGCATAGCCCAAAGGGACCTTGGGGAACATCTTGGGTAACGCTTTCATTTGATGTATGGGGAAACTGAGGCCCCATCAGGGTGAAGTTCTGTTCTTTGACCTCTGTCCAGTGGGGCAGGCCACCTCTCTCCCCAGCCAGAAGCCCTTCTCTCACTATCTTCTATGAAAATCCTCAGGACAGACCATGTTGCCTTCTCCGTGAAGCATTCCTCTAGTAAATAGTTAGAAGCAATGTCGGGATTTGAAACCAGGTCCTCTGAGTCCAAATCCAGGCTTCTGTCTATGTCACTGCATCCAGAAGACTCCCACAAAGGGGCTTTTCTTAAACAAGGTTTTTCCCCAAACATTAGTCTGACCCTATCACTCCCCACTCAAGAATCCTCAATGTGTCCCTATTGCCTCTAGCACAAAGTTAAACCTTCCCTTGGCTTTTTAAAAAGAAATTAATAAAGTATTTTATTTTTTTCCCATTACATGTAAAGATAGTTCTCAACTTTTGTTTATATAAGCTTTACAATTTCAGATTTTTCTCCCTCCCTCCCCCCTCCCCTAGACAGCAGGTAATCTGATATAGGTTTTATATATATACATATATAAAACCTATATACACACACACATAATAACATTAATCCCATTTCTGCATTAGTCATGTTATAAGAGAAAAATCAGAGCAATGATGAAAAACCTCAAAATAGAAAAAACAACAGCACCAAAAACAAAAGAAATAGTATGGTTCATTCAGCATCTATACTCCACAGTTCTTTTTTTTTCCTTGGATTTGGAGATCCTCTTCTATCATGAGTTCCCTGGAACTCTTCTGTACCATTGCATTGGTGAGAAGAATATAGTCCATCACAGTAGATCAACACTCAATGTTGCTGATACTGTGTACAATGTTCTTCTAGTTCTGCTCATCTCACTCATCATCAGCTCACATAAGACCCTCCAGGTTTCTCTGAACTCCTCCTGCTCATCGTTTCTTATAGCACAATAGTATTCCACTGTATTCATATACCATAACTTGTCCAGCCATTCCCCAATTGATGGGCATCCCCTCAACTTCCAATTCCTTGCCACCACATAAAGAGCAGCTATAAATATTTTTGTACATGTGGGTCCCCTTCCCTTTTCCATGATTTCTTTGGGAAAAAGCCCCAAAAGTGGTATTGCTGGGTCAAAGGGTATGGACAGCTTTATCGCCCTTTGGGCATAATTCCAAATTGCTCTCCAGAATGGTTGGATCAGTTCACAGCTCCACCAACAATGCATTAGTGTTCCAATTTTTCCACAGCTTCTCCAACATTTGTTATTTTCCTTTTTTGTCATTTTAGCCAACCTGGTAGGTGTCAGGTGCTACCTCAGAGTTGTTTTAATTTGCATCTCTTTAATCATTAGAGATTTAGAGCATTTTTTCATATGGGAATAGATAGCTTTGGTTTCCTCATCAGAAAACTGCCTGTTCATATTCTTTGACTATTTCTCAATTGGGGAATGACTTGAATTCTTATAAATTTGATTTAGTTCCCTATATATTTTAGAGATGAGGCCTTTATCAGAAATACTGGCAACAAAAATTGTTTCCCAGCTTTCTGCCTCCCTTCTAATTTTGGATGCATTGCTTCTGTTTGTACAAAAATTTTTTAATTTAATGTAATCAAAATCATCCATTTTGCATTTTATAATATTCTCTATCTCTTGTTTGGTAATAAACTGTTTTCCTTTCCAAAGATCTGATAGGTAGACTATTCCTTTCTCTCCTAATTTACCTATGGTATCACCTCTTATGTCTAAATCGTGTATCGATTTTGACCTTATTTTAGTATAAGGTGTAAGATGTTGGTCTATGCCTAATTTCTGCCATACTATCTTCCAGTTTTCCCAGCAGTTTTGGTCAAATACTGAGTTCCTATCCCAGAAGCTGGAATCTTTGGGTTTATCAAACACTAAATTACTAATGTCATTTACTACTGCATTTCCTGTGCCTAGCCTATTCCATTAATGTACCACTTCCTTTGGCTTTTAAAGCCCCTTCGAATCTGACTCCAGCCTTATCTGTCTAGTTTTAAAGCTCGCTCTTCCCCTTCACAGGATTGAAGGCACAGTGAAACACTCGTGTTATGTTCCCTGCACTTGGTCCTTTGCCTCCTGTTGCTGCCTTTGCCCTGATGCTCTTCCATGTCTGGAAGGCCCTTCCTTCCCTCACTCTTAGGACCCTCCCTGTCCAGGTCCTCTTCTGAGAGAGCTCAGCTCTTAAGGCTTTCTCTTTCCTCATCACTGGCTCACTCCAGCTCGCCTTTGTATTCCAAGTGTCTAGAAGAGCACATCTGGCACACAGTAGGTGCTCAAGCAGTGCCCATCAAGCTCAATGAGATTGCTTTGGATGGTTCCTCATCAGTAAAATAATGGGTTTGGAGAGAGGATGTTGAAGGTTTGTTGTAGTTTAAAAGTTCTGTGATTCTGAATAGAGAGCCATGCTGTGCTTTGGGCCTGGCTCTGTGTGAGTGTGAGTGTGTGTGTGTCCAGCGGATTGCAAGCATTTGGTTCTGATAGAATGAAGCCAATGAGCTTGTGCTGGCTCCCAGGGGCCCCCATGTGGCTTGCCCCAAGGCAGGGAGGGAATGGGGCTCATTGGCCAGGAAAGGCTGTCATCTCTTTGTCTCTTAGGCTTGGACTTCACTCTTTAGATCTTGGTCTCCAGGGTTCAAATAATCCAGGGATGGATCAGTCCCTGGGGAAAACTGGCTCATGGTGCTGCAAACCACACAGCAATGATGTATACCAGAAACCTAGCTAAGAGACTTTTGGTGGGAAGTCCTCCAATGGGGAAGGAAATTGGAAAATCCAAGCTGATATCTCAAGGCTGGTTGGCCTACTATGGAATTCATTTCCAATCACAAGCATTTATTAAACACTTAATGTTTAACCACAACTACTAGGTCTACAGGGACAAAAATGAAGTAGATCCTGCCCACAAAGAACTTACTTTGTCCTGGAAGGAAACAAACATATACACAAACAGGAAAATACACATTTTATTTACATACATATTCATATATCTACATTTATATAAATTATTCAAAGTCATTTCAGTCCAGGGAAGTGCTCACAATTGGGAGAACAGCAGAGGGTTAGCCTAGGAGGTGACAGGAGCAAACTTTGGATGGAGATGGAGGGGTCCGAGGAGGCAGAGGTGAGGGGTTATGATACTCCAGGCATGTTAGATAACCTGTGCAAAAACATGGAGGTAAAACAAAGAACACTGGAATGTTTGGGGGGTGGCAAGTGATGCTAATCTGGGCAGACTTTGTGTGGTGACTTCTGGGTGGGAAGACACCTTTGGGCTGTGCTCCTCCTTTCTCCAAGGTGGGAAGATGAGGTTAGAGCCCCCTCCAAGCATTAGCATGTGATCTTGGAGAAGCAGCAGCTGGGCCTGAAGCCAAAGAATCCCAGCTTTGTCACCTCCTGCTTGGGTCGCTGGCCTGGGCAAGTTCCTTAGTCTTTTTGGGCCTCGGTTCCCTCATTTATAAAATGAGCAGATTGGATGAGATGTTCTCAGGTTTTTTCTGGATCAAATTCTGTGAAAAGAGATCCTGGAGTGGGGCCTCATCCTTCATTTCAATGAATCATAGACCTCAGGGGTCATCTAAGGCCACCCCCACCAGGTATTTTCAAATGAAGAAACTGAGGCCCAAAGAGGCCAAGGCACTTGACCTGAACAGAATCTGATAAGGACAAAGGAAAGGAAACAAGACGTTTGTTTTTCACTTGTCTTTGTTTTCTAGTTATTGCTTTTATTTCCCTCCCTTCCTTCCGGTTTTTATTAAAATCCCATTCTGATGGGACATCTGGCTTTTCTCTTTGTTTTTGAAATATTTGGAGGAGGAAACCTATGTGTGTCATTTATTAATAGCCAAACTTCTGGAAATGAGAGCATCAGTTTCTTCTCCCTCTGTTTCTCTCTGTCTCTCTCTCCCTCTGTTTCTCTCCATCTTTTCATCTCTCTCTCTCTCCCTCTGTCTTTACCTATCTCTCTCTTTCTTTTTTCTCTCTCACTTCATCTTTGTCTGTCTCTGTTTCTGTCTCTCTCCTGTGTATCTCTATCTTTCCTCTCTGTCTCTGTTTCTTTCTCTCCCTCTTTTCTTTCTCTTCATCTCTATCTCTCTCCTGTCTCTTTTTGTCTCTGTCTCTGCCTCTCTATCTCTTTCTGTTTCTCCTCTCACTTAATCTGTCTCTGTCTTTTTGTTTCTGTCTCTCCTTCTCTGTATCTCTCTTCCCCTCCCCTCCCCTCCCCTCCTCTCCTCCCCTCTCCTCATCTCTTTTCCTTCTCTCTCCTCTTTTGTCTGTCTCCTTCATCCTCCTCTTTCCCCCCATTCCTCCCTCCCTCTCTCCTCCCCGTCACTCCCTTTCTCAGTAGAAGCCTTCAGAGAGTTCTTTCCCCCTGATTCACCCTGCTCAGATAGGACCCACCCTGCTCAGGGTGAGAGGAAGTTCAGCTTCCTCACAGCCCCAGCCCTGGTCTCTCCAGACCAAGCCCTGCCAACTCTCTGAATTATGTGTGGTTCAAGGGATGAGGACTACTGTCTTCTAGGGACTGAGCTGGGAACTCCCCAGCCTTCTCCTCAGGGCTACCTTGTTGCTTGTCAAGTGCTCCCGGATGGGTCTGAGGCAGCTTGGCCCTACACAGGGAGACATCACAGATGGTTTATCTGCTCGGTGTCTCTGTGTTACTAATTAGACTAAAAGGTTCAAACCCAACCAAATGACCCTTCTCCCCACCCCTCCCCCAACCTTCAGCTTTCTGCTGTTTTCTTTCTCACATGTATTTCCGTCCAGTTTCCTTTGGGATGGACAGAATGCTCCTGTGGAAGAATTACACCTTGCCGCCCCCGTCGTCCTCCTCCTCCCCCTTCCCATAGTACCGCATGACTTTATTAGGCCTCGCACAACCACCACCACCACAGGTCTGTAGGCTGCTGACCCAGCAGTAGGAATAGAAAGATGTGGGAAAGGGAAACAGCATCGAGTCTCCTTGTCATGGATTATGGTGTGTCTTGCAAGTTTTGTTTTCTAATAAATAAAATGGGATTTGGCAGCTGGGTGGATGGGAGCAACTGTTAGTGTGGTGTGAATGGGAGCCCTTCAGTCATACTGGGTTTGCAAAGGGTCAGCTCGAATTGGCCATCTGTGAGTCTGGGCTTGGGGGTGACCGGCAGCTGAGGAGGGAAGCTTGGCCCAACAGGCTTCCAGATGGTGATGGGTTAGACGGAGTTAGATTGAAGAACATTGTGGAACTAAGGCATGCAGGGGCTGTGAACTGGGAATGGAGAATCGTGCTGCTGAAGGGAGTCCCTATTGAGGAAGTCAATGGTTATTTAGAACAGCTGGTGGATAGAGCTTGGGCCTGCAGTCAGGAAGATCTGAGTTCAAATCTTGCCTTAGATACTTACTAGCTGTGTGACTGGGTCACACAATTATCTGGAGATAATTACAGCAACTACTTCTCAGATTGGTTGTGAAGATCTAATGGGGGTAATCACTGTAAAGTGCTTCACCCAGTGCTTGGCAGAGAATAAGCTTCTATTGCAGCATTAGTTATTAATCACCACCACCATCACCATTGTTATTATTATTATTAACATTGAAGAAGGTGGCTGGTGGAGGAGACAGCACAGGACGGTGGGAGGAATACTAGGTTGGGAGTTGGGAGACTTAGCATTGTACTAGGAGCAGAGGAGAGAGACAAAGCACGAGGTAAACCTTGCCCTCAGTAAGCTTACAATCTAACACTCCCTTGAACCGGACTAGGGAGGGTGTTACTGAGTATGAACATGGAAAGTATGACCTGGCTTTGGGCCTGATGATGACGACGTTCTGTTTCTCAGTGAAGTCAGTGTCTGAAATGATATGCCATTTTTAAAGTGTTTATAAATCCTTTAAGATTTGTGAAGCACTTTATAATTGTTACTCCCTTAGAGCCCCACAATAACTGTGGGAAGGAGGCACTATAATTATCCCCACATTACAGATGAGGGAACTGTAAGGTAGAGGTTAAGTTACTTGTCCAAGTCCATGCAGTGAATAAGTGTCTGAGGCTGGGTTTGAACTCCAAGCCAGCACTCAGGCTGGACCACCTAGCTGCCTGTTACATGTTAATGACACTATAACAGGAGCGAACTGAACAAAAGAAGATGGGCCCCTTAGGGACTTGCAAAATGGGAGAGAAATGGGGACGCGACCCTTGTGTCAGTCAGCAAGGGAAGTCTGTTAACATGCGGCCCCATCCCCAGCAGGGATGAGCTTGGTGCTGTGGTGCCTTGGAGAGCCCCTGGTGACTGGGCCTTTGTCTGTCTCTTGGGGATGTGGCTGAGCCTGGATGGGAGGAGGTCCTGGAACTAATGAGTAGCCCCCTGTTGGGGCATGCTGGTAAATGTTGAACAAAAACCTGTCCAGGCAAATGACTAGATTTTGTTCTTGGTCAGTTGTGTTTGAGTCACATCTGGCTCTTCATGACTTCATTTGGGGTTTCTTGGCAGAGATACTGGAGTGGTTTGCCATTTCCTTCTCCAGCTCATTTTATAGATGAGGAAACTGAGGCAAACAGGGCTAAGTGACTTGCCCAGGGTCACACAGCTACTAAGTGTCTAAGGCCGGATTTGAACTCAGTTCTTCCTGACTCCAGGTCTGGCGCCCTATATATCAGGCCAGATGCAATACCCAAGTATGTATATTTGTGTATGTGTGTGTGTATCTATGTGCATGTGCATATAGATACACACACAAATATGTAGAGTTTCATCTGTATTATTAGCACTTTCCCCTTCACTTTCTTAAGTCTAGCTAACCAACAAAACAATAACCAAGCCGGGTTATAGGTTGTTGGTTTCTGAGGTGTAAATGCTTGCATTGGAAATTTAACAATCAGCTCTCCAGAGACCTGGTGCTTGCTTCAGCACCCCGCCACCCCTGCCCCTCCTCGAGCTTTTCAAGGTTCTCATCTCTAAAATGAAAATGTTCTTTTCTCCGATTGCTCCACTAAAGGATTAAGCTTGGGCACCATCTTGGAGGCACTTATATAAGCCTGTTATATGACAGGAGTCACTGGGAAAAGTCCAGCATGTTGGAATCCTGGGAGCCTCGTGCTGCAGGCTCTCGAGAAGTTAAGTCTGAAGGCCAAGGAGATGGGGAAAGGGGGCTGCATGGGGTGGGGGGTGGGGGGCAGGAGCTCTGAGTCCTGGGGCTGGGGCGGGGCAGGAGCTCTGAGTCCTGGGGCTGGGGTCAGGGCAAGAGATCTGCGCCCTCCCTTGGCTCTCCCCGAATGCACCAGTGCGTCTCCCAGGATCCTGACATGCTGGACATTTCCCGGTGACTCCTGCCACACACGCAGGGGGTCTGAAGCTTCAGGGGATCCTGCCCCCACCACAAGGGCCCGGACAAAGAAAGGACTCGTTCCAGATCTTTCCAAATCCCGCTGAGCTGCGGTGCCCACAGCCTCCTCTTCCCCAAGTGGCCATGCCACAGGTACGAAGTCAGGGGCCATCCGTCTGTAAACAAACAAAGAGGTTCTTTCGCTGGAGCTAGCGCAGAGAGCAGGCTGATTAGAGGTTTCTCAGTTCGTTCTGCGGTGTTAATTACGACTCCTTTTTTTAGAAAGTTGTTACTCAGGCCTAAAAATCTGGCTCAGGGAGAAATATGCCAAAAAGCTGTCCCAGTCTGCGGAGTGGATTTAAAAAGAGGGACTCAACTCCACTCGGGCTGCTTTTAGGCACTCATTCATATGCACTCGCAGCCCAGAGGAATGGGCTTCTCTACGATGATCCCGGGCTGGTCCGGGCCCCCTGGGAGTACAAAGAACCTTCTTCAGATCTGCAGTTTTGGCCAAGCTAATGCATTTGATCAGATTGCCTGGGAATTATGACTGAATAATAGGAAAGCCTCCCTACGGTCCGAGAACCATGGGGTGTCGCTGCTGCAGTCTCCCTCTCCAGTGGAAAGGAATTGGGTCCCACCTTTAAGATCTACATGTTAAATGAGAATGAAATCAGATGAACATTTAATAAAATTTAAACACCTAAAAGTAAAATCTTAATTAAATAATCATTAAAATATGATTTTTTGAAATAGGAATTATGAAAAATATAATTTTAAAATGATGTATTTCATTATCTTTCCCTCCTTGAAAATAAGAAAACTTTAGAGATGTTGCCTGACGATAATCCAACAAACCTCTCTTTAGGTACAAGGCTCTGGGGACAGAGCAGTTCTCTACTGGGATCTCTCTTGAAGCCAGCTGTGCCTTCCTATGCTGTACGGCTCATACTTGGGTCTTCTCACAAATCTATCATAGGAGGTACACCCAACATAGCTGGGCCATTCTTACGTTCACATGACATTGTATGCATACCAGGGGCCATGAGAGCCATTCATTGGTTATTTCATGCTCTAAACATGTGACCCATTGCTGTTGTTCAGTTGTTTCAGTCATGTCCAGCTCTTTGGACATTTGGGGTTTGATTGGCAGGACCATGGGAGTGGTTTGCTATTTCCTTCTCTGGTTCATTTGACAGATGAAGAAATGAGGCAAATAGGGTTAAGTGACTTGCCCAGGGTCACACAACTAGCACATATCTGAGGCTAGATTTGAACTCAGGAAGGTGAGTCTTCCTGATTCTAAACCCACTGTGCCCCCTAGCTGCCCTAAAAACGGGACTGGTTCATCTTTTTCCCCCCAAAGCTTATGCTTCTCTCTGATACCCTCTAAATGCTTTCATCTGGGCCATTCCTTGATTGTTCACCGCCACCAAGTACTTCCCCTTGGCCATTGGGTGATCCAGTTTCAATTCTGGGGACACTCTAGTTTTCTATGATCTTCAGCCAAGAACATCCCCAGAGGAGTCTGG
Organism: Dromiciops gliroides; assembly: GCF_019393635.1. NCBI lineage: Eukaryota > Metazoa > Chordata > Mammalia > Microbiotheria > Microbiotheriidae > Dromiciops > Dromiciops gliroides. Next base: position 755,964,558 of record NC_057861.1, read on the forward strand.
GTTTGACAATGGGCCACTGTTTTAGGTAGAAGTTCAAAGGCGTTAAGAGAACAGAGCGATTTCCCAATGGCAATCCAGCCTATTTGAGTGTTTCAGGGTCCCAGGATTAAAAACAAAAACAAAAACAGTCCCTGCCCACAGGGAATTTATCTATACTTCTCATTCATGGTGGCTACCCAAGAAGAGAATTTGGAGTCAAGTAATGATAATAATGGGACCAGCTGATATGGTACTTTAAGATTGGCACAGGTCTTTACATGGCATTTCCTTCGATCTGAAGTGCTAGCATTAACATTGTGGCTCTGTCCCTTATGGGCTGTGTGACACTGGCCAAGTCGCTTCACTTTTTTGGCCTCAATTCTTTGGTAATGAAAGGGTCTTCAAGCAAAGACTGGCTGAGGTATGCCAATCAATAGGAGGCCAGGGGCTGTGCCAAGCACTGGAGATACAAGGGGCCTCTCCAACTTTAAACTTTGGGATCCAATGGTACTTTAGTGGAGAAAATGGAGAATGTGAATAAAAGATAAACTCATAACCTCCCCCCCCCACACTCCTCCCTAAACTCAATGTCTGAAGCTCACATTGTCTTCAAAGAATAAGTCTCTTCTATTAGTTATTTCTGGGCAGATTCCAGCTCAGTCTGATTCCTGGCTTGCATGCATTTCATGGAGTCACATATCAGGAATTTTGTATCTTGATAACACTTTGTATTGTCAGTAACATCCTAGATTTAGAGCTGGCGGGTGACCTCAGAAGCCATATAGTTCAGCCTCCTCATTTGACTGATGAGACGTTAAATAGCTTTGCCCAAGATCACAGAGGAAGGATTTGAACCTAGGGCTTTTGTCTTCAGGTCCAGTGTGCTTTCCGCTGAAGGGTTTTATTTCTTCATTTTAAGTACTATATTTAAGCAACTTTCAAGCATTTAAAAAAAAACTAAATAAAAACCCCCCACAATACAATACAAAAATCTATTTTTATCATGTCTCTATTTCTTATTGGACCTTCTGGGTTACTGGGGAAATGCAGCAACTTCTGGGAATTTTGGTGATTCCTTCCCATTTTTCCCTGTCTTGGAATCACCTGTGATGTCACTGGTCCTCTTCAAAAAGGAAAGACAAAGTACCAGCACCAGCACCACCTATCTTGGCAGAAAATGTGCTGAGTCCTTTCCCTCTTCCATATATTTTGGATGTGGGAGGGTGGGAATTGTTCAGTGCAGAAGTAAAATAAACTCTTTCCAGCTGCCCAGAGCTGTTGATAATAAAGGCAGCATGGTTACAGAGCAGTGGAATCCCCTACGTGCATCTCTCTGTCCTGCGACCATGCCTCCTCTTGGCTTGAGTTGGCTTGCTTGTCTATCTTCTTGTGTTATGGTGAACATGGAATTATGGGGAAGAGAAGACGAGGATGGTGGTGAGGACAAAGGCCCCTCTTTCATGTGGCTTTCGTGTGTTGGGAAAAATTACAGGGGTAGGAAGAGGGAAAAAAGTCAAGACACTGAAAATTCAAAATGACAGCCTTGCTGATGGGTTCACCATCAGTCCTTGTGGGTATACCCAAGGTCCCTCCATGTTTTGAGCATGGGGTCAAACCAACAACTATCTAAAGAGGAAAGCTGCCGTTGTGATTTTTGTGAGCTTCAAGGGGATGTTGCTCAGTTATAGAATCATGAGATCTCTATCATAGGGATCTCTGCAGCTAATAAGTCCAATACAGTGTCCTCAAAGGCTTAAAACTGCACTAAGACCTTTGGGGCACCCTGTATGTTTCTGAACAATACAGACAGAGGTCTGTGTCTTGTATGTTCCTAGTTATTTATATGCTGTTTTCTGCATTGGAATGGAAGCTCCCTGAAGGCAGGGACGGTTTTTGCCTTTAATGTGTCTCCATAGCCCCTGGCCTAAAGTAAGCACATGATAAGTGCTTATTGATCAGCAGACCCAACTATTGATCAGCTAGTCTTTGCCTGAAGACAATGAAGGGCAACCTGAGGCATCCCACTGTGTTCTAGGGCATCTCTAATTCTTAGGAAGTCTCTCCTGACACCCAGCCCAAATCTGCCACTCAGCTGCTTCCTGCCTTGCTACTAGTCCTAAAGTGAGGATGTCTCCCATCTGGGCATTGCAGGCTTTTGAAAAGAAGCCCCCGAGGATGAGAGGACATATGTGAGGGGCCATCAAACCTTAGAACCCTAAATAAATGTTAACTCACCATTATTATTGCTATGCCTACTGCCATAATTTTCTGGCCAGTAACCCCAAAGCCCCAGAACTGACACAGGCCGCAGAGGATCCTAAACAGAGAAGGGATACGATTAGGTGACATTTTTAGTTTTGGGATATCCCTAGTGCACTTGATGAAACTCGGAAAGTGGTATGAAAATGGAATGGAAGGGAAGGGAATTGAGCTCCCGGGCACACATCCATTGCCCTTCTACATGCACTGATCAAGGATCCTGGGGAGCCTGGGCTTAGAACCCAAATGTCAAATGTGATACAGCTTAGGAATAGCAACCTAGGACACTAATTCCGGTTAGGGCAAGCTTTCTATTTACTGGCTCCTCTCTTATCCACACTAGGATTAACTTGATGAAATAATGCGATTTCACATGTTGCAGGCAATGAAAAGGCTCTTTCCGAAGGGGAAAAAAAAAAAAAAGAAAAGGATCTTTCTTCCTGCCAATTAATGCCCCATTTATTATCCAATTTGTGGTAAGGTGGAAAAAATGGTAGACCTGAAGTCAGAGGCCTCAACACTATTGGTGTGACTTTGGGGAAATCATTAAACTTCAGTGAGCCTCAGTTTCCTCATTTGAAAAGTAAACAAGGATGGGGAGAATTGAATGAGATAATCTCCAAGATACCTTTGAATACTAAATTTATGATACAGTGGACACTCATAAAAGTGCTTCAAGCCAAAGTTTCAAGAGGATCTACAAAAACATTGCAGTGTAAGCTGAACAAGTCAACATCTGGACTCAAGAAGATGAAGCCTGATTGAAAAGGAATGTTCGGTTCAGATCATAAAGGGAGGAGACTGAACAACAGATGAAGACCCTCCCCTGAAAATACTTTCTTTTGGGCCTTACCCAAGTCCATCCTGGAGGTCCCTCTCAACAAAGCTTTGGCAAATTTTGGCTGCATCAAGATAGAAGGGAAGATGGGGGAGGGCATATGTGCACCTTTGATATATATATATATATATATATTTTTTTTTTCAATTTATTTCTTCCTGCACAATGCATGAGAAGGGGAAACATGGACTGGAGGAGGTAGGCTCACTTTTTGATGGAGTCCAAGTGGCTCACCTGGGATCCATCTTCTGAAAAAGTCCCAAATGTAGAAGAGGCAGTGAATCTACCAAAACCTGTTCTCCATGGGGGTGGTGAGGCTTTCCATGATAACAGATGACCTCACTGACCACCGAGTTTCAAATGTGTCCTAAAGTGACTTTTCTGTGCTTCCTTTGGAGAATGTGAAATGGTCTGTGATTCTTGCAGCTAACAAGTTTTTATTTTTTTGAGACCATTTAAACACATTTCTGTTAATTTTCCTTGGAGAACAATAGTAGGCCATAGTTCTGTGTTGTGTTTTTTTAAAGGAGTCATTTCAAGGTTTTTAGGAGGAATTGAAGGTGTAGGGGTGTCTTCTAATCATAATAGTTTTTATGGGGTAACATAGTATTTCTTTAATTGATGTAGGCTATTTAGCCCATACTACACACAGATATATTTATTAACTGTTCAATAAGTATGAGTGCAGACCCTGATTCCAAAGGAATTCCCCCTCTTCCCCCCACCCCAGTGTTTGAAAGGCTTAGTCTTCTCATGACTGATGAATTGAAGGCAATGGTGTGCTGAGACTAGGTTATACCAGCTCACTTAAGCTGATTGTTAAATTATCACTGGGAGCATTTACACTTTGGAAGTCATCGAATGCTATAAATCAGGGCTTGGTTTATTTTTCTGGTGCTTGTCCAGACTTCAGAAAGTGATAATAATGCAGACTAAATGTAAAATGGCATCATATATGCATTTTTTCTGGAAAGGCAGTTGTTAAACAACCCTCATTTAAAGGTACACTGAGACTGAGTGGTTGATAAGAAGCTCCAGCTCCCTTTGTTGACTTCAGCATAATACCACATAGGCCCTAATAGCCAAGGGCCACCTAGAACAGTTTGGTTCCATTGGACTGCAGTTAAACATTCAATTCATTTTCTTGAAGTGGATCAAAGAGGGGCTTGGATGACAGGGAAATGGGGCTTGCATATAGTCTATGATTTTTGTATGAGTGAATATGTCCAACAAATTAGTTTGCTTGGTATCACCCAGCCCTGTAGTTAGATTCCATTAATGTGATGCTGTATTCCTTGAAATCCCAAGTTGGACTAAACAGCTTTCTGCGCAGTCACGCTCTTTGCTTCTGGCCATCCTGCCAGTTAGCATGATAAGAAGATGTAACAAAACTTCTGTTTTTATCAGCCAGAGGTCTTGTTGATCATGGACGTAAAAAATAACAACTACAGAGGGTTTATTCTTCAGTGTATTTCATTGTCAAAGAGTCGGGCTTTTTTAGAAACTGCACATATTTCTTTGAACATCTTTGATTCAATATGGTTTAAAATGGATATGCAGATTATTAGCATCAAATCAAATGAGGCAAAATAACAGGCACATGAAGAGCTGGGTGGGGGCTAGGATGTGTGACAATGGAGGCATGTTGGTTACGAGGAATAACATTTTCTGTGTAGAGAGAGGAATCATGCCACGGTGGTTAGAGTGCCAGGCATGGAGCCTGTAAGAGCCAGATTCAAGTCTTACCTTTGACACTTGCAAGCTGTGTCACGGATGGCAAGTCTTAAATTCTCGAAGCCTTGATTTCCTTTGCTGTAAAATGAGAAGGTTGGGAAAGGTTATTTCTGAGGACTGAGTTGTTACTAAATCTTTGGACCCTACTTTGGCTAGACATCTGTAACTGGGTCCATCTGAGGATTTAATTAAGGACTTCTAGGATTAAAGGATGGTTGGGTTAATTACCAGTTTGCCAGTGAGACCACCTTCCAGATGACCCGAAATTCACCAGTGATGATGAAACTGACCGAGCAGCTGTCACACACACACTCCCTGTGACAAAGAGACCTGGTTTGATTGAACTCAACTGCACCATGCCAGGGAGAAAACTCTCCAATGAAATATTTCCTAAAATGACTAGGTAGTGGTTTGTCTGGCCTGGACATCTTCAAAAATGAATTTACAGCCACCAAAATGCCACTGGGAGTAAAGCTGGGCACACAGGATTTCCATGTTTGTGAAAGTTTCCCCTGAATTGGAAAAACAAAAGATGAAATAAATACAAGCTCAGTAAGTTTATAGGAGGGTAATTTTGAAAAATTGCACATAAATCCTTAAAAGCCCTGTTAACTAATGGCCGAGCAAATGAAATCCAAGCTGGCGGTCAGCTAGTCTGTTCTGTGGTTGTGATTGGCCCCATTTCAAAATAATTTAATCAGTGAGAGAAGCCTTCCAATTTGTAATTTTAGTCTTAAAGGTTTTCACGTATTATCAATGAATGTCAAGGCCAACCTACAGTTTCAAAAGCATCTCAGATTTGATTTGTGGCTTAATTCTCTATTGTCATTCTCATTGAAAATCTGCTCATCTTTCTTTGAAGCAAACCAGGAGCAGTGGGCTTCAGGTCATTCTTGGTCAGGTTCAGGACTGAAGGATTTTGTATAAATGCTACAATGAAAGGAAACTCAGCGAAAGGTTGGAATAAAAATAACATTCTGATTTTAGTTGGAGCTCACAGGAGCAAAGGAATTCCAAGCCCAGGACCCAAACCTCAGCTATGAAGGCTCAACATGGTTCCAATCATAATTGACCTAATTGTACCCTGTTGAGAGCAGATATTGAATGTTTGACCTCTAACCATGATTCTCCTTGCTCTTGTGATCTCCTTTGAGAATGATAATGTAATTTTTAAGGTTTTCTTTATTTGGCAAAGAGATGTTGGGGGAAGTATTTCAATTTTCTTTCTTATGCTTGCTTGCTAGCTTGCTTATATCCTGTGCATCCCTAACAAATCAATTTCCTTCCCATCACTTTTTGCCGTGGGCTTCATCTTTCTTTTGTGTAGAAGGCTACCCTGGGATAGTAGGGTCAGTGATGATGGAGCCAGCCTGTCATATGGTTACTTCAGACTTGCTGAGGAACTCTAAATGCCGGGAGATGAGTGAATTGTGAAATGGATGTGCATTTCTCTTGATTTCAGCTAGGGAGTGTGCCATGCTTACTGTATTTTGGATAGGTATGCAGTTGAACTCTTCCTTTTTCCATTAGAATTCAGAAATGCCAGTTCTTAGAAATTGTAATGAGGGAAATCTACACGTGGCCACTAGCCTTGGGCCAGGCTGTCAGTGTAAAATACAGAGAGGGAGGATTGGCAGGGACAGCCAGTAACCTTTTGGCACCATAACCCAAGGACACAGCCGTGGAGAGGCCAAAGCCAGGGCCCAAGGAACTCACTCGGCTGCCAAGGCTCAGGTCATGTAAGGGAAAGGTCTCCATCGTTCAAAAGGCAAGACTTTAATGTGCCAAGCAATAAAAACTTCTCTTATTTAAAAAGGTAAAGCTGCTTGGAGAGATGGAAAACTTCTCCTTGACCAGGTGGGTTTGGGGGCTTTAAAAGCAAATCAGGAAACAAAGTATTCAGGCTACTTTGCAAGCAAAGAGAGAGAGCTTAGCTTGTTGATAGTCACTGGTAGATGCATTTCATCTCCCCTGCTGGGTTGAACTGGATGGAATGAAAAGTCCAGATGCCACAGGGCTCCATGAGGAATCCTCCCTCCACTCTCCAGGATTGTGACCTCTCAGTGCCTGGAGTCATTCCTTGCTCAAAGATCCTGGAGGTTAAAAAAAATAAGCCATCACCCTCCTGCCAATATGGTGACGCGAATCTCCGTTTGGAGATTCTTGGACTGATTCTCCGACGAAGGGTAGTCTGTTCCCAGGGCCATGCTAGAAATCTTTTCATCCCAGTAGGGATAATTAGAATCAATGCTAGGGTCAGCCACAAATGCCTCTGTTTGGCATATAAAGCTCTTCACAACATGGCTCCTTCCTGTCTTTGCTTTTTTCTTAAGCCTTTCCACACACACCCAGGGACTCCCATACTGGCTTGCTTGCTGTTCCTTACTCCTTTCTCTTCATTTCTGCCTCCTTGCCTTTGCATTGGCCATTCTCTGGGTATGGCCCCTTCACTTCCTCCCCCACTTATTGAGAAATCAATTGATATGATACTCATTGTACATGTTAGTCCACGGAAGTTGTTGCTTCTCCATGCATGGCTCTAAAGCAGCCATTTGCCCCTTTCCTCATATAAAAGTTCCTTCTACTAACTGTAAAACTGTCATCTACTGGTAGACTGGTCTTCCTGATGCCTCATCCAGTGTCCTTTATCCACTGTGCCACTTAGCTGCCCCTCTTTCTTGCCATTTTTGCTGACTACAAAAGGCTTATTAAGTACTTATCTTTTAAATGACTCAGACTGTTTCTCAGGGATTTCTAGTCTTTTCCCCAAATCTATTTTTCAATAATTTTTGGTTTTGCCTCTTGTCAGATTGATGTGATGCAAACAGTTTTTATAATGTGCCTTAAAGTTTGAGAGGCAATCTCCTCATTTCTTTTTTTTTTTTTTTAATTTTTTGGTGAGGCAATTGAGGTTAAGTGACTTGCCCAGAGTCACACAGCTAGTAAGTAAGTGTTAAGTGTCTGAGGCCGGATTTGAACTCAGGTCCTCCTGAATCCAGGGCCGGTGCTTTATCCACTGTGCCACCTATCTGCCCCCAATCTCCTCATTTCATAAAGTGGGAGCTGAAGCCTATAGAAAGTAGGTGACTTGCCTAAGGCCACATGGCTTATTTCTTTGGTAGTAGAGCCCCCACTGTGATGAATGTTTTGAGTTTCCTCTTTCCACTACAGAGCACACTACTTCCCTAATAGCTGGGATGGATTGCAGGATTAGTTTATGGCTTTTAGTGAGAAGTTGGTTATGCACAATGGGGAGGGCAACTATGCTGTGGTTGCTCGGTGACCCTGGTTACCATGGACTAGGCAGGCGCTGGCTCATCTCCCCAGCATGGGGTTGTGCTGGGGGTCTCCTCTGCCCAAATGTCCCATGCTGGCATCTTCTTGCCTGTCCCTGACATTAAATTTAAGCTTCTTAGACAAAGGGACTTCTCCATAACTATTAGCTCTGTGGCTGCTGATTTTTGCCCAATGGTTCTTTGTATCAAGATTTTATTTATTTCATCAAACATTTAAGACATTTCTACCCCATCAGAAGCACCAAGGTATTGTACTTGGCACTGAGGAGAGCAGGAAGCACATGACATGATCTTGCTCTCCATGTGCCTAGAGTCTCATGGACCAAGGATGGGAGATATAGGGTACAAGGGAAAGTAGCCTCCTAAATGTTCTTCCAACTTCCAGTGTTGCCTCTCTCCACTTTATCCTTTGCATCACTGCCCAATATACTCCCTAATGTCCTGCTAGGATCATGTCTGTCCTCTTCTCAAAAGTCTCCCAGAGGGGGCAGCTAGGTGGCACAGTGGATAGAACACCGGCCCTGGATTCAGGAAGACCTGAGTTCAAATCTGGCCTCAGACACTTGAAACTTACTAGCTGTGTGACCCTGGGCAAGTCACTTAGCCTCCATTGCCCCGAAAAAACAAAACAAAACAAAACAAAAACAAAAATGAAAGTCTCCCAGAACTCCCCTTTGATCATTGAAACAAACATCACCTCCCGACTGCTACATTGTCTCGCAATAGTCTCAAGTCTTTTTTCTCCCCACCTTCCTTTACCTATTTTGTGTCCAGCCCCAAAGGATCAATTCTGTCTCCTGTTCCTGTCCCACCATTCCTGCCTTCAGGCCTTTTTCCATAATTTCTTCTTTACTGGGAATTGTCTACCCTGGTTGAAGACAACTATGATGTCCATCTGTGTCCCATCCCCCAAATCTTCTCTTTTCTAGACTAAATATCTTCCGTTTTTTTTTTTTTGTGGGGCAGTGGGGGTTAAGTGACTTGCCCAGGGTCACACAGCTAGTATGTGTCAAGTGTCTGAGGCCAGATTTGAACTCAGGTACTCCTGAATCCAGGGCCTGTGCTTTATCCACTGCGCCTCCTAGCTGCCCCCGCAGTTCTTTTAATCATTTCTAAGTTAAAGGAATAGAGGCTGTTTAACCTGGAGAAGAGAAGACTTGGGAAGGGCCTGATAAAATTCCACTGCCAAGTTCTGCAGTACTGTGTGTGTGTGTGTGTGTGTGTGTGTAAGAGAGACAGAGATTCACTGCGTTAGATTGGAAATTCTCTGAAAGCAGGACTCTTGCCCTATCTATCTTTGTTTCCCCATCATTTGTTGTGGTCCTTTGATGAATATTTGCTGAGTTGAATAACACTGGAAATTAGAGCCCTGGTGAATGAATGAGAACACCAGGGGGGAAAGAATGGAGAGAAAAGAGGAATATCCACATGTAAAGGGCATGAGGAAGATAAGGAGCCCTTCAGAGTCAGAGACGGCCTGTCTGGAATGGTAGGAGAATCGTGAAGGTGTCGTGGGAAGAGGAGGGGGAGGTTGCTTGAGAGATGGTGAGGAGGATGGGAGGGAAAGATGCCCATCAGATGGACTCATGAGGTCATCAGTGACCCTGACAGAGGGGAGAGGAGCGGGGGATGCTGCTTCTGTGGAGTGTCCAGAGTCCAGGCTGGGAGGTGAGGGGATGCATGTAGTAAGTATCCATTGTGCATTCTAGAAATCTGGCAACAAAGAGAAGGGGAAAGAGGGTAGTATAAGGACCTGGAGACTGGGCAAAGGAAGAATCATGGAGGCTGGGGGAGATGCCCTCGCAAGTCTTATGGGACCTTTGGTTTTCTCTTCCTTTTCCTCTGGACTTTTCCTTGTTTGTATGTCTTCTTTGTGCCTTTTAAGAGCTTCTGCCTGATGACCTCCCTTTGTAGCCCTTCGGTCTCCTCTATGGAACCATGAGAGCTTCGCCATGAGCAATCTATTCTTGAGAGGTTCCCATTCTTAAGCTTATCATCCCTTAGAATCTTTTTTTTTTTTTTTAGTGAGGCAATTGGGGTTAAGTGACTTGCCCAGGGTCACACAGCTAGTGAATGTTAAGTGTCTGAGGCCAGATTTGAACTCAGGTACTCCTGACTCCAGGACCGGTGCTCTATCCACTGTGCCATCTAGCTGCCCCCCACCCCTTAGAATCTTAAGCAATGGAATCTACTCCCTTCCCCTTTTGAAGACTCAGGGAAATAGTACCTGTGGTTTCATTGGTTGGGAGCACTCTCAGTGTTAAATCTCCACTTCTGAAGACCAATGTCTTCTGAAGTATTTAGTTTTGGACACTTGTCTGAGCCACAGAGAGGTGAGGTAACTTGTCCTTGTAGTTATTACACAGAGGTCTTCCTAATCCTAAGGCTGGTGCTATACCTACTATGTTACATGACTTCTTTATGGAACGATACTGATTTAATTTCTGAACTTTTTGAAATCTGAACCCCTAGAGCCTAGGGTATATTCATCAGGCCATGTTCAATGTTTCCCTCTTCACACGAACTCTAAGAAGGCATGATCACTGCTTTTCAAGATTCCTATTGTTTCTTTTTCTTTTGGGGGTGGCGCAATGAGGGTTAATGACTTGCCCAGGGTCACACAGCTAGTAAGTGTCAAGTGTCTGAGTCTGGATTTGAACTCAGGTCCTCCTGAATCCAGGGCCGGTGCTTTATCCACTGTGCCACCTAGCTGTCTCCATCATTTCTAATTAAATGACAATAACTGGCAATTATTTCTCAAATATATTGACAGCTATGCTGCTGATACTTTGAAAACAGGAATTCAGTTTTGTTTCTGGTGATTTCTAAGGTGACATTCTACTCTGTAGAGGGTAACTCCATTGGTACATTTTTCAATGTCCTCTATGTAGACTTTGGAATGTTTGCGATCTAGTGATCACTGGGATCGAGACTGGAAAAGGGGTGTCAGAGCACAGTCCTGGACTTACTCTGCTCCCTACCTCTGTCTGTATAACGTGATTTCAACTTCCCTTCTACATTACAAACTAGAAAAGGTTGCAGAGTTTTGCAATTGAGCTTTGTCTAAAGAGGAGCAAGGCTGCAGAAATACCCTTGTCCCCGAGTCCCTAATTCTAGCGCAGGGTTTCTTCATCTATTTTGTGTCATGAATCCACTTGGCCAAAGTTGGGAAAGATGGTGGACCCCTTCTCAGAATCATCTTTTTAAGTACACAAAATAAAATGCAGAGGATTGCAAAAGAAACCAAAGGTTAGTGACAATGAAGTTGTAATTTTTCCCCGTCCAAGTTCACCGACTCCCTGAGATCTCTCCTCAGACCCCTAGGTTAATGAAACACTTGTGTTCTTGTTTTAGTCCTAGCAGAGTCAGAGAGGCAGCTGGGGAGGGGGGCTTCCACGAGAAGGCCTGGGTTCTGCCTCTGCCTCTAAGAGTAAATTAAAATAACAAAACTTTATAAAGTTTCTGACCCCCAAACTTCCAAAATATATCGGTGAAGTATTAAAACTTGTAAAAACTTTTTATAGTGGAAATAATTCAACTGAATTCTATTCAACACATACTTAATAAGAGCCCATTATGTGCCAGGCCCTGTCTTAGGTGCCATGAGTACTCACTCTTCACCCTCCCACTAATAATAAAAATAATAATAATAACAACAACAATAAACAAATAAATAGATAAACAAACAAGCAAGCCAGCAAACAGACAAATAAATAAATGGCTTGTCCCAAACCTCATGGATCTTATGGTCTTTTAGGGGGAAACAAGATCCATAAATAAATACCAAGTAAAGTGGGGTCTTTTGGGAGGTGGTGGTAGAAGGTAGGGAATTGCTAATGCCAGCTATTTGCCTCTTGGAAAAGCTTTTTACCTCCATGGGCCTCAGTGTCCTTGTCTGTAAAATTGGGGATAATAATAGCACCTGCCTCCTAGGGTTGTTGTGCAGATGGAATGAGATACCTGTAAAGTGCTTATTTAGCATGTTCCTGGCACATAGTAGGTGCTATATAAATGCCTGCTCCCTTCCCTTCACCTCTCTGAGTTTTTCCTGGTCTTAATTCTCCACTTTGGTGTTCAAACAGGAGCTTTTATTCATGTCTCCTAGACCTTTTTGCTTGTGTTCATGTGTGTATGTTCGTGTGTGTGTGTGTGTGTGTGTGTGTGTGTGTGTGTGAGGGGGGCGTGGATGTGTGGGTGTGGGTGGGTGGGTGGATGTGTGTGTTTGAATAAAATAAGGGATAAAGCTTGATTTTTCTTGTGATAGAAATAAGCATTATCAGATAAAGGGTACCTCTGAAGTCAAGGGTCTTTGAGATGTTGGGCTGATTCATAGACAATTTGGGTGAGTAACTTGATGACTAAATGATCAATCAATCAATTAATTAATTTTCCTGTTTGTATAATAGAGAAAATCCACTGCTTCTTAAATTCTGGGTATGCTGTGGGAATAAAGGTAAAGAGGGAGTTAATTCTAAGATAAGAAAATCAGATCTAATGCCAGCATTGCCTCAGATGCCAGAAATTGGGTATAAATTGCTAACCATTAAATATGTGTTTATAACATGTATATATCTTATATACACATATAATATATATTATATGTATATTCCATAGTCTTGAAATGGTGCCTCCTTTCTCCCTTCCCACCTTTTTCACTCCCTAAAATATAGCTCTCTTGGGAATAACTTTAGCAAGCACAGTGTTCAGAGAAGATCATTCCAATAAAGTATGTTGGAGAACTTTTGGGTCAAAGGAGAAGGAACCCAAACATGATGGTGGGGAGTGGCCTTCCTATATTAGTGAACATAACTCTGGAAGAGTTCATGGGAATAGGGAGGTTCTTGGTTTTCTTTTGCTTTTCTTTTTGTTTTTCATGGAATTTCTTTACCCAATGACAAAAGTACCAAGAAGCTTGCAAAGCCCAACCTTGGACCAGGAACTCAAATTTTCTTGTCCTTAATGAACTACATCCATTTGTTTATATTGTTACCTAAGTTCACTCAGGGTCCCCAATATCCACATGAATCACTTAATTCATGTCTGAAGTTTGGGGACAATTGATGTCTATTTGAAAGTGGCTGATGATTGTAAATCTGTTTTCAAAACCTGGATTTTCCCAATACCCTTTTCTTCTGGACACAGGAGTGTACTAAATCCAAATTATGCTTTACGCAACTGTCTCTTCCCATTTCCAAGTGCCTGGGAACTGGAAAAGGTGGTTAGGAGACAGTTTAAAGGTTTGGCAATGTCTTCATGATATTTATGGTTCAGATTCATTCATTGGTGCCAGGGTTGTGACCCTGGCTCTCGGTGAGCTTGGAGAAATGACTGGTCCTCCTTCTGTATGAACTACGAGCTACATCTGTAGAACTGGGCCTGGGGCCCTTGCTTCTGGCGTTCTCTCACATTGACGCTGTAAACATCGTGGATACTCGTAGGAATGCATTGCTCACACATTGGGGTTGAGAGTCGTGCCATTTCCTCTGTGATACCATATTTCATTCATGAGGATCAGCACTAAAAGTGAGAGGAAAAGCCCAACAAGACACATGACACAATGGACTTGATGCTCAGGGACTGTTGAAAGGATAATTGGATTGTAGATCTGAATGTTCAGCGTCCTCACGTTACAGATGAATAAACTGAGACTGAGGGTGGGGCAGTCAAGTGAGTTGTCCAAGGTCACACAAATAACAGATGGGAAAGCCAGAATTCAAACTCAAGTCCTCACACTATACATATAGCACTTTAAAATAGTTTATAATGATTTATTGTGGGTAAATGGCTGTCTAGTGGGTAGTAGAGATGCTGCTATCAGAGGCTGAGAGTATATGAGATCAAATCACAGTTTTAAAAATCATTTAGAGAAGTACAATGAATGGTAACTTGTAGTTACATGAATACTGAAAGATTATTTTATTATCTAATATCATGGAAGCGTTGATTTCGAACATTTGTTGTTGTGCAGTCATTTCAGTTGTGTCTGACATTTTGTGACCCCATTTGGGGTTTTCTTGGCAGAGATACTGGAGTGGTTGGCCATTTCCTTCTTCAGCTCATTTTACAGATGAGGAAACTGAGGAAAACAGGGTAAAGTGACTTGCCCAGGGTCACAAAGCTAGGAAGTGTCTGAGGCCAGATTTGAACTCAGGAAGAGGAGTGTTCCTGACTCTAGGTCCAGCACTCTATCCACTGTGGTGCCACCCAGTTGCCTAAATTTAGAGCTGGAAGGAGCAATGATGCTATCTAGTCCAACCTTTTCATTTTACAGATGAGATCACACAGTTCATGAGTGTCCAGTGTGGGGGACTGAGTTAGGTCTTCCTCATGCCTCATCCAGTGTCCTTTCCCTAACTCTAAGGGGGTAAGTTAGGGTGAGATTGAAGATGAAGCTTCATGGAAATTATTGGCTTTTAAAATGGGGGCAGCTAGGTGGCGCAGTGGATAAAGCACTAGCCCTGATTCAGGAGGACCCGAGTTCAAATCTGGCCTCAGACACTTGACACTAGCTAGCTGTGTGACCCTGGGCAAGTCACTTAACCCCTATTGCCCTGCAAAAAACAAAAACAAAACAAAAAATATATTCATTAAAAATTTTAGTTCCAAATTCTCTCCCTCCCTTCACTCCCTCCCCCACTTATTGAGAAATCAATTGATATGATACTCATTGTACATGTTAGTCCATGGAAGTTGTCGCTTCTCCATGCATGGCTCTAAAGCAGCCATTTGGCCCTTTCCTCATATAAAAGTTCCTTCTCCTAACTGTAAAACTGTCATCTACTAGTAGACTGGGCTTAAGTTGCTGCTTGAGGCACATAGAGATTGGGCGTGACTTGATGAAGGTGGCCCAGAATCCAGATTTGAACCCAGGCTTTCTTGACTCCTAGCCCAGTGTTTTATCCATTACACTGTCCTGCCTCTTTTTAAAATTTTAAACCGATGAAGGAAACATAATTGAGCATCATTCGCTTACAAGTTAACTCCTCTTGGTGAATGGTTTGGGGCCAATGCTCAATCACAAGCTGTCTCCGTTTTCCCAGAATTGGGCAACTTTGGGCAAAGAAATCATTTCCCTTCTCGTCATTTCTCCAACCATCTACTGACAAAAAGCTTGTATGTCTTTGTTAATTGTTTTATTCACTCCTACATCCCTGTGAGGAAAGTGGACAAAATCTTTTGATTTGGGGGAGAAAAGGACTCTGGAAATGTCATAGAATTCTGGAATTGGAAGGAATCCTGGTGGCATGAAGTCCCACTTCTTCCTCCATGCGGGCAGGAATGCCCTCTCTGCTCTGTGGTCCTCCATCATCTCCTGGCTCATGGCCACTGATGGAGACCTCCTTAGCTCATGAGGAAGCCTGGCTCATCTCTGCAGAGGAAGGATTCCCCTGTTTAATGGACGTAATCTTGCTTCCCTATACTCCAGACCCTAGTTTGGGAGCTAGGACTGATGAAGATATTATTTATGTGCAACTTCAAGGTTTACAAATATTGTCTTATTTTACCCCCAAAACTCTTTCTAGAGGTAGGGGCTGTTATTATCCCCATTCTGCAGATGAGGAAACTTATCAAACAGGGTTAAATGACTTGCCCAAGGTCACATAGCTACTGTCAGAGGCCAGACTTGAACTCAAATCTTCCTGACTTTGGGCCCAGCACTGTGGGCATGGTACCACCTCCCTGATCTTATATATTATCTAGTCCAATTCTTTCATTTTATAGATGAGACAGCTGGTGTTCAGGGATGTTTGAGTGGGCTGTCTAGGAGGAATAAGTGCCAAAGTTAGATCTGAATGTGAGTCTCTATCGCATCAAGCTTTTTCTGCCCTTGGCCTTCCCTGGTACCTGGGTCCTCCCTCTCCTAGGTGCCAGCCTCTTAGCTCTTTGAGTCTGCCTGTCTTATTTTTCCAACTAATATGTTCTCAGGCTTTTGTGGTTCACGACTGATTCCTTATTGGTCATGGTTTAAGCCCCTTTCACTTTCTGGTTGCTTTCCTTTGGGCAGGGCAAGTCAAGTCAAGAAGCATTGATTAAACACTGACTGTATTCCGGGGACCACACAAAGCTCTGGGGATAAAAATGTCCGCAAAAAGATAGAGAAGTCCTGCCTTTAGGGAGTTTATATTCTCATGGGAAAAGATAACAGGTAATAAGAAATGGAAAAGTGGGAGGAGGAGGAGATAGAAGGTTCCCATTTGGGAACTTAATGGAGAGAGCCAGGGGAGGAGCCCAGAGGGGAATGAAAACATGCCTGGTCTGAACCCTCTATGCAAACTGGAGATGCTGGGAGGAGGGAGCTGACCATTCAGATTAAGGGCCAGCAGCCAGAAGGAACCTCCTGGATGAGGAGGCTGCTGTGGCATGAGACAGTCTCCTCTGCCTGGAGATGCCCAGACCTGGGACTCCAGAAGTTTTCTGAGAATGAGGGCTGCAGTGGGACTATGACCTTCCTCATCCCAGAAGGTTGAAGTACAGAACATTTCTTGAACTTTTCCTTCTATTTTAAGTTCTAAGGTGTATTCTTCTCTACAAATAGTCACCTTTTGAATTTTCTAAATGAGAAAGGAAGAGTGGGAGAGCTCATTAAAGGAACTTAATTAATTAGATTAAAAACAAGTATTTTAAGCCATAATAGATCATGTGGAGATGCTTTGATGAGTGTGATTATACTAGAGGAAGCTAGAATCTGCTCTGGCAAACTTGGGAGGCATTAACGGATGCCTAAGGTCCTGAGGGAAAGAAGAGGTGACCCTGCCTTTGCCCTGCCTTGGTTTGACCAATAGGGGAGTACCAGGTTCAGATCTGGCTGCCACATTTTAGGAAGGCTAATGTCCAGTGGAGAGTACCAAGGACACTGAAGGGCCTTCAGTCCATGTCACATGAAGACCTTTTGAAGGTACTGAGACAGGGGAGAAGGAGAAGTTGAGTTAAGAGAAGGCTGGTGGGAACAAAACCATTATCTCCAAACACTCAAAGAATTCGCATAAGGAAGTCGGATTGGACTTCTGCTTGATTCCAGAAGCAGAGGGTAAGTGACTTGTCCAAGGTCACATAGCTAGTAAGTGTCTGAGGCAGGGAGGTTGTGCAATGGAGTGTTGATCCTGGAGTCAGGAAGGCCTGAATTCAAATTTGGTCTCAGATGCTTATTAGCTATATGACCTTGGATGAGTCATTTAACTCCTGTCTCAGTTTCCTCAGCTGTAAAAGGGGGATAATATTAGCATTTACCTCTTAGGGTTGTTGTATTTGTAAAGCCCTTAGTACAGTGCCCTGCACAGTAAGTGCCACATATATGATGCTGTCATATCATCACCACCACCACCACCACCACCACCATCACCATCACCTGGGCCTTCCACAGCTAATGTGTTCTCTGGCCCAAACAAACAAACAGACATGTCAATGCAGAAAGCACTGGGCTCTGCTGAGCTCTGCCCTGGTCACCTCTCATCTGTAGTCATGTGTTTCACAACAGGGTCTCATCTTAGGAAGGACATTAGCCTGAGGCAGGGTGGCAGGAGCCCTGTCTGGAATGGGATTCAGGGACCCGTGTTCAGATCCCAGTTCCATCCTTAACACCCCCCCCCCATGTTATCCTGGGAAAATCACTTAACCTCCTGGGGCTCCCTTTCCTCCTTTATAAGGGGAAAGGATCAAAGGCTTTTCCGTGGTTCTCACCTGCAGCATTCTGGAGGACAATGACTAGGGTAGAGAGAAGACTTAAAACCTGACTTTTCACAACCGGGTCTAGGAATTTGGAAGAGAAGATTAGGGGGAGTGTTGCTCTTGTCTTCAGGGCACATCAATGATAGGTCTGCATTCGGATGTTCCATAGGAGAAGGGTTAGATTTTGTTGCCTGGGGGTTGAGATTGCCAAGACCCAAGTGATATGAGCAATAAAGTCCCCACGGTGCCAGGTGTCGATAGCCAGAGCTGTTTAGGAAAGTAGTGAGCTCACCGGCTTAAATAGTTCTACCTGGGAGAGGCCTCAAGAGAGCATTTCAGCTGATGCTCCTCATTTTTACAGATGAAGAAAGTGAGGCTCCGGAGATGTTAAGTGAGTTGCCTGATGCCACAGGGGTAGTAACAGAAGTGGAATTTGAATTTGGATCTTGTGCTTTCAAGTTCAGAGCCTCTTTCTACTGATCACATGATGCCTGGGAGGCTGCTGATTGTGACCTCTCATTCAGAATTCTGGGAAGAAGGATTCCTGTCCCAGGCCTGGTCAGCTTAGACTGGGGCTTATGAAGTTGGATGGGGAAGATTTGCATCTTTATTTCAATAGAATTGGTTTCCTTTGTAATTCTGTTTATCTTATTTTATGCATTTGAAAACATTATTTTGAGAAGGGGGGTATGGCTGCAAAAGATTTCCTGAGGGGCATGCAACACACACGTAAAGCACCCCTGCTCTCAAGCATGTTTAGGGTGCCCTGTCTGTGACCCCAAGACAATTTGGCTTGATATTTTCACCAGTGGATGAAGTGTGGGTCCAAAGCCCAGTCTTGACATCTGACTTTTGATCACTGATGGAAACTCTTCTTGGTGAGTGCCTTTGAAGTAGTCTAAACCTAAAAAGAGATGAGCTATTAGCAGGGAGTGAGCCATGCTGTGGGGTCAAGGTGGGCTACGCAGGAGGGCTTGGTTAGCTTTCTTATTAGACCTTGAAGTTCCCTGGAATTGACTGTTGAGTCTCAGAAGTTTATATTTTTTGTATGTGTATTTACACACAGATCGTTTTCCCTGAGAGGACCTAAGAACCTGGAGGCAGGCACTTTAAATTTTCTCTTAGCACAGGGCCTGGCACCCCCGTCTCTCCGCTTAATAAGTTCTTGTTGACTTGAACTGAATTCTTGGTGCCGGGGGAATATAAATTGGGAGTCATTTCCAAGGCATGAATTACGCACTGGCTGTTTTCATTAGTGGTTTAAATTTAAACCGTAGGACCCCAGTTTAAACTGTGGGACCCCAACTGGAACTTGGCAAGAACTCCCTCTCTCCTTCCCTCCCGGAGCCCTCCACCTCCCCAGCTTTCAACTCTTCCTTTCCCCATCTCTGCCAAGAGATCGTGCCTGTTCTGTTTGCCTGGAGAAGAGCAGTCTGCAATTATCAATGCATGTTATGCGGTGTAAGAATTTGTATGGCTATCTTGCATGTCTGAAATGACAGAACATTTTATAGAAAAATTAAACTAGATATTTAATTTAAAATCTAGCCAGTACCTAAATTTGTTTGGCAACAGATTTTAGCATTAAATTTCAAAAGGATGATTATAAAAATCTAGTTTGCAAAATACTATCTTAAAAATAACTTGACAACACCTGTTCCTCAAAGCAGATTTCTTTCTTTCTTAAAAAAAAAAAAATTCTCCTTCGAGTGAGAAACTATTGGATTTTTTTTCCTGGTCAGTGGTTTTTTTTCCCCCCCTTCTTTCTTTAAAATTACCTACCGGGAACCCACCTATCTGCCAAATTTCAACTTAATTGAATTTTTATGGTTCAGTCATAAACCTCTGCAAAGACGTACTGAGCTGGAAACACTGACCTCAGCCTCATTACAGCAGCCCCCTCCCGCTGCCCTCACCGAACACGCATGCTCCGGATACGTGGGGCCACAGTGACGAGCCCGAGGAAGGTAATGGAAAACTCATGTCGCAGTGGAGAATATGATTTGCCATCAGCTATTTTGGCCATTTTATGAAAGCTGGAACACAAGCGTGCGTTGACAAATCCAAGGGGGTTCTTGGGAATTAAAGTCGATCATAAAACTCGATAATATTTTCTGAAGCTTTGTAGAACTGGCCAGCGCCCACCCCTCGCCCCCGCGCCCCAATTGATTCCTGTTTCTTTGACAAAACGCTTCTATGTCAGTGCCAGACTCGGAGGCCATTCGCAAGAAGGGGTCATTCTGCTAGCGCTGGCGCTGATTTCACACTTTTCTCCGTGAAAGTTTTGTACCCTTTCATTTGAGTGTGTAGGCTTGGGGTGGGGGAGGGATCTGTCATCATGGGCTCAAAGGGTGACGTCAGTGGGTCTGGGCTTGGTCCTGGTTCATCGGGAGGACTCTCCGGACAACTTCACTTTGGCCTCCGTCTGTGATCAATCAGTCAATCCATCCTCAAGCCTTCTTCGAGTGCCTGCTATGTGCCAGGGGCTGTGCGAGGCACCGGAGATGCTTATGTCAGAAAGTTAAGGGAGAGCAGGCCTTTGGATATTTGGGAGGAAGCTTGGGCTGGGAGTCTGGCTCTTTTCAGAGGCTGGTGTCAGAAGACGGGGCTTCCCGACGCCTCTGTGGCTCATTCCCCTTGCTCCTTGGTTAGGTCACTCCATCTCTCTGGGTCTCAGTCTCTACAACTGTAAAATGAAGGCCTTTAAGGTCTCTTCTGGCTCCAGCTCCAGGTCCTTGTGTGTATGTGGGGAAATGAGGAAGGGGATTCAGGGACTTTCTCACAGGCTTCTTTCTTAGAAGGTAGAAAGCAAGAACTCAGAGCATTACATTCGGTGTCAGAAGAACCAAGTTCAAATCCAGGCATTTGATTTTTTTCAGGGTTCATTATCCTTCTCTGTAAAATAAGGTCATTGATCTCCTATGAACAGGCTGTTTTCCTTGTCGTTGTTTTAAGTGACTTGCCCAAGGTCACACAGCTAGTAAGTGTCAAGTGTCTGAGGCCAAATTTGAACTCAGGTCCTATTGACCCCAAGGCTGGGGCTCTATCCACTGGGCCACCCAGCTGCCCCTCTTCCTATCATTGTTAAGCTTTGAGAACGAGTCTTCCATGTTTGCTCTCTCCATTCTTCCCCAGTGGCTTGGGTTGCAGCCCCTTGTACTTGGCTGGGAGCCTGGGAATGGGTACAGGTGGGGCACTCAGCACTGGCCCTTGTCAGGATTGGGTTTGGAGGCATCACTTGCTGCACCAGTGTCATCGAATCCCTTTGAGGCTCTGCACTATCACCCCTGGGAGCGCAGACTTGTGGGCAGCACTGCCTATACCCACCATCTCCCTTGGCAGAGACATCGGGCCCTCAGTCCTGTGTTCAGCTCCTGGCTACCCTGGAGGGGTGGCCGCCTTTGACCCAGCCTGGGCGGGGGAGTAAGTTGCCCACCCCAGTCTTTTTTCTCTGAGTCTGAATTGTGAGGCCTCCTCTCCCAATTATCCAATCTTCCCTGCTTCAGCAAATCATCTGAGAATGCCTCAGCCCTCCCTCATCATTGAGTGCTGGGTCACCCAGTAGGAATCCTCGAAGGCCAGATTTGAACTCAGGAAGATGAGTCTTCGGGGTGCTGTGTGCTGTGGCGCCCCCCTGGTGGCCCAAGGTCTCATAGGCAGCAATCATCAGAAGTAGTCACACTGTATGACATCAGTCGAATAGGACCTCAGAGGACATTCAGTCTGATCTCAGTGACAATAAGAAGATTCAGGTTTGTGAAGTGCTGTCCAGCCGCCATCTTGTTTGATCCCCCTGACCATCCTTGGAGGGAGCTAGTGTGGATAGTGTTCCCATTTGACAGATGAGGAAACTGAGGCTCAATGAGATGAAAGGGAGTGCCCTCAGGTCCTATGGCCAGTGTGGCGGGCTCAGAATTTGAACCCAGAGCTTGTGGTACTAAGTTCAGGCTGTCTCCATGA
The DNA here is from genome assembly GCF_019393635.1 of Dromiciops gliroides. NCBI lineage: Eukaryota > Metazoa > Chordata > Mammalia > Microbiotheria > Microbiotheriidae > Dromiciops > Dromiciops gliroides. The sequence goes on from NC_057861.1 coordinate 755,986,290, forward strand.
AATCATGCTGCCTCGCCATCCTGGCTTAAAAAGAGTTGTTAACTAGCCAAATGGGCAACTATTTTAAAATGTAATCATGGAAAGGAAAAGAAAAGACGCGAGGCTTCCTGAAGATCCTTCTTTTTGAGCTCAAGTCGTCCGCGGACGGCCGGGAAGACCTTGTTTCCGAACACGACACATAGGGTGCGATTGTGTTTGTGGGGAGCAGCAAACATCCACCCCCTCGGGAGTTCCAAGGCCCTCCAGGAGCCTGGAAAAGACTCGGTGCTCCTTGAATTGGGGGCGTTTCCGCGTCATGCACGTCACCAAGAGGCAGCGATGCCCAAGGGGAATCGCACCGTACTGGGATCCGAAGGCAGGCTCACCAAATGTCAGCACTGGATGGGCCCTCGAGCCAAGCCCACCTCAGAATTAGAGGAATGACCAGAAGCTGTCGGCCGGCAAGCGGGACTTTGTCTTTGTCTTGGTATTCCTCGCTTCTTGGGGGCTGGACTTGGAGTCGAGAATGTCAGGGTTTAAGGTTTGGCTTTGACCCCCTCCAGTTGTTCCGTCAAAGTCATCACCACAAGGGAGTCTGTATCAGGCAAGAGAGTGTGCATTTCGGGAACTCTCCATGACGACAGTGCTGACCAGTAGGAGGTCCCCTGCTCTCTAGTCCTCCAGGACAGCGTGGACGTCAGTGGATTAGTGGGCTGTGGTGTGCTGTGCCCTCACTCTGGGCCAGGCCCTAGAGAGAGATACAGGCACAGAGAGTGCTGGCTGCACTAGGCATGGATGCCCTGGGGCAGGAGCTTAACATTCTTATTTATTGTTTTTTTTTGAAGTCTGTTGATTGGCTGAAAAGGGAGAAACAACCCCCACTCACAAGGAACTTACATTTAATGAAGGGGTAAGTCTCTTCCCTGCCAGAGTATAAGCTACCAGAGGGCAGAGAAGTCCCTGGCATGTGGTTAATGCTTAATAAGCACCTGCTGCTCGATGGATCATGAGGATGATATGCTTACTTACAGGCACCTAGGTGGTACTACTTACTACTACTACTACTATTACTATTACTACTAGTATTACTATTACTACTACTATTACTATTGCTACTAGTATTACTATTACTACTACTACTATTACTACTAGTACTACTATTACTACTACTACTATTACTATTACTACTAGTATTACTATTACTACTACTACTATTACTATTACTACTAGTATTACTATTACTACCACTACTACTATTACTATTACTACTAGTATTACTATTACTACTACTATTACTACTACTACTATTACTACTACTACTACGACTACTACTACCATTACTACTACTACTACTACTATTACTACTTACTACTACTACTATTACTACTACTACTACCATTACTACTACTACTACTACTACTATTACTACTTACTACTACTACTACTATTACTACTATTACTACTTACTGCTACTTACTACTACTACTACTACTACTACTACTACTACTACTAGAAGAGAAGGCACTGCTCAGGTTTGAGCTGCTTGGTGCATTTAATTTTCAGGCCTACCCACAAAGAATTCCTACAAGGACAATTTCAGGCCTAGTGTGATCTGTAACAATTGGAATGACGCCACCTGCTGGGGAGTTCCTGTAGGAAAGCTCCACCATGAGGAGAAGGCGTCTGAGGGCAAGCCATGCGGTCAGGTCCTTGGCATCAGGAAGTGAGGTTTGCTTGGGTGCTGTCGATCAAGGCTACCAGCCAATCTCCTTGGAGATGTGTGTGCATGTGGATGGGATGTGGCGCGTTTCACAGGAGGCTTGTGGGAAGAAGGAAGTGTGGCTCACTCTCTTCTCTTGTGGAGAGTGGCGCTAAAAATGTGCTCTCCCTTTGATAGATAGATGAATCTAGGTCTCTTTCTCTCTCTCTTCACCGAATTCTTATTCTCCTTAATAAATGCTAAAGCTTCTAATTTATTGGCGACCACTCATTAGATATTTTAGACAGACTAGCTAGAATTTCAACCCCTTACACACTGAGAGAAGGTGAACCAGGCATAGGGAAGTAGCGGCCCCACAGAGCCTTTGTCTGGGGACCTGGGCAAGGCTGCGGGACCCAGGGACAGGGGCTGGTGGCAGGCCTGGGCCTGAGCTTGGGCTGCAGAGCCCTTGGTATCATTAGTGGTACTGGCAATGGAGCAGGAGCAAGGGCTCTTTTGAGGGTGCTGTCGGGAGGTCAGCCAGCTCCCCAATATGCCCCTGGCCTCTGGTACTGAAGCAGCCCAGCTTGGAAGCAGAAAGCACAAACTTACCTTAAAGAACCTACTGGGGAAGCTAAGGGTCTGGGCACAGGCCCTTTGGCTCCCTCTCTGCCCAGAGCTGTCTGTCCAAAGGAGTGAGTGTCCTCAGCCCGCAAAGAGATGGATCTTTCTGTGACACTGACCAGGGGTGTTTGTGCTTCAGTCAGAAGCCTTTCCTATTGCCCAGCTAATAGTGTCTTCCCTCAATCACTTTTTTGGGGGGTGTGGGGTGTCAGACCCAAACTTCCAGCCAAGCCTTGGAGGTTTTGCATTCTTTGGAGTTTTCCGAGGGAGGTATGATTCCTGATTGGTGGAGCGAATGCTGACAGTTTGCTGCAAGCCAGAGTGAGGGGTGGACTTGGCTAGAGCTGCTTGGGGGAGAGCCCTCTGTGGTTCCAGACTTGAGGGAGGGAGCAGTCCCCAGGAGTGGGGCAATAACTATTCTCTTCTACACAATCGAGTCCTTTTCTGCTCCCTACCTCCCTGTCACTTCTTATTGACTTTGCTATAGATGTATGAGCGCTTCATTGATAGATTAGATGTTGTTTCCCCAGTGCCTAGCAGACGATAGGTGCTTAATAAATGGCTTTTAAAAAGAATACATTGTTTGGGTGACATCTCTTGTCTTTGCTTTAAATTTGTGTCTGTTGGTTGCTTCTGAGGGGAGAGATGGCCTCTCCAGGTTATGCCTTGCCTCTCATTTTACCTGACTATCCCACAGGTAAGGGGTGCCCACCTGGATGAGTAGGTGTTCTCTCAGTCATGTGTCTTTAGAACCTTGATGTGTTAACACCACAGATCCCCAGTCTCCTTCTCAGAGGGATGAACCATGGCATTGACTTTGAGAAATGTGCCAGTGGTGATAGAGGTTAGGCTGATATGGGCCTTGGCTAAGCAGGATGAAAGAGTGGGGACAAATAAGGCCTTTCCCGAAAGCTTGTCACAGGCTGAGAAAAGGAAAAGGAGAAAGGTCCCCTAAGTGTGAACAATGGCAAGTGAGCCAAATAGCAAGAGCAAGAACGGCAAACAGAGAGGTGGCTCTAAAAGCCGCAGAGGTAATTGGAAAGTGCTTGTTAAAGTAATTAGTAGGAAAAAAAAGCCACCGTGAGATTGCTTGAGGATCCCTCCCTTAGCAAAGCGTACCTCGTTAGAATCACAGCGGAGATGAGAGCGGCCTGTGGGGAAGACAGTTGGGAAATGAGCCAGGTGGGCTCTGCCTGGGAACAAAGGTGCCTCTGTGCTTGACTTCACCTCAAGCTCCTCTCTCCCAATGTTAGAAGCGTTGATTAATATTGAAATGGGTTTGAAATGACTTTGGGAGGCTTTTATCTTGGAGCTGAAGGCTGCAGAGAGGCACTCTGGGAATCTGGCTCTTTTAGCAGAGGCATTCCAGGGCACCCAGCTTGGCCATCCATCCCTGGGCAGTTGGGGCAAGATCCCAGGGATGATGGAGGTCACCACCACTTGCATTTGGAACCATTCAGAACTCAGCTGGACTGGAAGTTATCTGTGCTCTGCCTTGGATAAAATCTCTTGCTCAATAAAACGTGTTAAACTAGGCTGGGAATAGGACAGGGTTGGCCTGGCTCATTTTTATTTAGGAAAATAGGCATAACTTCACTGCTTTGAGGCTTGGTTTCCTCGTTGGGAAAATGGGGATGATAATATCCATAGCCCCTTTTCCACAGGGATGTTTCAACACAAAAATGAGGTCATAGGGGATGTATTAGGAGAACTTTAGTAAATAAGTATCAGTATTCTCATTATCATTATTAGGTCATGTTGCATTTTTAGGCCATGGATACTTGTAAATCACAAAAATATTTCTTTAAAATCTCCTATGGTGATGGTTTTTCTCTGAATTTTGCCCCTTTTCTCAATCATTCTAAATGAATGGATTAGAGAACAGCCTTAATTAACTGGCATTTGAGTAAATGAATGTTCTCAAGTAACAACCTTTTCCCCCCAGGTTGAGTGATTCATGATCTGGAGAAAGCTGAAAGACCTAAGTCATGTATCTAAAAGCTTTAAGAGAAAGGAAACACTTCAAAGCACTTCAATTTACTCAGAACAGCCATCTGGGACCATGACACCTGGAATTCCAGGTCTTTCTAAGGACCTCTAGAAGGGGCCTGACCACCTAGGCCTTTTAAGGTGCCCAGGCCCCACCTTCCCTCAGTTACTTATATTTTTTTAAGTGCTCACAGCTTTGTCCAGGGGCTCATTAGTTCAAAATTCTTGTATACAATCCTGCACTCCAGGAATAAACGATCTTTAAAATTGGCTTCCATCCTGATAGAAATATAAGAAACTAAATTTTAGCAAGTCATCGAAAATGCCTTTTCTTTCCCCAGTATGTACATATAATTTATTCCTTGCCACAATCTTCTCTAAAAAGATTCATGAAACAACAATGACAATAACAACAACAACACTTTGAAAGGTTCCAGAGAACTTGATGCCAGCTGGACCATGTGATAGTGTTTCTTCTATTTGACCTTGGGCAAGGGCTTTTCCTTTTCTAAGTCTCTGCTTCCTCTTCTGTAAAATGAGAGGGGGTGACTAGGTTGCCTCGAAAGTCCTTTCAGTTCTAGATCCAGAATTCTTTGATGAGGAGAAAGACAATCTTCTTGTTGCAAACCTTGATATTTTCAAAACCATTGCGTGGCATAGGTCTGACTAATTTACTCTGGCTTTTTTAATGGGGTGGGGCAGGGGGGAAAAGCCATATAGATTACATGGAAGAAATACTACCTTGGGTTTGCAAGCATGAGGGTCTGTGGACTCCTGCCTTTTCTCATTTGCAGATGAGAAAAACCAAACTTCTTCCAATGGAATGTAGTGGGTGAAATTTCACCTTGTAGCTAGAAATATGTCTTTTCTTGGGAAAACATTCCTATTTGTGATCCTGCTACTAAAAACCACCACCGCCATTTTGTATGCCAACAACTATGCGGACAGAAATGGAAATTCTGTTATTACCTCTCGAGTGCTGTGGAGACATGTTTAAAAAGCTTTTAAGAGGTTTGACTTAGAGCTTGCTAAGTTAAAACAAATTGAAAAGCCCAGCATGAAAAAGGGACTCCACCCCTGCCCCAGAATATCTTTCACCGTTCCCTCATTTATGAATTTTGAGACCAGGCAGGGCTGTACATCTTTGCTTGTTTCATAGGTAAACTGCACGGGAATAGTAAACTTTTAAATGCTTGGATCTGATCACAACATTACTTGTTAGCACTTGATATCATTCTCTCCTTTGAGTTTTGAACTTTCTGATAATTATTCTAATGCTAATGTGAGCAACTGTTTCAGCTTCTAGCTTAGAGGCAAAAGCTGTAATACATCCCTCAAAGTGGCTTCATCGCTTGTTGGCTCTGGTCTTATCTGCTCACACAGGTGAACCAACTATTCCCAGGCTGTAAAAAAAACCCAACCCCGCCCCCCTCCCCAACAACTCAGTTTTAGTCATGATAATAATACTTGCCTCCTTGGAGAAGGGAGCCGTTCTGTGTGTCCATGAACATGGTGAGGTGAAGCCTTTTTCCGTGGGGAAGGGAGAACAGATTCAGGCTGTATCAGGAAATGCGGGCAGTGAGTGAAGTCTGAGACCAGGAGGCTTTCAGGCCAAAATACTAGGTAGATCAAGAAGGAAGGAGAAATTCTTGGCATGTCGCTCTTGGAAACAGCTGAAGATTTTCAAAGTGCTGTCACCTTTGACTGGGGATGCTAACTTTTTGAACAAAAGCAGGCTGTGTTACATTTAGCATTCCAATATGCTAAACCTTTTTTGCTGTTGCTCATATATGATATATTATCCCCCACCCTGTGTTTTTGAATATGTGGCCTTCTTGTCTGAAATGTACTTCCTCATCACCTCTAATAAGCTGGTTGGTCAATCATCAAATTTGTTAAGTACTTACTATCTGCAAGGCACTGTTCTAAGTCCTGGGGACTGTTCTAAGCCCTCAAGGAGCTTATAGTCTAATGGGGGAGGCAATATGCAGAATATCTCTGTATCTATATGTATATCTACATCTCTATCCCTCTCTCTAGGAGATCACTTCCACTATCTAGGTAAATTGGAGGTAATCTCAGAGGGAAGGCACTAGCTGTGGCAGCCAAGCATGGAAACAAGCATTTATTAAGTGCCTACTATGTGCCAGGCACTGTGCTAAGTACTGACAAGTATTGCCTCATTTGATCCTCAAGACCACCCTGGGAGGGAGGTGCTATTAGGCTTAGGGGTAAGAGCTCAGCAGGGGTGAGATTGGGAAGGGCCTTTTGTAGAAGGCTGGATTTGAGAGTAATGCTGACGTGAGGTAAGCCAGGAGGTGGAGAGAAGGAGAGGGGACGTTCCAGGTATGGAGATCATGAGGAATGTGCAGTGGTGTGTCAGGGGGGAGGACAGGCCCAAAGGCCATTGTTACTGGATTGCAAAGGACATAGAGGACAGTGAGGTGTGAGACTGAGAAGGGAGAATGGAGCATATTCTGAAAGGCTTTAAACCCCCAATGGAATTGCACATTTGATTCTGATGATCGTGGAAGTTTCCTGAGTAGGGGTCACCTATGCCTTTGGAAGATCACCTTAGCAGCTGAATGGAGTGGATTGGAGTAGAGAGAGACTTGGGGCAGGCAGACCCTAGCTGCTGTTGCGGGAGTCTAGGGAGGAGGAGAAGGGGTGGATATGAGAGGTATCTTGAGGATGGAAATTACAGGACTTGGGAAGATTGGATATTGGCAAGGTCTGAGGCTCACATGGGATGGTGGGATCCTCATGATCAATTTCCTGTGCTTGTTTTTCAGGCTTTCAGAACCAAGGATGGCTATTTTGTGGTTGGAGCCGGGAATGACCAGCAGTTTGGGACCGTGTGCAAGGTAACAATGGGCAAATTGGATCAGGAAGAGTGGCTCATATGCCATTTATGAAAGTTAGCAGCCTGTTTCTGGTCAGTCAGCTGGGCTAGGAGGCAAACACGCTGACTCAGAATGCTAATGCTTTTGGGAATTGGTGAAATGCCCACATCTCCTTTTATGCACTCTTCTCTCTGGTGTCTTCAGTATTTTGCTCAGGCACGACCTTTTGCAGGAGACTTTTCCCAATTGGCACATCCTTCCCCCAGGTCACCTTGAACCTGCTGTAGTTGTGCTTTGTATGTATTAATACATATGCATGTTGTAAGCATCTTGAGGGTAGGGCTGTGACACTTTTCTCTCTGTATCCTTGGCCCCTAGCCCAGTGCTTGGCACATTTTGTTGTTCAGTTGTGTCCAACTCTTCATGACCCCATTTGGGGTTTTCTCAACAGAAATCCTGGAGTGGCTTGCCATTTCCTTCTCCAGCTCATTTTACAGATGAGGAAACTGAGGCAAACAGGTTAACTGACTTGCCAGGGTCCCATGTGTGATATGTCTGAAACCAGATTTGAACTCAGCCCTATCTGGCACACAGGAAGCACTTAACAAATGCTGGTTGACGACTGAATCCTTGAACTTTGTCTATAGCCAACTCAACCAGTCATTCAGCCTCAACATTTATGAAGCACCTCTATTGTATAAGACCCTAGAGATGCAAGGGCCACAAATGGTGCCATCCCTTCCTTTAAGCACTTTGTACCCTATCCGGGTAATAAACAGACACAAATGATGGTGATCTGAATTGTGGCTTACATTTATATGACATTTTCAGGTTTGCAAAACACTATGCAGACTTATCTCATTTGATCTACCTAAGAACCTTCTGAGTTACTCAGTACAACTATATCATCTATTTTATTGATTAAGAAATGGAAGCTGAGAAATGTATAGTTTCCTGCGTAGAGTCACATGTTGTTGTGTCAGAGGTGGGATTTGAACCCAGGTTTTTTGACTCCCAGTCTAGAATTTTTTTCCCATGATGCCTTTGCTTTAGGGAAAGGAGAGGTTCAAATGAGGTGCTATAAGAAAACTTGAGGAAGGAGAGACCATCTTACCTGGCGTTATCAAGGAAGGCTTCATGCAACATTGCGACCAAAGCCAAAGCTAGAGGTGGGGACAGAAGGGTTTTACTTTTTTATAAGGAAAGATAGAACTATATTTTTCTCTCAGTGAACTCAATAGTTCCAAATGGGTTCAACTGTCATCTCTATGTTGATGACTCCAAAGATCTATATATTTAGGGCATAACACAGTGCTTGCTCAATACATATTTCTTGATGTATTGTTCTATCCTTAATCTGTCTCTTAAATTTTGGTTCTGAATCATTGCCTGTTGGATGTTTATAATTAGATGTCTAATAGGCACCTCAATGACAACATGTCTCTAGTTCTCTCTCTCTCTCTCTCTTTTTTTTTTTTAGTGAGGCAATTGGGGTTAAGTGACTTGCCCAGGGTCACACAGCTAGTAAGTGTTAAGTGTCTGAGGCCAGATTTGAACTCAGGTCCTCCTGACTCCAGGGCTGGTGCTCTATCCACTGCGCCACCTAGCTGCCCCTCTAGTTCTCTCTCCATCTGTATCTGTGCTCTGCAATGTTCTTCATACTATTAAAAGGGGTCCCCCACTTTTTTGTCTTTCTGTCTGGAAGGCCCTCCTATTTTAACCTTTAAATTCCAGGTCCAGTGCCATCCCTCCCACCAAGTCATCTTTGACCCAACCAGTTGGCAGTAGCCTTTCTTTCACTCTTGGGCTTCTGAGAGTACTTGATTTGATCTTTGAGTGCACTTATCATGTGCAATTTTGTGTTGTGGTTACTAATGTGTTTACGATATCATTCCTTGGATCCTCAGCATCATGAGGACAGGATCTGATGCTTTATCCATACTTTTTGTATCTTAAGTACCTAGAGCAGTGCTCTTCACACAGTTGGCTTTTGGTGTTTGTTGAATTGAATTGATTAATAGAAATCATTATGTCCACCAGCACTAATTGTAACTTCCATTTATATAGTACCTTAAGCTTATAAAACATTTTCTATCTCCTTCAATTAGAGGCTTCAATTTGATTCTTGCAAGAGTTCTGTGGGGGTAGGTAACATTAATTTAACTTTTTTAGTATAAATTTTTATTTTTATTGAGATCTTTTGTCCTCATGTGATTTATAGTTCCCAATATATCTCTCTTCCCTCTCATTCCTCAGGAGCCATCCCTTGGTGTAAACGATGAAATAACAAAACCAATCAACACATCAGCTAGACCCAATATTCTGCTCAGTATTTTATATTCTGAAACCCTGACATCTGCAGAGAGAGGAGAAAGGTGCCTCTCGTCTCTTCTCAGGGCCAAGCTTGGTCATCCCCTTCCATTTTGCTGCTGTTGTGTCAGCTCTGACAAGTCCCTCCATGTTTCTCAGTGTCCTCCATATTTATTCTTTCTGTTGGCTCAGTAATATTCTTTTACACCCTTGCCCCATGATTCCTTAAATTGTTCCTCACTCAGTGGGCATCAATATTGGTTCCCAGTCTTTGCTGGGCAGTGCCCACCTTATTCTTCCCTACTTTGGTGACAGGGAAGCTGAGGCTTAGAGATGTCAGGTGGACTGCCCATTAATGACAGAGCTGCAGCTTCACCAGGCCAGTGTTCTTTCTAGTGGGGATTTTAATAAAACTTTGCAGTATGGTCCTCTAATAAGTACTTGCTTATGTTCCACATAGTTTTGTTCTTATTTTAAGGTCATAATCACAGCCTCACAAAACAATGCTACTTCCACAAACGCAGTTTCCAAAAGCAGGTCCTTGGGGAAATCATTTTCAAACCATTTCATTTCGGATATTTATTCACGTAGATACATCTTCCAGGGTTTGGAGACTTGGCTAGACATTCCATTCTTGGCCTAGCTGTTCTCTCAATTCACTTATAGGACCATATGTTTTATATGTTATACACATCAGCATCAAATAGTGACTAAAGGGCTAGCCTTGGAGTCAGGAAGTCCTGGGTTCAATTCCTGCCTCTGACATAGAATAATTCTGTGACCACAGAATGGGCATTTCAGTCCTCCAGCAACTCTCTCTATTAAAAAAAAATATTTATTTTTAACTTAATTTTTTTTCAGCAACTCTCTTATATGAGAAGCAGTCAACAAGCATTTTTTTAAAGTGTTTGGTCTATGTCAGGCACTGTGCTGCCCCCTGGGAGATATAATGCTAATTAGGTACAGTGTCTGGTACATAGTAAGGGATGAATAAATGCTTGTTGACTGAATCATTGACAAAGATAAAAATGAACTAGTCCTTTCTTTTAATGAGCCAAGTTACAGAAGAGGTGCTGATCTGAATGTGTGGAAGGAGTCTCCATACCAGGATTTCCCCACAGTGATGAAATCACTGATCGGAAACACATATACACACAAAAATGTTATCTTTGGTCTGAGTTTTATGTTTCACCTCTTCAGTATGTCAATCCAGGGAGGAAACAACACCTGAAGAGAATTTCTATCCCTCAATAAGCATCTACATAATATCTACTCTTGTCTAAGCATCATGCTAAGTATTCAGAGATAATGAATAAAGGAATCCGTGCTCTCAAGGAATTTACTTTCTAAAGGGGGAGCAAGAAAACAAGGACCTACATTAGCAGATATAGAATAATATTTGGAAAATAAATGTCAACTAGTTAAATAGGAGGTAGATCAAGGAGGGCACCAGACCATTTGTTTTTCATTTCAAGGAAGTTGATTGAAATGTGTTTCTAGGCAAGGAGAAAGTTTTGTTTTTTTCTGCTTTATTTTGTTTTTTTAAATTTCTCCTATTTACTTTCCTATCTTGCCTGGACAGCATTCATGCTTTTCAATTGACCACAGCACCCTGGGCATCATTTGAAATTTTTAAGATGCCCATGAATTCCTTTGGAGACCCTATTGGGAACCATATTTAATGCAGTCAACTTAACACATCCCAAAAAAATGGAAATTACTCCTTTTATATGAGAGGTTAACTGCTGGGGCTGAAAACCACAGCAAAGTGGGGGCCACTGAGCAGGGAAGGTGATAAATGACGCCGATTCTGATTGCAGGAAGGCTTGGGCTGGCCAAGGTGGGAAAGAGGCGAGTCCCCGTAATGGGGCCCTGAGTGAGTGTAGGGAAGATGGATTCCAACATTTGATCTGGGATCAAAGACTCCTCATTAGGAAGGGTCACCGTCAGAAATCTGAACCATACGGAAGCCGCTGCCTGTGAAGTCACTTACGGCTGCAGCAGCTCCTCACTCTAAACAATCGCAGACCCTCACCGGGCCCATATGGTTGGGAGCTGGCTCTTTGCAGAGGGTGGGGAGCTGGGGGGAGAGCAAATTACTGGCTGACATATTCCTCCCTGTTGTTGAAAATAGCTGCAGTGAATCCTTTTTATGTTTGATTCATTGCCGTGGATCAATGTGGAGTGTTTGAACTTCCTCATAAATAACCATAAAGAAAAATATTTTGTGAGATCTTTCTTCCAAAGCAGTGCTGCTCACCATTAATTTTACTGCTTGAGTCTGGCTTATCAACAGGATGGGCCAATGGATGGGAGAGAGGACCAGGCCAGGTAGGCTCCATGACAGACCCTGTTTGGTTTTTCTGCTGGACTTGGAGTCAGAGGACTTGACTCTGCCACTAATTGTGTGGCCTCCATAGCTCACGACACCTCTTCATACAGTCACAGCTTTGAGGCCAAGTAGGACAACTCTCACATGTTACAGAGAAGGAAACTGAGGCAGACAGAGATAAAGTTACATCCAGTAACAATCTGAGGCTGAATCTGAACCCAGTTCTTTCTAACTCAAGTGTAGAACCCCATCTACTGCACCATCTTGTTGCCTCTGAGTTGTCCTGAAAACTCCTATCTGCTCTCCTTCACAACTTGGAATCATGGGTCCTTTGTCTTTAAAGAGGGGAATCTAGTCTAAGGAAATCCATTCATTTGACAAAAGATTTACTGAGCCCATTGGTCTCTCTTGAAATTCTCTCATGCTAAGTCACCGTTCTTGGCACAGTGCTTGGCATGCAGTAAGTGCATAATAAGTACGTTTTTATTCATTCATCAATAGCCCAGGCTCTGACACAGAAAGCAGACCCCAGGATTTTATCCACGGCTGAATCTTGGAAAATAAAAAGACAAGTTGGTGAGGAAAGCTTGGGCATGAATGAGAGAGGTATTGAAATGACTCATCATGAGGTCCATGTGGGGTTGGGGGTAAGCTGCAATGCTTAGTGTTGTGGTGGATGCACCTGGGCTCACACACAAGACCCAAAACATGAGCAGGAGGAGAGCAGAATGAGATGGATATGGAGCTGACCCAATGCATGGCTGGCAATCAACACAATCTCCGCAGAGGCAGGAGCTCTCGTTTTGTTTTCTGTGTATCCCTAGAACCTTGTGCAGTTCAAGTAGAGGCTTACTAAATGTTTGGTGATGCTCCAATGGTGAAATAATAGTTCTGTGTCATCTAGGTCTCTGGTAGAGGACCCCAGGGCACACATACATATATACAAACACATACATACACACAAAAATATGCATATATGTGTTTATAATATTATATAAAATGTAATATAGCTCCTATAATTTAGTGAATGCATAGATGATGATCTTATGTATATAACAAATATAATTCATACAAACACACGTATAAAAAATGACTCAGTGAGTACATAGATGGTAATTGTATTAGATACTCAGAGGTCACACATGTGGGAAGTATAGCTGACGTGTTTGACAGAAGTATCAAGATCTAAACAGATATTTACAAAGCTAGAATGAGGCACTGAATCTAAGAAGATTAAATTAAGGGACTTCCTTCTTAATTTTTGTTTTACTTTTATTTGTAGCCTCAGTTCTTAGCACAGTGCCTGCCATGAAGGAAGTAGTTAATAAATGGTTATGGACTTGACTTTGACAAATATAAAGTCCTGCATTTTGGAGGAAGAAAGAACTGAGCTGCACAAGGACAAAGTGAGGAAAGTGTGGCTGGCAGTGGTTTCTGTGCCAAAGTCTTCAGTGACCACCAATAAGAGTAGCATGAGTCAACAGTGCTACCTGGAGCCCTCAGACTTTCTTTTGGTCTTAGGCTGCATTAATAGAGGGCATATTGTCTAGAATCAGGGAGTTCCTTTATATGTGCAGTAGGAGACAGAAAGACCTGAGTTCAAATCCTGGGCAAGTCACTAAACTTTCTTCCTCAATTTCCTTATCTAGAAAATGGGGATAATAATAGCATCTAACTCTCCAATGAGTTCAGAAGAGATAATATTTGTGAAGTATTTCACATGGTGCCTACCACACAGTAGGCATATAATGAATGATTGTCCCTTTCTCCCTTCATTGTCTCATCTGTAAAGTGGGGATAATAATAGCACTTTCATGATAGGATCACTGGGAAGATTAAATGAGCTGATGCCTTCAAAGAGCTTTGCACATTTTAAGGCTTTATATACATGGTAGAATTGTTGTTATTGCTGATGTCACTGTTGTTCTAACCATTGTCATCGTTCTCATTGGGGTCATTCCCATTGTTGTTGTTCTAACTCTTGTAGTTGTTGTTATTCTCATTGTTGTCATCGTCATTGTCTTGTTGTTGTCATCAGCAGTACTTGTGCTCCTCTGCCCTGGTCAGGCCATGTCTGAAGTATGGTGATCAGTTGTGGTGCAGCACATTCCAAGTCAAGAAAACAGTATGAGCAAAGACATGGAGATGGGAACTCAAAAGGAGCATTTAGGGTTAGAAAGTAAACCTCTGAGGTGTGTGGGAAGAACAGAGAAATTTTGAAGTGTGTGGACAGAAGCTCCCATCTGGTAGCATCAAGCTTCTTAGTAACGTAGGAGACAGAGTAATATGCTGAGCAGAAGGACGATGTTTGGTGCTGGAGGAAACGATAAATCACTTTAAACAATTTTGAGGAATGTCAGAGAAGGATTGCCAAGCAGCGTTAAGGGCCCAGCTGAAGTTAGCCTGAATGAATTCAGAACAGAGTCCCTCAGCTCTGGTTTTTTCTTTTCTTAGGCAGGACTCCATAGCACAGGGGAAGGAGTGGAGAAAGTAAATACTTGGGCTTTCCCAGGATTGGGCAATGTTAAAATAGATGGAGTGAAGGGGCAAGGGGATGAGAGTGGTCCACTGAGAGCATGGATGAATGGCTGTTCTGGGCATCCAGCCTGGCTAAGAGAGGCAAGAGAACACATGGCTGGGAGGGTCCAAGGGACTAGGGGGCTTGATGTGGTCAGGGATCAGGGTTAGCATAAGAATAATGATGTGGGAGAGGCAGAAGGATTGAAGAGTCAGAATTCAACATCTTGCAGGTGGAACAGTGCTAAGGGTTGACAGGTTACAACATAGAGCCAAGTTTGTGGATGAATGATGTGGAGAAAAGATGGAAGTGATTGGAGATGAGAAAGGTAAGAAATCATGAAGACGGGGCACTGGAAAGGTTATTAGTGGGAGTGATAAAATCTTCCAGTAAGATGGCAGGGCATGGAGATGGGTGAAGTATTGGGGATGAGGCTTGCAAGAAGATTGAGAACCAAGTTCTAGAGCCATCAAGGAAGGGGGAGAGAGTTCTAGAGGTTGGTAGACTAAGTTGGGTCCTCCCTTCCTGATGGTCCTAATGGTAACCATTTCATTGATTCTCTAGTCTCTATTCACTAATGCCCTAGTTCTTTTGTCTTCTTGTCTTTCTGCTTTATTGGTGTGAATAAAATCCGGCTCTACTATCTGTACTCTAGGTTATGGGCTATCAACAGAGACAGCGCTGCTCATTTTGGGGATGGAGGTCATAGTTGTGGACAGAATACTTCATCACTGGAATGTGCTGAATGATGAGTGAGAGTGGAGCCTGTGAAGTAAAGAATGGTCCCTGGCCCAAATCAGTATATAATAGTGGTCTTATATATCTGACATGTAGGGTATTTCCAAAGATGGTCCTTGCTTTTGTATCAATCTTGCTCCTAACTCAATTTATAGCTTGCCTTGTTTTGATTTTATCATATAACATACTTTGTTTTCCCCCCTTATTTTGAGCTTTTTCTTCAAGTAAGAGCTCTACTATTATTTGAAGCTTCATTGTGATGCAGAGATAGTCCCTGGTTCTCTGAAGCAATGTTCAGGACTAGGCATTTGACAACTCTCAATGTCTCCCTGAAATGAAGGTCCTTTTAAGACTATCAGTGTTCTTCTGGTGCTCGTCTATGATTTTTAGAGCTAGAATACTAAAATCTGTGAGGGACTGAAAATAAGGTTCCCAGGAGATGTGAGTAGCTCCTGACATATTACAAATGAGGAGTCACTAAGAAGAAATAGCATAAAGAAAGTCATTCAAAAACATGAGAGAAGAAAAGAAGATGGGCTGCTCAGATGGTGAGAGCAAAGGATAACTATACCCCTTTTGCATCCTTATGATATCAAGTAAAAGGGTGAGGGTAACTGAGTCAGTCAGTCAAGTAATCCCATTCTGCTTACAGTAAACAATAAGATGCTAAATAAACCGATTTTTATTATAGGCTTTGGACTGGCTTTCCAATTGGAGTTGCACAAAAATCATGTTTTGATAGGCTGAGGAAAGTTGGGGTCCTCTATAAAGTATCAAGCTACATAGAACCAATCCATTCCAGGAATTGGAACAAGTATGACATTCTAGCTCACCTTCCTGAGAAGGAATAGCCTGGGTGGGTCCATGTTGGCCTTGGATCTTCTCTCTGTTCTTCCCCCAGAACACTTTGGCTGGAGGAGAATCTTGCAAGGCTACATGGGTCCAGAAAATGCTGGACATCTCATTGTTGAACCAATATTCTAGTAGCCTGGATCAACTGGTGACAGTGTCTGTATTCAAAGTCAAGGACAGATAAATTTGGATTCAGTCCCACAAGGAACCCAGCAAAGAAATTATGTCCTGCCTTCTGGAGTACCTCATGAGTGGGAGAAAAGAACTTCCAGCAATGGGAGCTGTGCTACCCTTTGGCCACATGTGCTCTGAGCTTGAGCCCATCCCTGGAGGCTGTATGTGTTGGTGGGAGAGTGTGTCCCAGACTTTGGTTGTGGGGGGAGGTTTTCTATCAACTGTTCTGATCATTCATCTTAGGAAACAGCCCTTTCTAAAAGCTCATTCTCGTTCTCGTTCTCGTTCTCGTTCTCGTTCTCGTTCTCCTCCTCCTCCTCCTTATTTCTTCTTTCTTCTTCAATTGGGGTTAAGTGACTTGCCCAGGGTCACACAACTACAAAGTGTCAAGTGTTTGAGGCCAGATTTAAACTCAAGTACTCCTGACTCCAGGGCCGGTGCTCTATCCACTGCGCCACCTAGCTGCCCCTAAAAGCTTCTTAAGCATAGCTAACTCAAGTGATTCTATTGACTTAGAATCTTAGGGAGAATCCTAACAGTGGGGCTTGAGCCAGTGCCTTTAGAGAATCTCCCCAGCTTTCTTAAAGGTACCTCTAGAACCTTGAGAGGGAGTTGTGATCTTACACAACTATGTAAAGGGCTGCAACATGAAAGGGATTAGACTTGGTTTATTTGACGCTGAGAGACAGAACTAGGAGCAGTTAATGAAATGTGAAGAAAGACTTAGGCTAAGTCTGATATGCATATACAAATTGGACCCAGTGCTATGACGTTCTCTCCCAACTCTGAAATTCTGAATTCTGGGATCTGCAATAGAATGACAGGCACACCGGGTGCAGATGGAACGTACTGACTATTGATCAATTCACCCCAACGCCCATCGCTGCTAGCCTCTCAGCCTAGATTACAGTCTACCCTGACACAAGCCATTCTGAGGATCCCATGGAAGGACTTGGTTCTAGCTTCTGATCTCTTCATTGTTAGTGTAGCATTTAGGCAGCATTGTTGGGAATGGTCAGGAGCTCGGAAAGGTCATAACCAGAAAAGTTAATATTCAAAATTATACAAACATATACATGAAACCATTATTCAAAATATTGACTCAGCAGACACCATGTTCTTAAGATTGATGGTGACTGTCAGCCTCTAACGTCTGCTCATGAGACAGTCACACAACAGCTCATTTCAAGTGTATCTCTGGATATGATTGTCTATCCTGAAGCTATGAATGTCAGTTTCCTCACCCACTAAAAGATCCATTAGTTTTATGGAAAAATTATTCCCCCACTAGTGTATTTCAGACTGGTATAATCTATTCTTTTAAAAATAGTATTTTATTTTTTCCAATTACATGTAAAGATAGTTTCAAAATTCATTTTTGTAAGATTTTGAGTTCCAAATTTTCATAGCTCCCTCCTTTCCCTCCCCCCACTGAACCAAAAAGCAATCTGATATAGGTTATACATTACAATCATGTTAAACATATTTCCACATTAGTTATGTTGTGAGAGAAGAATCAGAACAAAAGGGAAAAACCACAAGAAAGAAGAAAAAAGCAACAATGAAAAGTGAAAATAGTATGATTTGATCTGCATCCAGACTCCATAGTTCTTTTTCTGGATATGGAGAGCATTTTCCATCATGAGTCTTTTGCAATTATCTTGTATCATTATATTGATGAGAAGAGCTAAGTCTATCACAGTTGATCACCACACAGTGTTGCTGTTACTGGGTACAATCTATTCTTGAGATTTTTTTTTTTCAGGGCAATGAGGGTTAAGTGACTTGCCCAGGGTCACACAGCTAGTAAGTGTCAAGTGTCTGAGACTGGATTTGAACTCAGGTCCTCCTGAATCCAGGGCTAGTGCTTTATCTCCTGCGCCACCTAGCTGCCCCCAAGGTACAATCTATTCTTAACCAAATGCCAAACAAATACTTTATCCCAATAAATTTGTGACCTCATTAATATATATGCTCCCTCGATGAGCAGAACCAGAAGAACATTATACACCGTATCATCAACATTATCTGTTGTTCAACTGTGATAGACTAGATTCTTCTCACCAATCCAATGGTACAAGAAAGTTCCGAAGGATTCATGATGGAAAAGGCTCTCCAAATCCAGAAAAAAAAGAAACTGTGGAATATAGATGCTGATTGGACCATACTATTTCTTTTGTTTTTGGTGCTGTTGTTTTTCTTTTTTGAGGTTTTTCCTTTTTGCTCTGATTCTTCTCTTATAACATGACTAATGCAGAAATATGTTTAATGTTTTATACATACATACATATATATATATATATGTATATATAAAACCTATATCAGATTACCAGATTACCTGCTGTCTAGGGGAGGGGGGAGGGAAGGAGAAAAATTTGAAATTGGAAATCTTATATAAACATGTTGAAAACTATCTCTACATGTAACTGGAAAATAATAAAATACTTTAATTTAATATATATATGCTCCCTCAGTGGTGCCATTTGCAATTCATCCTGAATGACTTTTGTCTATTGCCATCCACCCATAAGATCACCACAGGGGAACCCCTAAATGTGTTAGGAGCCCATGTCACCTCAGTTATGTAGTCCATATAAGTTCTATGCAACTTTGTTCTAAATCCTATTCTTACATATTGTTGGATTCTGCTGTCTAATCCATTATACTACTCTTCCATTTTATGGTGAATCCATCCCATTCATGTTAATGATTATGATTGCTAATTGTGCATTTCCCTTCCTCCTGTTTTTCTTTCTTTCTTTCTTTCTTTCTTTCTTTCTTTTTTTTTTTTTTTTGGTGAGGCAATTGGGGTTAAGTGACTTGCCCAGGGTCACACAGCTAGTAAGTGTCAAGGGTCTGAGGTCGGATTTGAACTCAGGTCCTTCTGAATCCAGGGCCGGTGCTCTCCTCCTGTTTTTCAAGTCAACAATCTCTCAAGTACCTTCTATATGCCAGGTACTGTGATGAATGCTGGGGATACAAAGAAAGGCAAAAACCAAACCCAAAAAACCCCAACACCTGCTCTCAAGGAGCTTATAGTCTAATGGGGGAAGCAACATGAAAATGATGGTGTACAAACAAGCTGTAGGCAGGATAAGTTGGTAGATGATCTCGTATTGGTAAAGGATTCCTGCAAAAGATGGAGGCCTGAAGGAAAAGAGTTTGTGAAGGGGCCAGGTTAGGAAGGTCTTTAAAAGCAAAAATCGGGGCAGCTAGGTGGCGCAGTGGATAGAGCACCGGCCCTGGAGTCAGGAGTACCTGAGTTCGGATCCGGCCTCAGACACTTAACACACACTTACTAGCTGTGTGACCCTGGGCAAGTCACTTGGCCCCAATTGCCTCACCAAAAAAAAAAAAAAAAAAAAAGCTAAACAGACAGTTTTTATTTGATGCTGGTAGTGATAGCGAGCCACTGGAATTTGTTGAATGAAGGGAATGACGTGGTCATACCTGTACTTTTGGAAGATCAATTTGACAGCTGAGTGGAAGACGAGCTGCTTTAGTCAGGGCCCAGTTGAGATTTCATAATATAAGTTTCTAGTGGACCCATGTCAGCAAGGTTTCCTCATTCCCTTCAGCTTTGTCCAGCAGCATGTCAAGTGTAGCAAAGTCACTGGATGGTGGGAATAATCCAAAGATGGGCTTTGTAGAGCAAGATTGGTAAAGTGAAAAGGGGGCAGGGCACTCCAGAAGAGGGTAATGTAGAATTAAACTGCTTCTCCTAGGGTCAACATGGGGAAGGGAGGAAAATATAGCCAGTGTAGGGGTGACAGCCTGGGAAAGTGATGAGTGGAGGGATTGGAAGTCATGGTGAAGACAAAGAAGGCTTGAGCTGGTAAGGTAGAGGGAGAGGTAGAAAGATAACAGATTGTGATGAGATGAAGCAGTTTGAGAGTTCATGAACATGGAGGTGGAAGACTTGCAGGTGATTGCAGAATTAAGGGTGGGCATAATAAAAGCACCTACCTCCCATGGTTGTTGTAAAGGTGAAATGGGATAATATTTGTAAAGCATTGATTACAGTGTCTTTGTAAATTAAACTTCTCTTTGATTCCTCACTCTACTACCTCTAGCCTGCTCTGTTCTGCTCCAGCCATTCACAGGTAAAAGACCAGTTTGGGTCTGTTGACACCCCCAAGAGATGAAAGAAAAGGGGAAAGGGCCCATATGTACAAATATTTCATAGCAGTTCCCTTTGTGGTGTCAAAGAATTCAGCACTGATGGGAAGCCCATCAGTTTGGGAATGGTAAGCAAAGTGTGGTATATAAATATTGGGTGATGCTATTAGATTATAAGAAACAATGAAAAGGACAGCTTCAGAGAAACCTGGGAAGGCTCCTATAAACTACTGCAGAGTGAAGTGAGCAGAGCCCAGAGAACAATGTGTACGACGTGGCCAACATGGCTTATGCGTAGTTTGAGGGAGTCCATCCTTCTGTAGCAACCTCCTTGTGCCGGTCAAACATGACGCTTTCTATCATATTTTCCTCTTGCCATTGACTCAGTCATCATCCAACCCAGTGGCAATTCCATTATTTACAGATTCCGAAGGAGATGGTTATTGGGTTTTTTTTTTTTTTGATGAGGCGATTGGGGTTAAGTGACTTACTCAGGGTCACACAGCTAGTAAGTGTTAAGTGTCTGAGGCCAGATTTGAACTCAGGTACTCCTGACTCCAGGGCCAGTGCTCTATCCACTGTGCCATCTAGCTGCCCCAGGGATGGTTATTTTGTTCTAGAAATCTCTTCCAACCTGACACCTCTCTTCTTCTTCCCCAAATTCATCAGGCTTTTCGCCTGTGTGTTGTGATCTGTTTTCCAGTATCTGATCCTTCATCCCTTCACTCACTCATTCATTTATCTTTATTAGGAGCCTATGGGGCCATGTGGCACCATGAAAAGAGCTTTCATTATGGTCAATGTATTTGGGTTCCCATCCTGCCTATACCATTTTCTGTCAGTGTGATCTTGGGCCAGAGAGTTCACCCTTGGGTCCTCCATTTTCTCATCTGTAAAGCGGGGAGACCAGACACGATGTGGCCTCTAAATTTCCTTTTGTCTCTATATCAATGATCCTGTGATAGACCCGGTCTTGTACCAAGTGCTGAGAACCAAAGGAACCCCCAATGTGGCATTGTCTGCACTCAAGGAACTGAAATTATATCGGGAGGTGGAGTTACTTACATGACATAGCACGTAAGTTCAAAACTATACACAAAATTAATGCAGAGTAATTTAGAGAGTACTAACAGTTGGGGGCAATAAAGGCCTCTTCTAGGAGGTAACACAAGCTGAAATTTAGAGGAAGTTGGGGATCTTAAGATGTGGTGGTAAAAAGGCATAGATAACTGTCTTTTCAAAGGCATGGAGGTGGGAAATGAATAGTATGTGTGAGGAGTCACCCAGTTTGACTGGCTTATAAAGTCTGCAGGAAGTAATGAAGAATCAGCCTGGAAACAAGATGTGGAGGGCTCTAAGCTCCAAACAGGGCAGTTCCTAGTGGGTCTTAGAGACAATTGGGAGCCACGGGGACTTCATGAGCCGGGGAATGAGATGGTGCTTTAGGAATGCCACCTCAGCAGCTATACAGAGAATGGATTGGACTGGACAAAGCCTGGAGACAGGGACGAGAAGAAAGGTGTAACAGACAGGGTAGGAGCTGATGAGCACCTGAATCCGGGTAGTGACTGTGAGTCAGGAGACTAGAGATGGGCAGGTAGAATTGACAAGATGTGGCCCCTGACCAAATGAATGTTAAAGGCGCATTTCCAACGTGTGTCTTAAACACATCTTAAAAATGGGTGCTTTATCATTTCTTTGTAATGAGAAGAATCTTCCCAGTCCACCAGGGTAAAGAAAGCCCTATTACAGTAATACCTCAGTTACCCAAGAGAGGGGAGAGGGTTTCTTTTTTTCACCTTCTATAACATGGACAATCACTTTGTGGCCCATGATCCTCCTGCCCCACTTGGATAGATTTCAGAGGGTCTATGGGTTTTTTAAAAAAATATTTTGATAACTGGCTTTAATAGAATTGTTTCCTTTGTGATCATACGGATTGTATTTTATGCATTTAAAACCATGATTCAAAGAAAGGGCATGTGAGCTTTAGAAGATCAATTGCTCCCGGGGTCCTTGACCCAGACAAGGGCTAGAGAATGAACAGAAGCACGGGAGTAGAGGCATCTCTGGAGAATCACCTGGAGGTAACTTTGGTTTGTTGAGGAAGGACAGAGAATGACTTGGATGGCTAATTATTTTTAGTGGCATTGACAAAAGAGATGGTCACATGGCTGTTAAATTGACTCAATGGGAGGACTTTATTGTCATCTTCACCGAGGGAGTCCCAGACCAGGAGCCACAGTTCCCAGTGGGCTGTGGGTAGGGTCAAGTTGACAGTCCTGATCTGTGGTGCAGTTGAGGCAAGGGAGTTTGGGTTTCTGATTCACGAACTGTCCTGTTCCCCTGCTTTGGTGAGGATCTGTGAGGACAGTTACTGAGAATTCCCTTGACCGTCGCTATTGAATGTTGCAAAATCATAATAACCAAACTTGGCCCAAAGAAAGACTATGAGAATTCACCTCCCTCCCTTCTTTACAGAAGTGGTGCATTGTGGGGATGGAAATAGAATATTATGTAATAGCAGATCTGGGTGATGTGTTGGTTAGTCTTGCTGACCTGCTTGCCTCCCCCTCCCTCCTTTTAAATCTTTGTTATAAGGGATGACTCTCAATGGAAATTGTACATAATGTAGAAAATATAAATACAACTCAAAACAATAAATAAAGGAAGCAATAAACTAAAGAAAGGGTGAAGGGAAGGGCAATAGATGGGGTTCTGCTACTTTAATTGGTGATGGCCCATTCTATCTTTTATCACTGCTGAAAGAAATATGAGAGTCCATGCACATACAGGCAAGAGAAATCACACCTTGGAGAAGGGCCTGTTATTTTAGGTTGTCTTTTCTCCTTTCCCTCTCTTCTGTATATCTGAGATGATAAATGACTAGGTTTGATTTAACCTGTGGGAAACAAATGACCCCATTAAATGTATATATTTAAAACAAATGCCTAGGCTAATAGAGGCCTCAGCAGCTCCCAGGGGGTACCCAGGGCCCCACTCCCATCCCATAAATGCTCCTTCCGATGTTCTAACACAACTGTGAGACTGTCTCCACACATTCTTGGTAAACTTCTTTTCCATTCCCAGGCTGCTTGGCGCAGTCATTATAGCCTTGTTCCGTTTCCAAGATGCCTGATGGGACTTCCAAGATCTATTTTTCCTTTATAGGGGAGGAAGAGAAGGGGAAGTGAACTCCAGCATTTTTCTTCATTATTTCTTAAGGGAGAAATAGTAAAGAAAAATAGCAACCATCTTACAGGGGGAAAAAGTGGTGTGTGTGGGTGTGTGTGTGTGTGTGTGTGTTTTTCATCCGATATTGTAGCCTTTGAGAGCATGCACCTACCCCAACTGGACAGGCCTTGTCCACCCCCTCTCATCTGATTAAAAAATTAAGTCAGATTTGGGTCAAATTTTAAGTCAAATTGGGTCTTTAATTTTTTGTTGTTGTTGAAAAGCTTTTTGTGAAACACGGACGTAAAGATGGTTTTAATTTAAGGGACATTATAGCTGAATGATATCATCGCTAACTAAAGCGATCACTTCTTTTGGGGGAGTATTTCATGCAGTTGCTTCATGGTGGGGCTGGGGGGATTATGAGTGTACCATAGCACACCTTCCAATCGATTCCCCTGACAATGTTCTTCCTTTGCTGGTGTTCTCCTGCGATGCCTCCTTTTCTGGAGGCGACCTGATGTCTACACACACAAATACTTTACCTCTGGACCATCTCTCGAGTTCCTCTGCTTTTCTCATCATGGCCACCTGAACTCAGGTCCTCTTCACTGCGTGCCTTGATCTCCCTGCCCCCAGTCTCTCCCCTTTTCAGTCTATCCTCTCCATAGCTGCCAAGTTGAGATTCCTAAAGCACAGACCTGACTTTGTGACCGTCCACTCTGCTCCCAAAGCTCATTTCTTCCTCTGCCTTCTAGGATCAAATACAAACACTCACTTGGCATTGAAATTCATCACAGGCTGGCTTCAGATGAGTGATCTTTCCAGACTGATACCCATCACTCCCTGCCTTGCCCCACTCCCTGGCCCATTTGCTATTCTTTGTAGATAGCAGTTCATTTCCTGCATGTCCCCCATGCCCGGAACACCCTTCCTTTCTTTAGATCTTCTAGTTTTGTCCAAAGCTCAGCTCCCTTCAAGAACCCTTTCCAAATGCCCCCAGTTGTGATGGTATGCAAAGGGCCTAGCATATACTAAATGAGTTTAGTACCTAGCATATAAAAACACTTAATAAATGTTTGTTAACTGACTTCCTCTGTACTAAGTTATCATAACATACATTGTGTATTTACTGTATCCCCCAGGAAAATGTAAGTCCACTGAGCACAGGGACTATTGTGCTTTTGTCTTGGGCAGCTTGTTGGCATAGTAGATAGAGTGAATCAGGAAAACCTGAGTTTGAATCCTGCCTCAGATCCTTGCTAGCAGCATGACCCTGGACAAGTCACTTTACCTCTCTCTCCCTCAGTTTCTTTATATGTAAAATAAAGATAATAGCATTGCCATACAGGCTTGTCATGAGGATCTAGTGAAATAACACATGTAAACCCCTTTACAAACCTTAAACCTCCAAATAAATGCCACCACCACCAACACTATTTTCATCTTTATCATCATCATTTTCATAATCAGTTTCACCATCACGGTCATTACCACCATCCATGGTCTCTGAAGCCCCTTCCAGTCTTAAATCTATGTTCCTCCATACCCACTGCACGGTCCTGAGCGTTAACCTCTCAGGGCTCAGAAGACTTTCTAAGGAATGATGTAGTGAATAAAATGCTGGATTTGGACTCAGAAAGACCTGATTTCAAATGCAGCCTCAGACACTTACTAGCTGTGTGACCCCGGACAAGCCACTTCACTTCTACTTGCCTCAGTTTCCTCAATTGTAAAAATCTATTTTTTTCTGGGAGGGGGATTATCTCCTATACTTTACTGTTTGAGTGATGCAGATCATCTCGGATGATGGGGCATACCATGTTGGAAGGGGTGTGTGCGTTCCAAAATGCTTTCTGTGAAACATCCGTTGAAGGCATGGCCTTACTTAACCTAGAGATTCGTAGTCTCCTTTTGTTCAGTTCTGGGCTCCTTGATCCTTAAGGACTCACTGAAGGAAAACATCAAGTGGACCACAGAGCTGTGGCTGGGGCAGGTTGGGACAAAGGAGAGGAGCACCAGGCTTTCCTAGAATTAGTTTCATGATTTCCAGAACTAAGTCCCTCTCAGGTCTCACCACCACTGTAACTCTGCACATCTAGGAATGTGGCTTGGAAATGCTGGGTCAGAGATTAGGTGGAGAAGATCTGGCTTGCATCCATGCCCTTGCTCCAGATTTTATTCTTTTACTACCTGTATTCTAGACTCCAGCTCCTCCTTTTGTTCTTGACAATGGTTGTGACATCTTCCTTCTTCTTTTTTTTTTTTTTGGTGGGGCAATGGGGGTTAAGTGACTTGCCCAGGGTCACACAGCCAGTAAGTGTCAAGTGTCTGAGGCCAGATTTGAACTCAGGAACTCCTGAATCCAGGGCCGGTGCTTTATCCACTGCGACACCTAGCCGCCCTGACATCTTCCTTCTAATGCACACAAAGCCTATAACTATAAACGTGCACATGTGCATATAGCACTTTCTTGGGGGGGGCAGGGAAACCCTAGTATACACATCCTCCCCTGTATTTTGGCACCTCATCCTATTACCTTGGAGAGGTTCAGCAAAAATTGTTTTTGTTTGTTTTGGTTCAGACTTCTCCCAGTGTTAAAACTCCATCTCTACCAATCCATATTGGGAACATAACTTACAATTGATCTTAGAAAGTTACCTGAAAGTGCAGAGAAATGTGAGCTTGAGATTTGGAATGGACCACAGTAGCCACCCAGTCTCACCCATATGCCACAAGGATCCTTGCTAACATACTAGCAAGTGATTGTTCAGCCTCTGGCACATAGTAGGTACTTAAAATACCTATTGACTTTTGAGCTAGGCCAAGAGTTTAGTCTTCTAGGTTAAGTAGCTTTCTCATGGCCAAACAGCAGGCATTGGTCTTATCGAGGACTTGGGTCCATGGCTTCTGATTCCAAGACTGATTCTCCATGCACAAGGTCACATGCTGCTCTTGGGAACCATAATATGTTTTAATTTGTGGAAGCAGATGTAGATGTGTGTGTGTGTGTGTGTGTGTGTGTGTGTGTGTGTAGCATTGAAGAAAAAGGTGGTTTGTCTTGCTCAAAGGATGTTGGTGTCATGGATGTGTCCAGGTAGACCCTGTAGGAGTCTCTGGTGTGTCCTGGACAACGTGGATACACTAGCATCTTGATTTCCCTATCAGTGTGGCTTCTCTCTATTTCCATAACTATTTCACACACCAAAACATGTGAAAGAAAGAACAGGAAAAAAGGGCAGAGAGAAGAGGGTTCCACAGAGACATGACTTACACCAAGGCCTGAAGAATCAATCCTTTTTTTTAATTGAAAATTTTTTATTTTTTATTTTTCTCAATTACATGTAAAGGTATTTTTTGAGTTCCAAATTTGTCTCCCACCCACCCTCCCCACTCCCGAGGCCAGCAAGAAATTTGATATAGATTATACATTACAATCATGTTAAATGTATTTCCACATTAATCAGAACAAAAGGAAAAAATGCAAGAAAGTATAAACAAGAACAATAACAAAAAAGCAACAACAAAAGTGAAAATAGTCTGCTTCAATCTGCATTCAGGCTCCATAGATCTTTTTCTGAGGGTGGAGAGCATTTCCCATCATAAGTCTTTCATCATTGTCTTGGATCATTGCATTGCTGAGAAGAGTTAAGTCTATCACAAAACACTGTTGATACCGTGTACAATGTTCTCTTGGTTCTGTTCATTTCACTCAACATCAGTTCATTAAGTCCTTCCAGGTTTCTCTGAACTCCTCCTTCTCATTATTCCTTATAGCACAATAGTATTCCATTACATTCATAGATCACAACTTGTTCAGCCATTCCCCAGTTGATGGGCATCCCCTCAATTTCCAATTCTTTGCCCCCACAAAAAGAGCAGTTATGAATACTTTTGTACATGTGGGTCCTCTCCCTTTTTTATGATCTCTTTGGGATACAGACCTAGTAGTGGTATTGCTGGGTCAGAGGGTCTAAAGAATCAATCCTGTATTATTCCTGGGAACCCTCCTGTGCATCATGGAGCAAGTGCCAAATGGCACTGATGGGTTGGTCTTTCTGTCTGTCACACACACAGACACACACACACACACAGACACAGACACACACACACACAGACACACAGACACACACACACACACACACATCTTGGAGAGAGCACAGCACTACTGTGTGGCTCCTCATCAGAGGAGGATCCATTGTAACATGGAGACACCAAGAGGAAAAAGGATGAGTTTAGCAGGGAGTCACTCTATGAAGGTACAATACAGACCCAGCCTTTTGTTGGTACTGTGAGCCATGTGAACTGTGGGGTTCATCTTGAGTTTATTCTCCTTGTCAAGGAAATAGGGTTGTTCTTTTTTTGCGACCACACTCAAGATAATACTCTAAGTCTAGAGGACCACCTTTACTCAAGGCGTAAATCATGCAGACATCACATAGTCAGGTACATGCTGCCTTTTAGCTGAGCTTTGAGAGAGACTAATCACTGCCTCCTTTCTTTCCTTTTCCCACAAGCCATGTGGCAATTTGAGGAAGTTGGTGAAGTCCAATCTTCCACACCTGTGGACGATTCCACTCCTGACTACTCACCTGGGGGAGGGGAGAACCCATGAAAGTGGTGTTGATTTTATTGTGTGTGTGTGTGTGTGTGTGTGTGTGTGTGTGTGTGTGTGTGTGGCTCCTGTAAAAGGATTTATGAATCAAATGCTCAATAACAAAGAAATTCTTTTTGTGTGTGTGTTCGTCCTCTCCAGATCCTGAATTTGCCTGCATTGATCACTGATTCCAGGTACAAAACTAACCATCTTCGGGTCCAGAATAGAAAAGAGCTCATTCCGGTGTTATCAGCACGGTGGGTAATGCGTGTCAAGACTGGCCTGGTATTCTGATCTGTTGATGGATGACTCTGTGGGAATTCCTCTACTAATGTCTACTTGGAGATCATCTTGGGCTCCTGTAGACTGGGTCAATGGAGCACCAACTCAGCAAGGTCTGTCCAGGTGGATGGACATCAAGGAGGGACCCAGGGACAAACTGTGTGTCATTGTTCAGCTGTAGCTTGCCAGGTGCTTGATCAACAGCAGAGGGCAACTTGCACAACTCATGAAGATGCATTTCTATGGGTTACACCTTAAAGGAAGGACTGTAATCTATACTGGGGGGAGACATGCCCACACCAATAAAGCCATACCGGCCTGAGGGACAGAGGGATATAGGGAATAGTTCCTCGGGTTTGGTGGCATTCTCTGCTTAAATAGATCCCCTTGAAAAGTCTCTTCAATGTGCTGTTTCATAGAATTGGTCAATGAAAAGAGACATATAGTGAATATGTAGTAAATAGCAATTGCAAATAGGTATGATTAGTGAGCTGGCTTCAAAGTCAGAAAGACAGGTTCAAATCCTACTTTTCACACATTTAAACTGTGTGACCTTGGGAAAGTCACTTAACATCTCCACGTCTCAAGTTCCTGATCAGTGGGATGAAGATAATAATAACTGTTGCATCTGACTTGGGATTGTTGAGGGTCTCCAGAAAGATAATGAATGCAAGGCAATAAGGGAACTTTAAAGTACTATATAAGTGCCAATCATTATTAGTATTTTGATCTGTCTAAATCCCTGCTGTTTGAATAATTATGGTAAAAAAAAAGTCGAACATGTGCACAAGATCATAGTTTTAGACCTACAAGGGACCTCGTTGGTCATCCAGTCCAAGTTTGTCAGACTCATCACCCACTGTGTTCATTCCAAGGGCAGCTGAGTCAGATTCAAATGGAATTGGGAAATATTTAGCAAAAGAAATAAAAATAAGATAGAACATAACATTAACATGTAGTCTTCTAAGTGGGACCCTCAGGAATCCTTTACTGGCCTCATTTCTATCGGAATTTGACACCACCGATCTATCCCAAACCCCTTATTTTATATATGAGGACACTGAGGCTTTGAGGGGTTAAATGACTTGCCCAAGGACACACAAACAGTGAGTGTTAGAGGCGGGATGCCCTCCTGGGTCTCCCTAGATTGGAGGCATTACAATGCCATCCAGTGGTTAGTATGGCTTGTCTAGTAAAAACGGTTTTATTTAAATTTTCAGCAAGTGCCATTTCCTGATTAACCAATTCTGAATGATGAGCTTGAACCCCTCATTTTGGAACCACTAAAGATTAGCATTGATCAGAGCTGTCTAATTATCCTATTTCCCAATTTAGCCACATAAAGGAGGAGGAGGAGCTTGAAAAATTAATTTCAAGGGCTTTGGCTCACTCCAAAAGGGAAAGAAGAGTCAATCTTACAATTTCATTTTGAAACAAAAACCTTTTTTTCCCTCTTTTTCATTCACTTTTTTTAAAAAGAGGAGATAAAGTATTGATGCTTCTCAGAAACAAACCAAGCCAAAACAACAGCATTGTCATTTCTTGGCGTGTTCCAGCCTCTCCTCTCCCTTGCCCCCTATAACAAAGAAAACTCATCCATCCATCTGCCTTAGCAGAAGGTTGCTATGTCCCATACCCTTAGACTCTGATCTCTTTGCCTGGAGAAGGGGGAGAAATCTATTCCATGTCTACTTCGAAACAGAAGCATCTTTCTCAGGGTCCCATCATATCTTTCCTCGTGGGTCTCTGAAATGACCCTCTTCTGATCACAGAGCTAGCATTTTATAATAAACTGATTGGCTGTCAGTTGATGGACATTCTCTGATTCTATTAGAGTTTCGGATGGTAGCCACACAGTCCTGACTGTGCCCCTCCCATGCTCAGGAAGTCTTCCACTGCATCAAGGACAAAGTGAGACCTCTCTTTGGCTTTTAGGACTCTTCCCAACCTGACTCTGTTGCTTCCTGTCATGAACTCCACATTCTGGCCAAACTAGTATCTGTGTTATTCCCCCTCCAGTCTCCCTCCTGTTCTTTGCTTAGACTGTGCCCCCTTCCCAGAATGCCCTCTCTCCTCACTCTGCCTGGTAGATTGACTGTTTCTGTTTAAGGGTGAACGCCAATGCTATCTCTTAGACGGCGTCCTTGGTGCTACCCTCTCCTCCCCAGTGGTCAGGGCCCTCTGAACTAGGGCCTTTTTCCAGACTCCAAACTTTATTTTTTCTCTTGACAGTAAATTTTGATACAGTGATATTTTATATTTATCTGTGTATAAATTATTTTTCTGGAAATAGAATGTGAAGTCCTTTAGGACAGGGTCTACATTAATCCATTAGGCTGTGAACTCCTTGAGACTATAGACTGCTTTTGCCTCTTTTTATATCCCCAGCTCTTAGCACAATGCTCAACACATAGTAGGACTTTAATAAATTCTTGTTGACTGACTATATTTCCTCAGTATCTCCAGCAGCTGGCACAGGACTTGGCACGTAGCAGGTGTCTAATAAATACTTGTTGAATTGAGTGAATGAATGAATGACTTGTACACATCCATAGTAGGAGATCTTTTTGGTATATTTAGTTTTGTTATACTGCAGAGTTCCACGAATTTTGTGAACCAAGAAGCAGCTTCTATTTCTCCTGGATGAGCAAACAAGTTTGCTTTGTTCACATCATAATTTCTTGTTTTTGTTGTGTGTTTTTTAACACCATATGTTTTTATAGATCACTGTGAAAACATTCCCAGAAAATGTAGCTCTGCTCTTGACGGTTTACCCCTGTTTCCTTTTCATATCCAGGGTTCTCCAAGGGAACCTCTTAAACCATCTTCCTTCACCTGTTTCCTCTGTCCTTGCTGGTTTTGAATTCTTGTCCTCACCCCATGACTCTCCCCCGTGTGCCAAATTCCCTCTGAATCAATGGGAGCTCTGTGTGGGGAGCAGATAGGCAGGGCATGGAGGGGAATGCGAATTGGGCTTTCTCTTTTCTGGTCACTGAGCTTGGTCTGAGTCCTGAGAGGCCTCCGTAATTAACCTTTCCCTACAATGAGAACTGGCCATTGAGTTCTCCTTTTTTGCCTCTTTCTCCCTCACTCTCTTAGGCCATTTTTAATTCATTGATATGACTTTTCCTTTCACTCCATGGTTACCAAGTTTCAATAATAGTCTCTTGTAAGAAACTTTATCAAAAGCTCTTTGAAAATCTAAGTAAATTATATCCACTCTGTGAGAAGGGTCTGAGAAAAATACCACGCCCGGGCCCGGCAAAGAGTTATCTTATTGTAAACCACCAGTCTTCTTTTCTTTTCTATGGGGCAGTGAGGGTTAAGTGACTTGCCCAGTGTCACACAGCTAGTAAGTATCAAGTGTCTGAGGTCAGATTTGAACTCAGGTCCTCCTGAC
Organism: Dromiciops gliroides; assembly: GCF_019393635.1. Lineage (NCBI taxonomy): Eukaryota > Metazoa > Chordata > Mammalia > Microbiotheria > Microbiotheriidae > Dromiciops > Dromiciops gliroides. Next base: position 756,017,920 of record NC_057861.1, read on the forward strand.
TCCAGGGCTGGTGCTTTATCCACTGTGCCACCTAGCTGCCCCCGCCACCACCAGTCTTCTTAATGTTTAGGACCTCAGAGTTATGCCATCGGTCTCTTTTACCTTCAGGTCTGTATTTCTTGCTAGGTGTTCTCATGCCAGGGTCTTGCTCTATGAGCCTCAGCAGGATAAAATAGAGATCTTGTTATTTTCTGTTTGGGGATCAACTCACTAAATGGGAAGATCAGTCTCCTCCCTACCTTTGTAGGAATTGCGTGGGTTCCAGGGAGGGAGGTGGAGATGATTACAAAGCATCATCTTTTAAGAAGGACCTTGCACTTGAACTACTGCTAAGGAAGCTTCCTCTTTGGGGCTGGCTGGCCGGGAATACCAGAGTGTATTCGGTAATGTAGCTATCAGCCGTAATTGACAACGTATGCCTCATTCAGTACCTGTAGTCCACCACTTCTCTGTTGGAAGGAAGGTGTAGTACTTCACATTTAGCCTCTGAAGTCATGGTTAATTCTAATTTTACAGAGGAGGAAACAGCCTTGGAAAGGTGAAATGACTAGCTCATTATCACATAGCTGATATTTCAGAGGTAGAATCTGGGGATGCTCCTTCAATCAATCACTGCTTAATAAAGCCCCTACTGTGTGCTAGACGATGAGAATACAAAGACAAAACTGATCACAGCACCACCAGTGTCATTCCTTTGGAGGTGGGGATGCCCAGTCTTCTGCTGTGGATTTCTCACCACAGAAAACTGTATAGAAAACATTTTCCTTGCTGATGTAAGTCTTTGAAATGGATTTTTTGCTGGAGTTTGCTGTTCTGATGAGGAATTTCTCAGTGTTTTCAGTTTGTGGTCTGTGAAAGTGTAGCCCACAGCATTCTGAAGGCCTCTGGAAAAGGCCTGTTTTCTTTGGGCCTGTCAGTATCACTCCCTTCCTACGTGGCCTCCAGACGGCATCTCAGCAGCGGTTCCCAGAGTTGAGAAGCATGGCCCCTGTAAAGCGAACTGCGTTGCCATGTAAACACAACCAGTTGTTCAGTTGCCGTGAACAGCGTGGAGGGGAGGGCGTCTTTCCCGAGAGCGCAGGCAGAGCGGGCCTGTTTCTGCCATCAGCATGCACATTCTGTGGGCCTTGGGGGAGCTGAGGAGAGCTGTGGGGCCCACCCCCTTACCACCTTTTCCTCTGCATCTTCTTATGAGAACGGTGGAGTAACATCATCACCATGGTTTAAAATGCAAAGCCCTCAGATTCTGTTACCCCATCCTATTCCACTGGATTCAACAAGTGTTTACTTATTAACAGTCATGTTATGTGAGATGAGACAAAAACTGAACTGGTGCCCAGTATCAAAAAGAATAAGTTAAATGTTGAAAGTATTTTTTTTTATGCTGTCTGGCCAGATCACAGATTCCCCCTAACTGCCTGCTGAATTCTCACCAGACTTACCAGTATATCCTAAGACCTTCAGGGCTTTGCCTCCCTAGGCCTTTCTGATACAAAGAAAAGGGGTGTACAGGAAGGACTCGTGTATCCCTGCACTTTGAAGCCATTCTCATCCACAAAGGGAAGGACTGCAGAAGAGGTCACCACTTCCTCTCTCTCTCTCCATATAGATATAGGTATAGGTATAGATGATATAGAGATAGAGACAGAGATAGAGACAGAGATAGAGACAGAGATAGAGACGGAGATAGAGACAGAGATAGAGACGGAGATAGAGACGGAGATAGAGACGGAGATAGAGACGGAGATAGAGACAGAAATAGAGACAGAGATAGAGACGGAGATAGAGACGGAGATAGAGACGGAGATAGAGACGGAGATAGAGACGGAGATAGAGACGGAGATAGAGACGGAGATAGAGACGGAGATAGAGACGGAGATAGAGACAGAGATAGAGACAGAGATAGAGACAGAGATAGAGACAGAGATAGAGACAGATAGTTTCCTCTAGTCAGTCTGTGATCTATCTGATAGCAGGCACTGGCTTGCTTTTCTATTTGTTTGGCATATTGTAATTGTTTTGTAATTCATCAGGCCACCTCCCCCAATCTGTGTTCCCCAGTTTTCTTTAAACTGTACCTAGAAGTACTGGCTTTCAAGTCTGAAGACCTAGATTCAAATCCTGCCTCTGACACTGGCTACCCGTGTGAGCGCAGGCAAGTTGAGGTAACAAGCATTTGGTAAGTGTTTACCATGTGACAGTCCCTGGGCCGAGTGCTGAACTGTGCTAACCACTGGAGAAGTTCTTTCCCCTCCCTGGGCCTCAGTTTCTTCATCTGTGAAATAAGGAGGCTGGACCAATGGCTCCAGAGACCCCCTTCTAGCTCCAGGTCTAGGAGCCTCTGACACTGTTGCGCTGTGCCTTACTCTCAATAATAGGTGGTTCAATCCATGATGAGTCGGCTTGGAATGGAAGAAGTCAATCGTTCCCATTCTGAGCCTCTTCTCCAATCGTTGCCTTTGCTGATGGAATTGGGGTAGGGTGGGGCTAGGGACATCCCTCCTGCACACCCCCTTCTCTGTCCTTACTTTTGGCTCCACTCAGCTTGGTGCTGCCATTGGAGAGCAGGGTGGCTCTTTCAGGAAGAGCAAAGTCACGTTTTTGCAATTGACCTCTTTCCTAACAATCAGTGCATGCACGCGCGCGCGCACACACACACACACAGCCCCATTACATATGCCCTTCCCCTGAAGTGCTCTCAGGTGCGCCTGTTCCCCATCCATGGCCAAGAGACAAGAGTTCTCCATGGAGTAGGCCATTCTATCCATGGTGTTGCAGAAATGTCTGTTTACCCAGCTGCTCACTCAGAACAAAGCGAGAAGCAGCTTCCTATCCCTCCCTAGCTGAAATCCCTAATAGGAGACGTAAAGGATTGCAATTCAAGGCAAGTGAACCCTCCCTCCCCATCAATTTGACCTGGGTTGGAGCAAGGCTCTGAGCCTCTGGGGTGTGTTTGGAGGGAAGAATGTCTGCTGAAATGTTGAAGCAGAGGATAAATTGGTGGATTGGGGGGAAAGCAGAGGAAACAAGAAAATGACGATGGTTGAAAAAAGATGCAGAGACAAGTGAGATGAAAAAAACATGAATTGGAAATGAGCTCAGAGGGCCTGGGGCTCCAATAGGCTCTGGGACATCTGGTCCAAGGCCTTCATTTTACACAGGAGGAAACTGAGGAGCAGAAGCTGGTAGCTGACAAGTGGGAAGTAGCCAAGTCAGGCTTAGAACCTGGACTGTACCTTTTTGACAACCGGGGTAGCATCTGCCCTTCCAGAAATCCCTGAAGATGCTCAGGAGTCTTATCAGTCAGCCTCTCTGGCGCCCAAGCCAGGTATGGGGACTCTCTCTTAGCATCTCTGCACTTACCTTGCCTTTCAGTTTTTTGTTAACTCTTTTCATTCAGTCCTTCCCCAGGGAGATATCATGCCCTTGGTAAAAGGTACTTAATAAATGCTTATTGTTGGATCAATTTGTGTTAGCTCCTCAGGGAGCCCTTTGACTTACCGTGACCTTATGCAGATGACCTCTCACATGATGACACCTGGGAGTCTGCAGCCTTGGTACTTCCAACAGAAGGAGCTGCTTCCTCCGGAGATTCTCCAGTTTGCCCTCCCCACACAGGGTTTTCATCCATTAGTAGGCCCCAAGCGTCCATTGGCCCCTTCTCTTTTGACCTGTCTCACTGTCACATTACCCTCCAATCCCTTCAAAGAGATTTGAATTCCCTCTGTCTTTTTTCTGGATACTTTTCTGAGCCCCCTCTTGCATTCTTTCAGGAGTCACTTCACTGTTTCTGATAGCCTGGAGAACAGAGATGCTTTCTTCCATCCTCATCACCTTCTTGAGGATGGAGATCAGTTTCCACTTGGTGGGCAACTGGTTATTGGTTGGTGCCTTTGAAGTGTTAATGGGCCCCTCAGGTTGGGAGAGATGGCTCCCAATTCTTCCCCACTGGAGGCAGCATTTGCTTTCATCTGCCAATGTTGACAGTGAAAAGCTTGGACGACTTGTTTCCTCACTAATGACCCTGTTTCTCCATTTTGATGCCCCATCCCTCACACACTCTATATTCTGGCCTGACTGACCTGCTGGCTCTTACAGGATAGTCTACTTCCTACCTTCGAGCATTTGCATCAACTGTCCCCTTATGCCTCCTCAACTCCACCTCTTATAAGAGGTCTTTCCTTATCCCTGCACATTGGGAATCCCTCCCCCTCCAAAAATTCCTTTTTCACATTTTTTGTTGACTTCAATGTGTCCGTGTTGTTTGCCCCCAGAAGAGTGTAAGCTCCTTTGGCCAGGGACAGTTGTGTTTGTCTTCTACCCCCAGCACCTAGCTCAGGGCTTTGCACACATAGAAGTTATTTAATAAAAGCTTATTGAATGAATGACCAAATCGTTCATTTTCAGCTTCCACCATGATCCAGGTTCAGAATTTCCTAGACATTTGAGGAATGTTTATTCCTTGAATTTGGAACATTTTCTTGTTGTCTTTGACTGTTAAGCAAATAATAGTGACAACAACATTTACCATTTATATAGCACGTCAACAAAAGAATCCCAAGTCCTCTTCCTTCCCAGCCTCCTGTAGGACTGTGCAGGGGAGTCTCATCCAAGCCCTTTGTCATCCTTAGGTGCTTGTCAGAGAATCCTTCTCCCCTCCACGCCTGCCAAACAAGGACCCCTTTAATTGTCTGAGCCCCCCTTCAGCCAGTGCCTTCTCCAGATTTCTCATCATGCCCATGTTCACATTTGTATATCTTTTCAGCGAGTGCTGGCCTAGTCCATTTCCTTCCATCTTGCTTCTTGCTTTCTGCACAGTTGAAGCAGGAATGTGGTTTGCTTGAGGGGCCCTCCCTCCTCAGCCCCCTAAAGATCCACCACTAACCATCCCTCCTAGCATTCATTCCTTCAGGGACATCCCACAGGGGAGAGCACAGATTCCAAAGCAGCTCATTGAGATCAGGGCTCTTTCCACCATGTAAAGAGAATTCTTTCTGACACAGAACCTGAGACATGCATAGCCAGAACTCAGAGACAGGGCAAAATGGGACCAAGGCTCTCTTTTTAGGAACTCGTGCCTAGTAAATCTGTGCTGACCAATGGGCCTATCCCTTTCCTTATCCATTACAGCACAAACCTTAGGAACCTTCCTCCTCAGTTGTCACATGAAGAATTTGAGGCTGGGATATGGTGGGGGGAGGGAGGGAATTTTCCATAGCCGAGGGGCTGGCTAGTGAAGGAGTGGTCCCTGGGACCCTAGAGAGGTTTCCAGCCTTCCCATCTAGGGCCCGTCCTATTATGCTGCTGGTTCCCTGAAAGACACCCCCCTACACTTCTATTCCCTGCCCCCCCGCACTTTAAATTCTGTCTTTGGAATGCTCCTGGCTTGAAGAGGGAGCTCTCTGCAGTCCCTCCTGCTCTAATCCTATGAACTTAGAAGAAAGAGGTCGTTTGCTTGAGTCCCGAGATTTATTTATTGATTGATTGATTTATTTAGCTTCTAGCCTCTCAATTTGTAAATTTACTTTTCCCATTCTTTGAGGATTTTTCTTTCCTTTATGGTGAATTGTTTTCTTTGGTTCTTTTCTTTTTTTTTTAAACATTTGCTAACTTTGGGGAGAGAAAAATCCAGACATTGGAATGTCTGAGTTTATTTAAGTCTCAGAACTCTATTCAATTTAATGGGAATGATGGGGGGAAGAGGGAGGGAAGCACAATGTTGGCCTGGAGCTGGGTGGCTCGAAGAAATGGCATTTTTGGTGGCCATCGCTGTTGGTTACAGTTGCAGAATGGAAGGAGGCCTTCCATCTCCTGTGAGTCAGCCCAGCCGGACCCAGTTCTGGTCTACTTCAGCTCTATGGCTGCTCACTGAGGGAGGAGAGGAGCGAGAGGAATCTGGGCCGAGATGGATCTTGTGCTTCCGCAGGAGACGAGTTCAGTACTTGCCCTTTGGTCTTTCCATCTTTGCTCCCTTTCCCCAAATGGGCAAAGAATGGAAGGTCCCTGAGGGTAGGACTGGTTTAATTCTTGTCTTCTTATACCAATGAGAAGCCCAGCTACTGACACATTTTCTTGGAAATGGGGTGTGGTTGTGTCTAGGCCTCCCAGTGTGGAAACTCTCATCCGTGATGCAGATTGGTGACTCCTCTGTAATCCAGACACCTAGAGAGTTGTCGGGAGTTAGGTGACTTAGCTAGGGTCACACCACTGATATATATTAGAAAGAGAACCCCTACTGAGGGTCTCTCTCCACTACAACCCCCTGTTTCTCCTCTAGCACATTTTTAGACCAAACCTGCAATTTCTTGAGCAATAGAACTCCCAGTGAGGAAACTCCCCCCAGAGCCAGTACAAACCAGTGATGGCTACGAAGTTTTCTGAGAATTGCTTGGGAGCTGGGAGAGGTTAAATGACCCTCTGAGGGCTTCACATGTGTCAGAGATGGGACTTGTACCCAGGCCTTCCAGATCCAGAAGTCAGAACTCTAGCCACCACACGATGCTTCCTCTTAGGCTGTTAGTCAATGCTTATTAACTTGATTCTCTGACTTACTGTTCTCCAGAAGTGGTGAAATAACCAGTACTTGGCACATAGTAGGTACTTAATAGATGCTTATTGAATGGATGCATGAACAAATGGATACATGGATAGATGACCTAGTTTCATAACGCATTTTACATTTCATCCAAGGACTCCTTACACAAAGAGTCTTTTCAAGGATTTACAATATTCTAGTTTCGATTTCATGGGGGATTCCTGGGATCCGAGATTTAAAACCGGAAGGGATCTCAGAGTTCATCCCGTCTATTCATTTTAGAGGTTCAAAAATGGAGGTCTGGAGAGTAGCAATGAATTGCCCAAAATCACACAAAAAATAATTCAAAAACCTAGGATTTGAATCCAGGTCCTGTGCCTTTAAATCCAGTACTTTTTCCCTCACAAATGATCAAATTACAAAATGATCAAATGAAATAAAATTTGCAAACACTTAGCACAGTTCCTGGTACATATTAGGCACTTAATATATCCTCCTTGCTTCCCCCTCCCCCTTCCTTCCCCCTCCTTCCCTCCTCCCTCTCCCTCCCTCCATCCTGTTGATAAGCCAGAGATGGGAAGGGGGAGCTCATGCCTCTAGTTTGTATTCAGTGGAATTCTGCTCATTTTGTATCCGGAGACACAGTTTTGATGAAACGCAGCGCCCCCTCTCCAGACTTCTGACATAAGTAGCAGGGTACACTAACAATTTATGCATGCTTTGTGTCGCTGTTTACTGTGTTGTTCAATAAAACATACATGCTCCCCCTAACGATAGCCAGATGATTCAGCCTGCAGGGCACTTTCCAAGCTGCATGTAGGAAGGGTGCGTCAATCCCACTGTGACAGTCAGTGCCCAGGAGGAAGAAGTAGGAACTGGAGGGACTAGTCTCATTAACCCTTTCATTTGACATGGCCCAGAGACATGAAGTGACTTCCTGAGGTCACACAGCTTACCAAGCAGCGGAGCCAGGGTTTGATGGGCTGTCTAGGGGCTCCAGCTCCATGGCTTGTTCCTCTCTTTAAAAATGGATCAGGGGCAGCTAGGTGGCACAGTGGATAGAGCACCGGCCCTGGATTCAGGAGGACCTGAGTTCAAATCCGGCCTCAGACACTTAACAATTACTAGCTGTGTGACCCTGGGCAAGTCACTTAACCCCAATTGCCTCACCAAAAAAAAAAAAAAATGGATCAGAGCCTTTTCCAAACTGGCAGACCCTTATGAACACCTCCCAAGACTCCTTAGGACACTTCAAAGGGCCTTAATAGATAGTCCAAATCACAGAACTGGTTTTGAACCCAGGGCCTGTGAGAACAAATCCAGTTCTCTCTATCTCTGACCTACCTCCTCCCCCATCCATTAACAAGTGTATATTTAGCTATAATAAGATTAAGCCATCAATCAGCAAGATTTTATTAAGTATGTGCCACACACTGTCCCAGGTGAAGGGGATACAGATACAAAGAATGAAAAAACCTCTGCTCTCACAGGGCTTCTGTTTTGTTGAGGGAAGATAGTGCTTGTGTCTAAAAGTAGAAAAAGAAAAATACCAAAAGCTCCATGAGGTAGTATGAGGAAGGAGGCTGCTGGTCCAGGAAGCAGGAATGGGGTAGGGACAGGAAAGATGGGCCAGAAGATGTTGTTCCATTGGTCTTTTGGAGGAAATGAGGGATGCCAATGGATGAAGATGAGACAGCAGTGCATTTTAGGTACGTGGGATAGCCTGGGCAAAGGGTATGGGATAGGAGAGGTTTGGTTGGACCAGAGTATGGGGAGGGAAGTCATATATGATCAAACTGAAAAATGAATGGGGGGCTAGCTTGGGAAGGGCTTTAAAAGCCAGACTGGGGGTGGGGGGTGGGGTGGTGCTGCTTATCTCACCTGAGACATAATAGAGAGCAAGAGGAGTTTCCTGAGTAAGGGAGTGACACTAATACACTTGAATAGATATTTATTAAGTACCTCCTAGATGACCCAGGGTAAGTCACTTAACCTCTCAGTTTTCTCACCTGTTAAAAGGGGATAATAGAACTTACTTTACAGGGTAGTTATGAGGATCAAGTGAGATACCAGAAGGGAAGAGTTTAGTACACCATAAAGGGCTACAGAATTGATGTCTTTTATTATTACTGTTGCTATTATGATCATAAAGTCTTTTATAAGGATTGGAAAGTAAGCATAGTCAGTGACTGAGAGCCATATCCTCTTGTTAATTTTCTTTGTACGGGACAAAATGATAGAAATAATGCACTCTGTAATCCTTCAAGGACCACAGAAATGCTAGAGATTATTATTATTATTATTATTATTATTATTATTATTATTATTATTATATTCTCCTCTTCCTTCTCCCCCTCCCCTTCCTCTTAATTCAGAGAGAAAAACCCACCAGCCAAATGGATGAAGAATCCCTACATTCCAGGCTATGGCATGTCCTCAGATGGCTGGAGGGTCCACCGAGTCAGCATGTAGATCCATATAGCTGGGGTAGGCACTGTAGGTGGGCAGTGAGCTGGACCCAGATCTGAAGAGGGGAAGGCTTACTGGTTCACCTTTGGGAAGCTATACCTAATCCCTGGCACACAAGCCCGGCTCTCTAGCACTGGTGTTCTCCCAGTGCTGCTGGGTGTTTGTGGCTTCAGAACAGCACAGGCTCTGAGGAATGGAGATTTTGGGTGAGCACAGCTGGGGTGCAGAACATTTCTCATTTTCACCTGTGTGCAGACTCAGTAGGGAGCTTTGTCCTAGGGAGCCAACAACGAGAGGGCACTGAAACCCAAATAATAATTTGAAAACATTGTATGATTTTAAAGTTTGGTATAATTACACAGCTTAGTAATGTGTAACATGTGGCTCCTTCAGCTACTCAGACACACTTGAGTTTAGTAGTTACTAAGAATTACTAGTTAAAATATGAAACAGCACCTTACGCCACATGCTGGGCTCTCCGTTAACCAGATCCAGGATCCCTGGGTGTCTGTCTCATCCCAGTAGGATGGTTTCTGGAATCTTTACCCCCACAGGTCTCTTCCCACAGGGTAAGTGTTTCCCTCCCTACTCATCTTAACTGATTTTAATTTTCTATTATTTTTACTTCATGAATTACAAAGTTGCCTTGAGAAGACTTTTCATAGTTCTTGCCCCCACAATCAGCATGGCTAGTTAGACTTCTGTAGCCTCACAAGAAGTGGAATAACATACATCTGTCATGTATGAAGGGTATATTAGGAAAGCAGGTGAGCTGGTCATATTACAAGTGCAAAGTTAATAGACGTGTAGCCTCGGTGTGGGTGCCACAGCATTTAAAGAGACCCAAAGGGTGGCCTCTAGCGTCTTCTGGAGTATATGTTGGGCAATGAGAGAGGCACACAAGCGGGTGACCTGTGATTTGCAGTAAAGAAAGGAATTCTCCCTTGGATGAAACCATGGAGCCATTGAAATACTGAAGTACAGCTATGTTTGGTGATAATGCCTCAGTTATAGTTGAATGACAGTCAGGACAAGGTAGATACAGGCAGCAGTGGGAAGGAGATTGGTAGCAAGCTTTCATCTAAGAACTTAAAAGCATGTCTGGACCAAGAAAATCTTATTGCCTAAAAGGTTTTATGTGAATTAATAATGATAATAATACCCTATAATAATAACTCTAATTCTGAATGTAGTACTACTACTAACACCTTATGTTTATATGGAGTTTCAAGGTTTGCCAACTTTAAATTTATCATCTAATTTGAGCCTCATAACAACCCTGTGAGGTTGATGCCACTTTTATTTCCATTTTACAGATAAGAAAATAGAGGGTGAGAGTCAACAATTTTCCCAAGGTGATTTGGATAGAAAGTATCTAGATCTCCATCACTGTCTCTACTATGACATGATGCCTCCTTTTAACTAAGAACTAAGAATGTAAAAGCCACGTGCCCACTAGCTTCATTGTGGTTCTTCTTGCCACCCCTGAACTTGAGGAGGGGTAGTAACAACTGGGAGTGTCAAGAAGGTGGCAGTTAGAAATACGCAGCCTGTGAATTCCCCTTCTGTGTGCAGGGCCCATTGCCCACCCACCTTATATCCACTCAGTTGGCCAATAAGCATTTAAGTCTTCCTATGTGCCAAGCATGGTGCTAAATGTTGGGGATACACGGAGAGGCACAAAGAGGACAGTGAGCTACAACAACAGTGATCTGGGAATCATTCCGAAAGGGATAATTATTGAGCCTACAGAAGGGGAGGAAATCATCCAGTCAAAGAAGACAGAGGACAAGAGAGGCAGGAGCAGGAGAGATCCTTGGGGACACCCGTGGCTGGTGGGAATGACCTGGATGAAGCTCTGACAAAGGAGACTGAGGAGTGGTCAGACAGGGAGGAGGAGAATGAGGAGAAAGCAGCATTATGAAAACCTAGAGAGAAGATGCAGATAACAGAGTCCGAGGCCACAAGGGGATCAGGAAAGATGGGGCTTGAGAAAAGACCATTAGATCTGGCATTTCAGAGACCTTTCATAACTTTGAAGAGAGCTGCTCCTCCATCCACTCACTACGCCTGATGACAGTCATGCTGTTAGGATCCCAGTTCTGAGGGAGGGACTTCACATGGAAGGTGCAGATGCCGGTGGCAGCTTCTCATTTTTAACAAGTGGACAGTCTGACTCAGGCTCTTCTTTCTTCTTCTTTTCCCTAGCCACAACTCTTTTCTCTCCTGTCTTTTACATTTCACATCTCAGTGAACTCCTTTCCCGGAATAAGCTTTGGTAGTTTTGGAGTCAGAGATGGTTAGTTCTGCTTTGCTACTCATTACTGATGCGGGATCGAGCCTCAGTTTCCTCATCTGTGAAATGGGGAGCTAGACTCGATGAGCTCCGAATGACCTTCCAGCTCTAAATTAGTCATCTTTCTTCTGCATTTCCTTTTATCTCCTTCCCCTCTCGTCAAGCTACATTGGAAAGCTCTCTTCCTTTCTTTGTTCCATTTGTGAGCCCCGAGTCAACCCTAACTGTGGTTGATGAGCATAAGAGCAATGCTTGCAAGAAGCTTGGCTAATAGAAAAGAAAAGCCATATGTTTCAAAGCGAAATTAGATACATACACAGAACCTCTGTCATCAACCAAGAAAACCTCAGAAGTGCCCAGAAGTCCCCTTCCGTGTTTCCACAAAAGTCTCCTCCAATTTCCTCGCCCCCCTCTCAAGCCACTTTCCCTCAAGCGCTCACATTTGAGAGAAATGGAAGAAACAAATTATTTCTTATTCAATTTCATTGTGTTTCTGGTCTAATTGTGAGCATTGCAACCGTATGTTTTCTGTAGGTTTTCGTTGCATCCATGCAGTGAGCGTTTCAGCTGCATTATGGGTTAAATAGCCTATGAGGGACTGGCCTGGAAATCCAGTCAACATCGTGAGCATTGTTTCTATGGGAAAACGCGTCTGAAGTTCCAACCAGCCAAAGCCCAGTTCTTCCGCAAGATGGGCACCCTCAGAATCTCCCTGGGAGCCCCGCCTAAGTAGCAGTTTAAGGGTTAAAAGGAACCTTGTGGGTGGGTTGGTTTCCCTGCCTCTAGTCCATCCTCTACTCAACTGTCAGATTGATCTTCTTAAAGCACAGGTCTGACTATTCCTCCCCACCCCTTCAATAAACTCCATTGGCTCCCTAGTACTTCTAGGATCAAATAGAAAACCCTCTGTTTCATTTTCAAAGCCCTTTATAATCTGGCTTCTTACTACCTCTGTGGTCTTCTTGTACCTTATTCCCCTCTAGTGACACTGGTCTCTGCTGTTTCTCCTACATGACCCTGCATCTCCCAGCTCTGACCCTTCCCTCTCTCCCTCCCTCCCTTTTCCCCTCCCTCTCTCTCCCTCCTCCTCTCTCTCCTTCTATCTCCCTCCCTTCTCTCCCCTTTCTCTCTGCCCCCCCCATCCTCATCTCTACCTCCTAGTTTCCCTAGATTCTTTGAATTCCCATTTCAAATCCCACTTCAGGCAAGAAACCTTTCCCAAACCTCCTTTAATACCAGTGTTTTCCCTCTGTTGATTATCTCCCATTTATCCTATCTGCATCTTGTTTGTTCATAGTTGTTTGCACATTGTCTCCCCCATTAGACTGTGAGCTCCTTGAAGGCAGGGACTGTTTTTTAAAAAAACTTTCTATATATCCCAGGAATTAGCACAGTGCTTGGCACATAGTGGGTCTTAAATAAATGCTTATTGCCTCACTGACTCATTGTCTAGTCCCCTAATTTTACAGGTAAGGAAACTGAAGTCTGCAGAGGTTGTGACTTTTAAAAAATCTAACAGATAATAGGTGATAAAGGTAGGTTTTGAATCCAGGTTCTTTGACTACAAACCCAGGGCTTTTCCCACTGTACCACACTACTTTGCAGGAAGGAGACCAAAATGGAGATGTCAAGTGGTCTTGCTTAAATTTACAGAGCTAGTAATCTTTCTTCTGCATTTCTCTGCTGTATTCTTCTGACAGCAGAGTCTACCTTTTGTGAGCAGATAAGTAAGTCATCCATGGATCTTTATCTTGTGTGTGTGTGTGTGTGTGTGTGTGTGTGTGTGTGTGTGTGCTCTATTTCCATCCCTTGTGGATTAGTAGGCTGACCATACCAATCGATCATGTATTCCTCATGAGAGTTTTTCTGGCCTTACCACTGAAAGTTGAGGTTCTTAGCTCAAGAAGCTGGAATCAGTGGCAATAACGCAGGGCACAATTTAGTGAGAAAAAAGTTTGTGATTTCTGCGAGGATTTAATTTCCAAGAATTGATTGATGTCTTACACTGGAGGGAGAAGCTCTCCTTCTTTCTCGTTAATCACCTCTCATTTTTATGGTAATGAGTACTTGAAGTTAGGTAGTTAATTAATCCATCTCATCTCCTATATAGTGCTAAGAAAGAACCATCTGCTGCAGGTTGGGAAGATTGAAAAGTAAGGTATATTTCTAGCAAAATGTTAACCATGGTCAGGTGGAATAAATTAGCAAAATTCAATTCATGATTGAAAAAAAAATTAAAAATCATTACTGAAATGTATTTGCACATAGAAAGAGTACCTGTAGGAATCAAGTAAATGGCTTATTAAAATCTAAAGCTGTTAAGTACATGTAACTTATGGATCTTAAATGGTATTAATCAGTAAAAAGACAAAGCTTTATTTTCTATATGATACTTACTTCAGTGTCTCAAGAATCTGCAATTTCTGTAATTTCTTCAGTGTCGGGGGAGTCTCTTCCAACAGTGCAAATCAAAAGTACTCTATATTTGAGTAGGTTGTTGTTCAGTCATGTCTAACCCTTTGTGACCCCCATTTGAGGTTTTCACAACACAGATACTGGAAAGGTTTGCCATTTCCTTCTCCGGCTCATTTTACAGATGAGAAAACTGAGGCAAACAGGGTAAAGTGACTTTCCCAGGGTCACATAGCTAGTACATGAATAAGGCCAGATTTGAACTCGGGGAAACGAGTCTTTCCTGACCCCAAGCCCGTCACTCTGTGCACTGTGGTGCTGCCTAGCTGCCCATCTTGGTAGGTGGCTTTTGATACTTGCTGTGACCAAAAGAAATCCATCACCCCAAGAAAACCCAGATGATGACCTCCAGCACATTGGAGAGCTCTTCTACAGTGAGGCAGTGCCGGATAAGGGAAATAGCTCTTGTGACTTGTACTGAGAGGGGCCAGTTGTGTACCTGACAGACCACAGAGATGTCAAAATACTTAACTATAGTAACTCAAAGAAGATAGAGTCATTGGTCCCACCACCCCAAGTTTTCCTCTTGGATTGTGTGTGTGTGTGTGTGTGTGTGTGTGTGTATTTTCTGGTTGTTCCTCATCCTGTTGTGGCTACCTCCTTCTTATTCAGATGCTCTTCCTTCCCTAGGGAATATAGGAAGGCCCAGTAGCTCTCTGGGCAACTAGGTGGTGCGGTGGATAGAGTGCTGGGTTTGGAGGCAGGAAGACCTGAGTTCAAATGTGACCGGACACTTCCTAGCTGTGTGATCTCAGGCAAGTCATTTAACCTCTGTCTGCTTAGTTTCCTCCATTGTAAAACGGAGTTAACAAGAACATCTATCTCTCAGAGTTGTGAGGATCAAATGAGATAATAGTCATTAAGGGCTTAGCACATGCCTGACACATAGTAGGTGCTACAAAGTGCTTGTCATTGTCACCATCATCATTGTTATTATCTGAGGCTGTCTTTATTGTTGTGTTTCCCCAGCTTTTGGTACAGTGCTTGGCACATATAAATGCTTAATAAATGGTTTTTCTTTCACTCCACTGGACAGATGTGAAAAGGTTGTAAGTTAGTTGCAGCTAATTAAGACATCTCATAGTTTCCAGGACTCCCAGATAGCAGCCCATCTACATAGCTCTACTATAAATCCTAGTGTTTGCCTTTTCATCTTAAACTTAAGATTTTCTTTGGTGGTTTACAAATGACCTTTTTTTTTAGTAGAATTTTTATGGTTCATGAAAATAGGTTTCTTAATGCTTTTCAGCAGAGATAAAAGAAATGATTCCCTATCAGCTGTAGATCAAGGGATCCAGTTTCGAGACCAAATGATGGATGTCTCCATGGAGATGAGTGGAATGCTGGGATGCTTCATACATAGCTGATGGAGCTGATGGCATGTATGAGCAGAGCCCTCTCGACCTGCGCACGTGTGGGCTCATACACCCAGCTCCAAGCATCAGTGAAGGGAGGCATTTTGCTTTAACATTTTCCCCCTATTTAATCACAGCCTTTGTTTTCCATGGCATGGAACAAGCCTTTTTCGAGGAGTGGTTCAGCTCCAACCCCACGTGGCTTATTGGCCCATTTGCCCCTTGGTTCAGGGGCCACGTGGGTATTGACATCCTTTTGCTGCTTGGAGCCCTCAGGGATGCTCATGTAAGTCCAGTGATGATAAATGAGCTCCTCTTGAAAATAAATCAGCCTTGCCCTGAAAGTGTCCTCTTTGTAGACATGAGTAACTGACACACTGCTCAAAAAGCCTCTGGGTTCAGAGGATCCTGATCTTTCTCTCAGTGCATGTCTTTTGGCTGCTTTGTGTCTATAGTCTCCTTTTTGAAAGTGGGGAGCCCTTTGTATGCCTCGGCTAGGAGATGACTTTAACAGTCACTATAAATAAAATATGCATCTGAAGAACTGACAAACAGCCTGGTGTTCAACTGATATGACATGGTGTCTGTAATTCTCACCAATGGGAAGGGATGTGTTCTTTCACAGTTTTCTCAGGCTGCTGCAAAGGAACTTTCTCAGACTATTTTTTTTGGGGGGGGGGGAAGGAGAACAGGGAGTCTGGACCTGTGACTTCATGGGTCTGGGGAATTTCCTTAATGAGTGAAGTTCGGCAACTCATCTCTAACTTAAACTCTTAGGGAAATAGCAGGGATGCTGAGGGATTAGGAGGTTTGCCCACCTGAAACTCAATCTTAGTTGCCTATGCGTACTGAGAGGTTAAGTGACTTTTCCATAATCACACAGAAAGTATATGTCACTTTTTACCCAGTGCAATTTTGCCTTCCACATTCTCCTCCCTGGACACACATTAGGCTTGTCCATGTCATTCTTAAAATGTGGTGTCCAAGACTGCACAGGGTTCTTGGGATACTTTCTGATCATGGAGAAATATAATAGAGCACAGGTTACATATAGTGCTCTCACACTTCTCACCTGGCTCTAAGGACTCTTATTTACTATCTGGACTGGCTTGATCTCCAGAGAAGGACTGCTTAGTTATTTCAGTTCTTAAGGATAACCTTGTTGAGGGGGAAACACATTTACCTATTCCCTTTACCTATCACTCTGGATCTTACCCCCCCCCAATGCACTTCTATTTATTAAAATGAGCCATTTTCAATAACATTTGCAGATTTTAAACATATCCCTTTGCCTAGCAATAAAGCAAAAGAAAAATATCACAGGTACTCATATATTAAGCAGATGAATAAATAATAAAATATATCACAATGCACAGAGACCTGGGCTACACTCTTGCCAATCACTTAGTATAAGAGAAAGTGGGAGTGTGTCTAGAGGAACTTGGCAAAAGAACTTTCCATAATGCCTTGAAATTGAGAAATCCCTAATACACTCCTCTAGCTCACTTTCCCCTTAAAACTATTTCCGCTCGCTCATTCTTAATGAATTAAAGTTCTTTCTCAGTCTTTTAAAGCCATCAATCTGTTTACAAAACACCATCTTACATCTTTCACAAGGTGATTTACATATGTATATTTATGCCACAGTTCATTTTCTTTCTAAACCTGCCTCTGAAAGCTGGCTCTTTATACAAATATTTTAGACGGTTTTATTGAACCAGAATTCTTTCCTTACTCCTTTAAGTCTATCTGTAATAGAAGCAATATCCTTTAACAGTTGATGTAAATAATTTTATTTTCACAAATGGACTTTCCCCCCTTTTCATCACTAAGCTGAACCTAGATGGTGGGACAGTGCCCTATGTCAGCAATACAATGACCATCTATGTTTAGTATGCTAGGACCCTCTATTCATATTGCCCAAGATCCTGTTAGCTTTTTTTTTTAAACTTCTAGACCATACTGTTGCTTCATATGGATTTCGTGGTCCCCTTGTTTTTTCCCAAGCATTTCCCATCATCCCCCTTTTCAATCTGTCCTTCTCAATCTGCCCAAATGATTTTCCTAAAGTACGGTTCTGCCAGGTCTCTCTTCTGTTGGATGAATTCTGATGGCTCTTTGTTACCTCTTTGATCAGCCATTTAACTTCCTTTTTTGACATTTCAGACCCCCCACAACCTGGATCCCACTTAATGCTCATTGGTCCAGCCAAACCAGCCTCTTGGACATTCTTTGCAGCTGTCATTCCTTCTCCTTTTCACTTGTGTTGGCACTGGCTGCCCCCATACCTGTCATGCATTTCTTCCCCACCTCCACCTCTTAGAACCTCTAGTTTCCTTAACATGTCAGCTCAAACAAACACTGCCTCCTATGTGTAACCGTTCCTGATGCCTCTAGCTGCTAGGACCTCCCTAAATTAGCTCGTATTCATTTCATCTCCTTTGATAATTCACATACTTCTTAAAAAGAAGAGCAGTGATGCTTTTGTGCTTGAACACAGCAGGTGTTTACTAAGTACTTATTGAATGACTGATAAACCCCACCATGGGATTTACTTTTATTTCTGCTCAGTTTTCTCTTTTGTGATTTGGCCCATTGCTCTAGACTGTCGAAGTCTTTTTAGATCCCAATTCTGTTTTCCCACTTTCACGGTTTCTAAACTCGCCACCCAGACCTTCAAGTTATTGATAGAAATGCTGAACAAAGAGTGACTGAGTGCACACACCTGTGCGCCTTTACTAGCGACCTCCTTCCCATGTAACGTTAATATTAACTATATCTGTTTTGGTCCTTGTTCACTCAATTCCAAGCCCATCCACTGCAGTAGAATCTAGGCCCCAACTCTTCATCTTGTATATAAGGATACTGTGCCTGCGGTATTCCAGCCTAGTAATCCTTTCAAACATGAATGTGAGGTTAGGCTGCGATGATGCAGGATAATAAAATTCAGGTCTAGAAGGGACCTTTTGCCTTCCTCCGTCTCTCCTACAAACTCTCCCAGTGTGTTATATCACCCCATCTCTGGTATCACTTCCCTCCCTTCACAGTAGTGAACCCATCATTAATCAGAGAATGAGAGAGAGATGGAGACAGAGACAGAGACAGAGAGAGACAGAGCAAGGGGGGGGGAGAGAGAGAGAGAGAGAGAGAGAGAGAGAGAGAGAGAGAGAGAGAGAGAGGAGAGAAAGATTGCAAGAGAGACAGAGAGAGGAAACAAGAGAGAAAGAGAATGAGAGGGAGTGAGAGAGTGAGAGAGAAGCAATTATGTAGCACCTTCAATGGGGTAGGTGTTGTGCTAAATGCTTTGCAAATATTATTTCATTTGATCCTCACAACAACCTTGTGAGGTAGGTGCTATAATCATCCCCTTTTTACAGTTGGGAAAACTGAAGCAGGCAGAGGTCACATGAATTGTCCAGAGTTTGAGGATGCATTTGAATTCAGGCCTTTTGAGCTCCAAGCTCAGAGCTGCATCACCAGCTGCCATAAAACTATGAACTCTCATGTTCTATTGCTAGCATAGCTTGTCAAATCTCAGTCCCAGGATAGCGCCACCATCTCCATTTCTACTTAAGGATACTGAACATTTCAGAAGAAAGTGATGAAATGGCACCAATTTGGCTCAGGTTCATGTATTGGTGACTTGTCTCATCTTGACTGGGCCCTCCATGTTGCACAGCAGTCCTCTTCTTCCCTACCATATTTTACTTCAATCCTTTCCCTTCCCCTCCTCAAAGCTTGGTCATCATCTCCTGTGTGCCGCCTCTCAGCAGAAAGCCTTTCCTTTTGTTTTGATGAAAAATCAATATAAAAAAACAGAGACCATGTAGCACTCTTAGTATGTGCTGAAAAATGGTTGTTGAATTTCTCATTTCAAACTTCAGATTCCTTCTTTAGCATTTTTCATTTTGTCCATATTTGTTCTAGTCACCAAAAAAGAAATGGACTTTCCCTTTGCTAAAGTTATTTATTTATTTAAAGAATAATAATAAACATTTTTATTTGAGGTTTTGAGTTCCAAATTCTATCTCTCTTTCCTTCCCCCATCCCTGAAGAGGTAAGCAATTATATATGGGTTATACATATCTAATACATATGCAATTTTGTAAAACATTGCAATATTGGTCATTTTGTACAAGAAAACTCAAAAGAAAAAATGAAAGTGAAAAATATCATTCAGTTTATGTTCGATTAATATCAGTTCTGTCTTTGGAGGTGGATAGTATGTTTCATCAATAGTCCTTTGGGATTGTCTTGAATCATTGTATTGCTGGGAATGGTTAAATCATTCACAGCTCTTCATCAAACAGTAGTGCTGTCACTGTGCACAACATTCTCTTAGTTCTGCTCACTTCACTATACATTAGTTCATACAAGTCTTTCCAGGCTTTTCTGAAATCATCCTGCCTTTCATTTCTTATGGCACAATGATATTCCATCATTGTCATATACCACAGCTTGTTTATCCATTCCCCAATTGATAGGCATTCTTTTGATTTCCAATTCTTAGCCACCACAAAAAGATCTGCTATAAATATTTTTGTACAAATAGGTCTTTTTTTTCTTTTGAGGGATGTCTTTGGGATATAAACTTAGCAGTAGTATTGCTGGATCAAAGGGTATGCACAGTTTTACAACCCTTTGGGCATAGTTCCAAATTCCTTTGCTAAAGTTAAGTCTTTTACTTGTACTCTTGATTCTATTTCCTCCTTTCCCCTTCAGGAACTTCCCCCCTTAATTATTCATCCTTTCTGCATTCTTACCAGCCCTTTTTGGAACTTTTCCCAGGTATCCAGTGGATTTGAAACTGGTTGAATGACTGGATCCAATACCTCAATGTTTCAATATCAGTGTGGAAGGAGGCATCCTTTGTAATGTCCCAGGGATCTTGATTCAGTTCTGTGCTATTTAAAATTGTGGTCATTGACTTAGGTTAAGCATTAGATCCCATGCATATCAAATTTACAGTTCACACGAAGTTGAGAGGGATTGATAAGCCACTGTATGACAGAATCAAGGTCCAAGTAGACCATGACCAGAACACTGGGCTAATTCTAGACTAGGCTAGAATAATGGGTTGCATTCAAGAAGATGCAGTTTGATTGGGATACGTATAAAGTGTTCTATTTGGCTTCATGAAGAGGGCATGGCCCACCAGAGGTTTATCTTAAAAAAACCCCAGCATGTTGGGTTGAATTCTACTGCAGGGTTAGTTTGAGTCTGCATGTGATATGGGCTGCCAAAGTTAATGTCATCTTAAGTTCATCAAGAGAAGCAAAGCCTCCAGGAACAAAGAGGTCAGCGCACACCTGGACTATTGTGTTGGATTCCAGCTGGGACATTTGAGTAGGGGCAATGACAAGCTGTAGAATATCCACACAAGGCACCCAACTGGTGAAGGGCCTTGACTCATGCCATATGACAGCCAGTCGAAGAAACTGGAGAGCTTTAGCTGGGGAGAGAGAAGACTCAGGGGAGACATGATTGATGTCTTTATGTATCTGAAGGAGCACTGAGGTATTGGGGCTTAGACATGTCTTGTTGGGCCCCAGAGGGCAGAATGAAGAGTAATGGCAGGCCAGTAAGGGGAAGATTGTAGAGAAGATGCAGACTTGATGAAAGGAACGCCCTAATAATAATTAGATCTGCCCAGAGGCAAAATGGACTGCTTTGAGAGCTACTAGGATTCCCTCTTGCTGGAAGCTGAAGGCTGAACAATCATTTGTCAAGTATCTTTAAGAGGGAATTGTTTTTTCCACTATGAGTTTGACTAGGTGACCACTGAGATCCATTTCAGGCTTGCTGTGATTCTGACTTTCTGGGATTTAATTCAACTCTTACATTTTTATAAATGAGGAAAGTGAGGGTTGCCCAAGTTCATACAGGGAGTGGAGTGATTTGAACCCAGGTCTTCCAACTTCAAGTTTGTTCCTCTTCCCATTGCAGCCTACCACACAGCCATATTCTTCCTCTTGATCAATCATCACAGCATCTCTTTCCAAGTACTCAGAAACCATCCCTTTGATTAATGTTTTTGTAAATTTTTTTGGTCAGGAATTGAAGTTCACCAGCCTATTCTCTTTTTCAAAACTGGGTAACAAAAATGGCAGCCTCTCCTATTCTCCATGATTTCTAAAGATCACCAACATAACAATAACGCGATGAAATCCTCCCAGTAGATTCCTGGGATATTGTCTGGGCTCCAGTAGATAGATATTTTGTAACATTTGTTATCTTATATTTCTTGTTAAACAATTACATTCTGCATGTTCTGGTCTGAAAATTGTTCTCCTTGATAAATAAAAAAGAAGAGAAATAGGAATTGAGTGGTTTGGCCTTCTCTCCACCCTTTCTCTCTCATCTGTTATCATCATCCTTTGATTCTTGTCATCAGCTCTCCTTCAATTGTCTCTTTATATGAACTCAACCTTTTTCTCATAGTGTAGATCTTTGGCAAACCTCAGCTTTAATCTTCTTGCCCCTGACATTTTTAGGTATCTTTCCTTATTTAGTAACCTTTTCTTTCATTTTCTACATGTTTCTTTTGAAATTTTGAATTAGTGTTTTTGTTAGAACATGATAATAGAGAAAAAATCAAATGCGCTAAGCCTGAACATGAGATCCACAGTCTAAGGAGTCAGAATACAGTGATCCCTTCTACATGACATCTTTCCCTCCCCATTGCAGTTTCAATATATCATGGGTGAGCATAAGAAAATAAATGAGAATCTTTTGGGAGTTTTGTCACAGATGTTTGGGAGCCACAGATGACATGCAGAAGCAGTAGATGACACAGAAAAGGTTTAGAAATTCAGAGATGCATAGCACACACATATACATATACGTATAGTATTGTATGATATAAACATATTTTCTCTTTTAATCCCATAATCATCCAGACCTTTTTCTCTGGTATGAAGGGAGGGACACAAATTTTTATGTGGATTTTCCAGATTGTGGGGGTGCCACATTCCTAACCCCCAAGATGTGGAAGGGATAACTCTATTATGTTGACTTCCAGTTATAATGAACACACTGATTCCCTCCTGTCCATCATGCACCTGAAGCTAGCACAACATAGGAAGTCTGAGGAGGACCACATCCAGCAATTGTAGAGGTTGCTCTTAGATCAAGAGCCTTGGGCTTGGCCAATTCTGATATGCTTTAGAGGCTCTGGAAGAACAAAATAGGCATGCTTTCAAACAGAGCTGGATGAGATTAAGCAATAAAACAGTGGCTCATCGTCCACCCACATAATGTCCATTTGTTTTTAAAGAACAAGAAGAAAAATTGTAAATAAAGGATTTTTTAAAAGTTTAATTAAGGATTAGTAGGAAACCACTTGTTCCTTTGTTTTATTTTATTATTTTTATTCATTTCATTTAATTCATATTTTATTTTTATTGCCGATGGTCTTCAATTGCACCAAGCACAATGATATGAATTAAAAATTGGTTGGAAAACCTTTCTTCCCTAAACCCTGACCCAGATGAGCCTAATCTGAAGCAAAATTATCAGATTTCATGTCTGAGATGCCCTTCTCCCTTTCAGCGCCCTCCTCATCCCTTTCAAGAACATCCCCCCACTTTTGCTGTTTCATATTCTCACATTTCTGGAACTTCTGTTAAGGGGAAAGTTATGAACAAAAGCTTGATGACTCATTAATACCTTCATGCTATTTGTTAATGCTTTTTTCCTCTTGTAATTAGATTTGCCTTCTATTAGTTAGAGAGGAAGCAATGGGGGTGGTGGATAAAGTATTGGGCAGGAGTAAGGAAGATCTGGACTTGATTTACCATCTTAGCCCCTGGTGAAATAACCTCTCAGTTTCCTCATCTCTAAAATGGGAATAATAATCATACCATCTGCCCTATAGGGTTGTTACATGACTCCAATAAGGTAATATGTCTAAAGTGTTTTCAGATTTCAAGCTTGTATAAGTGGGCTGTTTTTGATTATTGCATATTAGAAATATTTGATTATCCAAGCTTGTCTAAGAGTGAGCTGTCATTGGTTATTACCCCTCAGTGAACATGTAGCAGAATGTGAGCTCCTTAAGGGCAGGGATTGTTTGTTTTGTCTTTATGTTTCAGCCCAGCATCGGTCCCAGGGTCTTGCTTTTCGTAGGAGCTTAATAGCAAAATGTTGGTGTGACTGGCTAATGACGTCACTATGTCCAAAAGCAATAAGTCCCTAATCATGAGATTTCCGCTGGTGTGGCATCTGTCTAGGGTGGGGAGATCTTTAACCATATAACAAAACCACAAGGGAAGGCTGGATGAGCAGACGGCAGGAGTGCCCTATTTCTCTTAGCAGTAAAGCTGGCCCTGCTGTCAGGCGAGATCTTGTCCTTGTAGCTTGTAGAGGAAGAAAGCCTGGGACCAGAGCTTGCAGCCTTTAGAATCTGAACCCAGAAGTGCATTTCTCAATTGCTTCTTTGTTCCCAGGTTTGCTGAGGAAACGACCAGCACCTGGCTGCATCTCTTCGAAGACAGTGGGATCCCATACGGACCAATCAACAGCATGCGTGAAGTGTTTGCTGAGCCTCAGGTTTGTTGCCATTGCGCCTCTGGTATGATACAGAGTTGGAAATGTGATAGTGAGAGAACAGTGATTTATCCTTGCTTTTTCCTCTTTCAAAGTTAAAACTCATGTCAATATGTCCTGGTCCCTGAATCAATGGATGCCTATCACATTCATTGCAAGGCAGCCCCTGTCCTGGAATCAGAGTCCATGAGGAATTTCCCATGTCACCTCGAGGCCTGGTGCATTCAGCTGACCACCTGTCTTGGGAGCAGTGGACAATAGGTGTAGTTCAGAGACTTCCCTTTTCCTGCCTCTCACCCCAAACTTGTATCAGTTATTTACGGTGTTATGTCCTGTTGCTTGAAATCTGTGAATGTGCTGCTATTGATCATAATGTCTATGTCTGTTACTATAAATTGTAGTTAATTTTATGGCCAGAAAGCTAATTAAGGGCATTGATTACTCTCTTGTTATTCAAGAAGAGTGCTCTGACCACATAGGAATGAGTTTTCCATGAATGGCTCCGGGGAAGAAATTGATAAGATCCCTCAAACTCAAGTCCAAATGATTTCAGTTTGTCACTCCAGGCACATTCTCCATTTTGTAATAACTTTCATTAGTCCTCTCCCCATCCCCCATTATAAATTGTTGAGTCCTTTGTACATGTAGCCTCAAAAAGGAAGGTGAAGCTCTTGTTTCTGATTCTTCTAAATTCTCTGTTGAAACTTTTAGGATGGATTGTTCTAACATGATCTCATTTTCCATTGCCGGGGTGGGCGTTGTCCATTTGACTTTGTTGTGAGACTGTGGATTTTATTTAAATGAATTCATGATAAAGGGATAGACCTGTTGGAAAGGATGTATTGTCCAGTGCTGGCTAGATTCTTCTGTGATTGGCTGAAAGTGGGGTCTATTTTCCCACTTCCTAACTGTGCCAGGTTGGGTTTTTTTTTTTTAATTCATATACATTTTTACTACTGTTTCCTATTTTGTTCACATTTGTCAGAGGAGAGGTGGAAGGTATATGTTCTGTTACACCTTCTGAGAAGTGGGTTCTTGCTCCTTTGGGTGCCATGCTGAAGGAGGGAAACAAAGTTTTATTTTTATTTTTGTCTTGGTCTGATCTGTAAAGAATTAATTGTTATTTGAAGTTTTAATGACCCCATCTTTTGGCTAGAATTTTACAAAAAAACAAACCTTGACGCATGCACTGGCCTCTGGGGCTCCGCAAATGGTATGGTGCTCCACCCACTGGTTGTAGCCGTTGCCAAGACGCTGGCACCTCACGTCATCACCACTCGCCGACGCCTACATGAGCCTGGCAAAATTATAAGGATTGGAAGCCTAGTGAGGGCAGTCATGTGACTGTCAGAGGGGCCAGCCAATTGTCTGGGAGCTGCTTGGGGTTTGCTGGGAAGGGGGAGGAGAATTCGCCATTCTAGCTGGAAGCTGGAAGGCGACAGGAGTGCTGCTGTGTATTCTCAGCTGATTTCTGGGCGGTGATGTTATTCAGGTTGTATAATTTCCCTTTCCCCATTTTATTTCCTTTCCCTTGATCCTACTGATCCTGTTTGTGTTTTTTTTTTTTTAAGTTCGTTCTTGTTAAATAAATCCTGCTCTGTTTTGAGGGAGGCTGCCAGTCTCCTTCCTTGCCCCAATATTGCGGCGAGCCACTTAGCTAACACTCCCTAATTAAAAATTGGTCCCCACAGTTTTTGGTAAGCCAGCTAGGAGTTGATTAACCTAGTGAATTTCTTTACAGATCCCATGACTTTCTGATGCAAAGGAGCAACTTCTTTCAAAATGATAAAGCTGCTAGGAGCACTGAGAAGTTACTGACATCCATCAATCCAGCAACCAATCAATAACCATTCATTATGCCAGGCCAAGCATTCTGCTTAGAGTCATGGGGTTGGGTCAAGAAAAGGCTCTGGAGAGGTGGCATGTAAGCTGGGCCTTTGGGGAAGCTGGGGAGGCCAGGGGGCAGAGGTGATGAAGAAGTGCCTTTGAGGTATGAGGGACAGCCAGGGGACAGCGAGACAGAGGAGATGTGTGCGAGGGACAGCAAGGAAGCTGCTTTCACTGTATGGTCAGGTATCTGGAGGGGAAGAAGGTCAACTGGGAAACTGACAAGAAGGTAGATAAAAAGCCTGGAAAGGGCCAGATTAGGAAGGTCTGTGAACACCTGCTCTTGTAGGTTTCAGATTAGGGGTGACACATCCCTGCTTCAAGGTACTATGTGTGTCTGAACTAAAATTATAACACACTAGACCCCACTGCAACAATTATTTTTATTATTCAACTTGTCCTGGCATGTCATAGGGATTCCATAAATGTTTACTGATTGATTTTGATGAGCTCAAAGTCAGGGCTTTTACTGTACTAGCATAATAAAAACACTAGGAATACCCCTCCCCCAAACCAGGGCCCACTCTACCACAGACACACCGTGTCAGCTGGAAAAATGGGCTCAGGAACTTCTGTGGCCAACATGATGGATACTTTCTGGATTACTGGATAGAAACTTTCTCTGATCCTCCCAACCTCTCACACTTCTTCAGGATAGCAATTATGCACAAAAGATAAAACAATTTCTTTTGTCTCCATAGTCTAAGACTTCAAGAAACCTAATAAAGTAAAAATACAATGAACCAATGTCCAAGAATGCTAATTCCTAATCATTATTGTGGTCACTCAGCACTCCCTTGCCCATTAGCTTTCACATTCTTGAGAGAATTGCACAAACCAACCCACCCAACTGGCTTGTAACAGAATTCAACTCTAACCACATGCCTTCCATGTTTAAGGGAAAACCAAAAGGTTTTCCTTAGATAGCAGTCCAAGCTGAATACTCTGTTACAACAGCACTCAGAGAACTAAGGAATAGAGGGACCTGGGGCAGGATGTCACTATGTGGGTGGATCCAGCAGGCCTGAAGCAAAGGGATTGGCATCCACCTGGGGCCACTTCTGTCCCTCTAGATGTCATATGGGACTAATAAGACATGAATTCCCCAGTGTGGGAGGAGGCTGAGACAGCCTTGAGGTCTAGCCCCAGGCATAACTGCCATCAAAGGGGAAGGAATCAGAAATCCAAAAAGGGAAATTAAGGGAAATATAAGGGGAAACAAGACTGGAATTATCACTGATCTTAGGAGGAAGATTAAGTTCAAGACCTTGGGCATAAGCAGATAAACCAACATGAAAAGACTTAATAACAGAAGGGAATATGGCCTCCAGATCAGCTAAATGTGTGCAGACATGGATACATATTGCAAGACAAAAAATGTGTCCAGACATTGATGAATAAGATATTGCAAGACACCTGAATAGGCAGGGGATCCTGTGGATTCCCAAGAAATCATAGGACCAAAATAGGATGATCCTGAATGGTTTCAAAGAGAAATAAGAATTGTGAAAGAAGAATGACTTGCACAGTAGAAACAATCAGCCAGATAGAAAAAAAACAAAACAACTCCATGGTAACAAATCTCACCTGAGAAACAAAAGAGAGAACAAGAGATTGGGGATGCAAATAAAAAGAAGTGAAGGACAGTCTGGAAGAAGAGAATCAAAGGGCGACAATGCTAAAAGAAAAGGTGATCTTTATAAAAAGCAAAACCTGATGATCTAGAAAGAATGGGTGTGCACATAGAATACATTGGTAGAGAGCCCCGCATGAGGAGAGCAGCACTCACACCTCCAACACCACAGGGCTAGCGGGGCCTGTGCTTCTCTTTAGCTCAACTAAAGCTGAGTTTTGCCAAGTAGGATTCTCCTCTCAGCTGCTGAGGTCAGATTCTTCAGAATTGCCTTCTACCTGGATGGGCCTGCTCCTGGCTGGGTATGAGATCTGTCCTGCTGATCCAGTTATTTACTGCAAGAGGTCGTGGTCAGTGGGTGGAAAGAGAGGGAAATTCCTGCCCATCCCTACCTCTGGAGAAACTGATCCCCCCCAAGGCCTGGGCCTTTCACTCTTGGTTCTTTGCAGGGGTGGGGTGGGGTGTCATGCTCCTGAAAGCTGCCTCTTGTCTCCACTGCCAGCTGTGCAAAGGTGTCTCACTTGTTTAAGGATAAACAGTAGCCAGGCTCAGGCATGACTTGGCTGATGGCTAAGTGGCCTCTAATTCTGCAAGTTTTTACTGGAGAATTTACACCCCATAAAGGGCAATAAAGGGTAGACACGATTTATAGTTTGTTGGAGACCTTCACACATTGTTTTCTGTAGCAGCTGAATGGGGGAGGTCCTGATCCCCTCCCTCCTTCATCATAGGGACCCCAGAGTCCTATCCTACCCCACCTCCCCTCATTTTCTGAATTTGGAAATAGTGGCAGAAATAGTAAGCGCCACAGGTAGGATCTCAGTCCTTGTCTTTCTGACTCTAGATTCATTCCTTCGTCTGCTCAGTCTGTTTTGCTGCCTTTTTTGGGGGGAGCGGGGGGGACAGTACTTGGAATCGGTCAGAACTGAACGGAATCATTCTGTAAAGTTTTGATCCCTCCACTAAAAAAGGTTTGGAAAAAAGCTAAAGGAGGTTGAGAGGAGAAAAACAGAGACATTTTTATTAATGTGTGGAAAATAGATGTTATGAGAAAACATCGAGGATATTTATCTCCATTCCTTAATAAGGAGAGGGCATTAAATCACCATTCATTGCTTTTTCTTTCATTCATTTTTGGTGGGATGGCTGTTTGTATTTCTGCATTGGTGAGGAAGCCCTATAGGCATGCCTTTGTTTACCCATTTTGTAAGGCTTGTTTCCAGTGGGTCAAAGTGGAGAAAAGGCCGTTCACCAAAATAGGAACTGGCCCATCAGAAACAACTGTGTGGGGAGGGATGATGTCACAGTCCTTGGTGGCTACCCTGAGATCATGGGAGAGGATTCTCATTGGCCACCCTCATGCTTTACTCATCTCCTTGTGTGGACTGAGGCTTACGCCTTTCTTCAACCCAGCTCAGGCCAATGGGGCTTAACTGAAAATGTAGCTCAATGTCTCTGATGGCAACACATCTGGAGCCTTTGTGCCAGGGAGCATCTCCACCCTAGTCCTTTCTAATTACTGAAAATCTCCTTTTCCTCTGGTTTTTTAAAAATAATTTTTAATTTAGCTCAATAAAAACCTTACGATTCTCTCTCCATTTCATTCCCTTCTGTCCTTCTCCTGAAAGACTAGAGTGTTTTGAGAGCGCGCTATGCAGGCGGTGACCACCTTGGGATGGGGTGAGGGCCCAAGCTGGAATCTAGTTAGCAGGAATAGTGAATGATGATGGGAAGCCACCAGGTGGCTTACACTTTCTCCTCTTGCAGCTGCTGCCACAACCTCCTTGACCTCCTGTGATCTCCGCTGTGCTCTGGAGGGGCCTTCGATCCTGGGGATCAGTGTCTCCTCCTTTACTGAATGTGTCTTAAAAAGTGGAGCCTGGGGCCCTTCCCATGTGGCTGGGCCTTCTTTCCACTTGTAAATTTAGCTAGCACTCCCCAATTAAAAATTGGTCCCCACACACTGTTCCCCACTCTGGCATAATAATCAATGTGCTGGCCCTGGGAATCTGGTCCGGCTTTGTCACTGACTTATGGGGCGACCCTCCAAGGCAAGTCCCACCCTCCAGAAGCCTCAGTCTCTTCATCTGTGAAAAGGAAGCCTGGGTATTCACGGAGATCCCTTCTACCCAGAAGGACTGATAATTGTGTGAATGAACTTGACCTCAAGACTCCTTTCCCTCCTCTCCATTAATGGCTGAGCTCTAATGGAGCTGCCAGAGAGCATGACGTCTTGGTCCCAGACCTGGCACCAGAAAGTCATTTTTCCATAGATGGATGGAAAGTTGTCTGTGTTTTTCTCGCTGATGATGTGCTTACAGTCACTTGTGTAGTGACAATGAATTGCCCAGGCATCCCCACTGCTAAGTCCATCAGGAACGTGATGGTCGAGAGGTGGGAGGATATCGGCTTCCCGGCAGTCCCAGGCACTTGAGGAAAAGCTCACCATGAAAACTTTCAGAGGGACCCTTCAGCAAGGAGGGTCTGCAAAGCTTGGGAGTCTTAACAGCCGATGTAATCTTGTTGTATGTCGATGCCGAGGGGCCATTTTTTCCCTTGGTGGTGGCTATTTTTTTTTACCCCAAGCTCTTTTGCTTAAAATATGTTCTTTTCATCAAGCCAATATCATCCAGCACATTAAAGGAATTCTTAAAAAGTTTTGAAAACGTACTTACTCGATGATCTCACTGTGATTCTCTTTAACGTACCCTGGGGAACAAGAGAGTGAAATGCCTTGTGGTCTGAGGTTTTCCGCACCAAACAATCTTAAAAGAGAAAACCATTTTAATAGAAACGATTGACGTTCCTGCAAAGGCAGGTATGGCCCTCGCCATAAGGAAGGCCTTGGGAGCATCCATCAGCTGCTTTTCACCAGGACAAGACGACATCTATCCAGCTTTCCCTGCTTAGCCCCAAAATGCATTCTTTGCATCTGCACCATATGCTTTTGTCACCCTCCGTGAACAGACTGTTGAGATGGAAAGACAAAGCAACACAAGTTCCAAATGCGCGCGCGCACACACACACACACACACACACACACACACACACACACACACACACACACATTTCTGAGGGCAGAGGCAGGACTATTCTTAGGCCTTCTGTTCTGTCCTTGGTGCCGTGACCTTGGGGCTGGGGACGAGAGAGCCGTGACAGGCACAAGAGGGGATGATTTCAAAGAGTCATTACAGGGTGCCACACAAGTGGAAGACATCAGGTGTGAGACGTCGGCCTGGTGCGTCACTTCTGAGAAACGTGGGGAGGGAAAATCCAGGGCTGAAACACTGCAGCTGGCCCTGATGGGAGCTTGGCCCAGACACCTGCAGGCCCTGAGCAGAGACCAAAACAAAGCCCCACCCGGTGGCAGCGGGCCATCCCTTAACGGCCCTTCCCTGCCTCTGCCTCACCATAAAAATTAATTTAACATTGCTGCAGAAACTGTCCTTTTCCTGTCCCGGGAGGCCCTGCTAGTTCCTTTAGCAGATCCTCCCGGTGTGGGATAAGTAGGCCACAGAAACAAACAGGCTTGTTGGGGGAGGTATTGAAAGATGGGATCGCTGGAGACCATCTCTTGTTTTCATCTCATTATTTGCCGAGGCCAGTGGAGCTGGAGGCTTTGATGAATCTCCAGGCTAGCTAGGATTCTGTGAGTGCTTTTGCATTAGCACATCCTGGTGAAATGTTGGTCTGGGCTGGAAAAACTCCCCCCACTCCAGATAGGGACCTTCAAAGTCCTCAGGGACACAGGGATGTTTTTCAGGTTTTCCCCAGAAAACCACCACTTCTCTGTTGCCTCCTGAGTGACTTGGTCTTTCGTGGGTGGTTAGTGTTTGCTTAAATGGCATTTCCTAGTTCACCAGAGGTGATTCAAGTGAAGCAAAATTAGAAGCTCATCTGGGATCCCATTGGAAATAGCTTTAAAAAAAACGTTGCCACAGACCTGGGGCCATAGGGTATGACTAGAAGGAATCCCTGGCAGACACAGTAGTGAGAGATCAAGATCTCTCTGCCTCTCTGGGGCTGTGTGTTGGTTGGTGTGGTGCACACACTTGGCTGTATGCTTTGGGAGTATAGCTCTGGGCTAATCCCCAATGATTTGCTGTTGCTTCTAGGATGCAGGCTCTAAGAACTTAACATTTTTTATAACAGTATTTCAGCAAAATTAGTTTTCTTTGTAATCCTACACATTTCTTTTTATGCATGTATTTTAACAAAACATTCTGAGGAGTCCGCAGACTTTACCAGCCTGCCAAGGGGGTCCATGACACAGTAAAGATTAAGATCCCTTAGGGATTCTCAGATAAAACTACAGATTCTTTTGTTTGACATTTAAAGCCTTCCCCAAGGAGAAGCTGTGTAGTGTGATGAGAAGATCCCCAGATCTTGAGTCAGAGAACCTGGGTTCAAATCCTACCTCTGATACTACCCATGTAGTGGAAAAGTTATTTCACCCCCTGGGCCTTGGTTTCCCCCACTGTAAATTGGAGTCCCTTCCTGCCCCAGCACTATGGTGGCCCAAGCAAGTCTACAATTTGGTGGCAGTCTATCTTTCTAGGTTTCCAGGCTGGATACAGGTTACTCCCCTTCATGCACCCCCTGTTCTCATTACTGTACAGCATCCCTTCTCTCCACACCTTTGCACACATCCTCATTTCTGCCTTTTGGAAGCCCTGCTTCTCTTTGGGGTTCACCTCAAGGGCCACCTCCTACAAGAGGCCTTAGCTGATTCTCTCAGTGGGGACAGATTCCCTCTGAAATACTTGACGTGTATTTTGTTTTTACTTGTATGCCTCTAAGTTGTAGAAAGTAAGCTCCCTGAGGACAAGGCTATTTCATCTTGGACTTTTTATCCCCAAGGCCTAAAACTGTGCCTGGTACATAGTAGGTACTTAATAAATGCTTTTTCAATTGTGTGTACTGAAGAAGTGGTGTCTCAGACCATAATGAGCCCTTATTCAGGACCTGCCATATTCCAGGTGTGAGGCCAAGGGCTGGTCCCTCGAGGACTGGTTGTATGTGGCTTCCCTGAATTTATTAGGAGTTGGACCTGTGGACTTCTGAGGTCCTTTCAGGTCTTGAGATTCTAGGTGTAAATGAACTCTTGAGGTGGAGTGGAAAGCATGAGATTTACAATTATTCGACTCGTATCTGAACTGTAGTTTTGGTTACTTATGACACCTACGTGGCTTTGGGTAAAATACTTTTCTGGACCTCAGTTTCCTCATTTGTAAAGTGAATGTATTGGAATAGATGATCTATCCTTCTGGTTTTAAGTCTTATGATGATTTTTGCCCTAAAAACTTTGCATCTCTAAGCAGGAAAAACACCTCTCACCTCCCACATTTGTTTTGTTTTATTTTGGTTTAGAAAGCGCCTTTAAATAACAGATGAGGGGTTTCAAGTTAATGAATAAGGACACGTTAAGATCCCCTAAAGAGCTGCAGATATTCTAATTGTTGTAAAAATTTGTCTGGAGCCTTTACCGAGGCTTTTCTTTTAAATACCATTTGTAAGTTGAACGTGGAAAGTTATTCCTCCTTTTCTCTTCACTGATGAAGAAGAAACACATGGGCATTTTCATCTTTTCTTGTTTAGGGATTCTGGAATTTTTGGTGACCTGAGAACATCTGAAGATTCCACTTCTAAAGACATTTATTTTAAAACAAATAAACCAACCCATATTCTTCAACAGTGACTACACATATAAAGTTTATCTTTCAAAACTACATTTTGAATTGGTGATGGGGTGTCATGTTGGACTTTAACCAAACCTGGCATATATTCAGACCAAAAAACTCTTTCCTTTCTTCAGAGAAATTCTTTGTTTCCTTCAAAGAGGTGGGCAACAGTGTTTTCTATGATGCAGAAAGTACCCTGGGCATGGAGCCTGATTCCTGTAATCAGTCTCTCATTAAGTATTTATTAAATGTCTACTGTGT
This sequence comes from Dromiciops gliroides, assembly GCF_019393635.1. Classification (NCBI taxonomy): domain Eukaryota; kingdom Metazoa; phylum Chordata; class Mammalia; order Microbiotheria; family Microbiotheriidae; genus Dromiciops; species Dromiciops gliroides. The sequence goes on from NC_057861.1 coordinate 756,051,056, forward strand.
TCCAGGTACCGTCTGAGCTCTGGGGGTGAAAAGAAAAAAAAACAGAACTTGATGTTTTCTCATCCTCTGTTGAGTTGTTTCAGTCATGTCTGACTCTTGGCAACCCCATTTGGGGTTTTCTTGGCAAAGATACTAGGGTGGTTTGCCATTGCCTTCTCTAGCTCCTTTGACAGATGAGGAAACTGAGGTAAACAGGGTTAAATGACCTGCCCAGGATCACACAGCTAGTAAGTGAGGCCAGATTTGAACTCAGGAAGATGAGTCTTCCCAAGTCCAGGCACAGCGCTCTATCCACTATGGTGCCCCCCAGCCTACCTTCCTCATCCTTAGTCTGTTAATAAGTAGCTGTCAATGGATCCTGAGTAAGTCCCTTAAGCTTCTTGAGGCTCACTGGGTTCAGCGGGTATGTAAGCAGGTAGAGGGGACATCCAGGAGGATGGACAGGTAGAGGGGACATCCAGGAGGGACATCCAGGAGGTCCTTGAGCTGGGCCTCAAGGTTAGGAGGAAAACCAGCTCAGGACATGGAGTATTCAGCAGGAGGGCCCCTGAGACCCGTGGATTTGAGGATCATTCTAGTAGTGGCTGAGCCTTGTTTCTTCAGGTAAGGCCAAGTGCTGGTTCATCAGTGGACTTTGAGGAGTGTGTGCCATATTGGAAAGCACACTGGACCAGGAAGCAGGTGGGGTCCAGCTCATCAAGTGACTCTGACATTTGGTAGTCATGAGACCACGGCCCCATCACCCAAAGTTCTAAGAGTCTTGTTTCCTGATTCGTAAAATGCAATTAATAATGTCCGTATTATTCAGATTGTATCTGGATAAGGCAGTGTAGGTAAGTCTTAAAGAGCTGTTCTCATGTCAGCTGTCATCATTATTGACTAGAAACAGTTTAGAGATCAAGGGACCTCAGAGATCAATACAATTCTCCGTGTCCTCATCCAATAGCCCAGGAAACAGCCGTGCAGAGGTCGAGGAAGCATGACAATGGCTGAGAAAGTCCATGTTGTCTTGAGCAGTGTGTGCAGGCCCGAGGAGCCGAGAGCCCCCTGCATGTGTCCCCAGTGAGCTCCACTTCATCTTTATAAATGACCTGGCTCCATACCTAGGAATCTGGCTGATGTGGGCAGTTAGGTTGAGGGCAAAAGGAAAACCAATAGATCACAACATCCAGGCAGGAACTCACAAGACCTGAATTCAAGTCTTTGCTTCTTAGCTATGTGATTATAGGCAAAACACTTTGGCTGGATAAAGATGGGCTTCTTCCCTATGGCCTTGTAGCTCTTGGTAAAGTAGCCCCACACAGATGCTAGGCTACACACCCTCTCAATGTAGTATGTTATTGTGTTGGGGGACACCGTCTATTCACCTACTGGTCCAACTGATTACACTCCCATGAGATTCCAGGTGCTAACAAATATTACTATGCCTCCCACCCTATAGGTGGAAGGATCTCTTTTCTGGTCTGACCCCTTGGGAATGGAGGAAAGTAGCCTATGATGTAGGATTCTTGGTTTGCTGGCTCAGTTTTTGAGTCAGTGCATGTATGTCAGTTTTCATGGAAGCTTTTTTTTTTTTTTAGTGAGGCAGTTGGGGTTAAGTGACTTGCCCAGGGTCACACAGCTAGTAAGTGTTAAGTGTCTGAGGCGGGATTTGAACTCAGGTACTCCTGACTCCAGGGCCGGTGCTCTATTCACTTCGCCATCTAGCTGCCCCTCATGGAAGCTATTTTAATGACCCAAAGAATCTATCAGTCATTTGTTGATCACCTGGTATGAGCCAGGACTTGGGCCAGGGGCTGGAGATAGAAAGACAAAGAAGGAAACAATTGTTCTTCTTTAGGAACTTGTATTCTAAATAAATAAAAGACTGACCTTGGGTTTTTCCCTCCTTAAATCCACTGCAACTCTGCATCTTTATGAGAAAGAAGCTGGAGATGATGCTGATATGTGACAGTTACAAAGCATTTGAGAGTCTGCGTTTTTACAGAGATGACCTCGTTTGAGCCTAAGCCGCCACTCTGACTTATACTCCTCATTTTAGAGATGAGGGCACTGAGGCACAAAAAGAGGAGACTGGGTCTGGATAATGGTAATGATCACAGTAGCTAACATGAATATAGTATTTGAGGCTTTGTTTGCAAAGTACTCTACAAATATTATTTCATCTGATCCTCACCACAACCCTGGGAGGTGGGTGTTGTTATTATCATCCCCATTGCCCAGATTATGAAACTGAGGCAGACAGAGGTGAAGCGGCTTGCTCAGGGTCACATAGCTAGTAATTGGCATTTGAACTCAGGTCTTCCTGACTCCAGGCCCAGAAATCTATCCACAGAACTGCCTAGTTGCTTCTACATCACAAAGCTGCCAAGTGTCAGAGGTGGCATTTGAACTCAGGTCTTCCCAACTCTGGAGCTGGCATTCTATCCCCTACACACCACAGTGAAATAGATTCATGGAGGCACCATGTCTTTAGCAGAGAGCTGTTTTCTTGATCATCCAAGTGGGATGGATGGTCCCCAAAGAGGCTGCCCAGTGCCTTGACCTGGGATGGTCAAGGATCTTTATCTGAGACTCTCCCAGACCTGTGCCTCTTTGGTGATGTGGGCCTTCTGTTTAGATGTCCCATATTAGATAGCTAGGTGGTCCAGTGGGTAGAGGGCTGCACCTGGAGTCAGACAGACTTGAGTTCAAATATAACCTCAGACACTTAGTAGCTGTGTGACCCTGGCCAAGTCACTTGACCCTGTTTGCCTCAGTTTTCTCATCTGTAAAATGAGCTGCAGAAGGAAACAACAAATCACTCCAGTATTTTTGCCAAGAAAACCCCAAATTGGGTCAGAGAGAGTCAGCCACGACTGAAATGACTCAACAACAAAGCTGGGGCTACATGATATTTGGAAATCAATTCTGTCCTCTCGGGCTTTTGATCTGCACGAAGGGTGAGGGAAGAGGACTGTCTGTATCCCTCCATCCTGAAAGCCTGTGGCTTGATATTTGACATCAGCATGAAAAAACCAAACCAAACCAAAAGAATGAGGTTTGCCTTGAGGATAGAGAGAGCCGCTTTACAATGAGGAATTCTCTCCTCTTTTGGCTGGACACCCTGATCCTGCGTTTTCTGAGGCAGCAGTGGCCAGTCAGCAGGTGACAGCTCTCATTACGCCGCTGCCTTTGACTGTTCCCAGGGCCGGTTGACCCCACCTCTGTCAGTGTTGGCATTTCGCTGTTATTTTAAGGCGCTGCCAGCTTTCCCAAGGAGGCACTCTCTCTTGACACTGGGGGATCCAGAGGCCAACGTCACGATCGTGCCTGGGTCCAGCTTCCCGGCGGCGCTTGGATCCCACGCTCCTTTTCCTCAGCCGTGGCGTTCCTTCCTTTGCCTGCCCCCACCCCCGCTCCTGCCCCCACTCTCCTTTCATTAGCTCGAGTTGCAAATGGCATCGGTTAGAAACAAACACGCCGGGCGCCATCCCAGCAATGTGGCTTTTAGCTTCCCTGCAATGGAAGTTTCAACTCCTTGGACCTCTCCCCTACATTCTTCTGCGTCTCTGGGATCTAAACATTCTTTCCCTCGCGGTGCCAAGAGGGAGTGTGTGATTAGTTAGAGTTTGAAATTCTTTGTCAAATCAAAGGCAGCAACTGTGTGAAGGGGATGTGTGGCAGCCCCCTCCTCCCTCGCAGGTTGGTTTATAAAAAGAGTTGCAGATTGATGGGTCTTTGAGCACTGTTTGGTGGCACCAGCCTCTTCCAAACAGTTCCCAATTTGGCAGCCCGCTCCGCGGCGCGTTCACATTTCTTTCCCCGACTTCCCCCTGCTCTCAAACACAGAAGGACCCATCCCTTTCCCGTGTCCCATTTTTGATGACTGATGGGAAAGTAAACACCAAGCGAATCAGAGCATGTGGGGATCGTTAATTTCTGTATACGTTGACTGGGAGGGAGTGTTGAAAGGGGACACTGCTGTCAGTCACAGCGCAGGAAATTCAGAAAAGGTGTGAGAGCTGTTTTAAATGATTTCTATTTCGGGCGGTGTCACTCAGGAGGGCAGGCCGGCTCTCTTTGCCTGACTCCCGAGGGGGGTCGGTTTCATTCTCCCCGAGATCCTCCCAGTGACAAAATCGGCCCCAAAGCAAGGTCAACCATTTTACTTGTTCACTGGGTGATTCAGGCTGAAAAATGTCAGATGATCAGAAAAGAGGAACTTAGGGGAGCCTGGTTTTGGAAACAGATGGCTCTGGCAGGGAGTGGGAGGGCCTACTGAGCACCAGATTCCTCCCTAGGGCCTTCAAGGTGCCCCAAGCAAGGGCCCCAGGGTGCCTGATGGGGCAGAGGGGGAGGAAGGCTGGTGCTGGGAGCACAAAGACCTGGATTCACATCCAGCTTTAGATACTTTCTACCTCTGTGATCTCAGACAAGCCCTTTAATATCTCTGAACCTCAGTTTCCTCAGATGTAAAAAGAGGGGATTGGACCAGGTGACTTCCTAAGGTCTCTTTTAGCGCCGCCATAGCAGTGACATCAACATCACAGAGCATTTAGAGAGTTCTTTAAGGTTTATGAAATGCTACTCAAGTTTTCTTATTTGATCCTCATGACCACTCTATGAGGCAGGCACTATTATTGTCATTTTACAGATAAGGAAACTGAGGCTGTCAGTGACTTGCCCAGGGCCATACAGCTAGCAAGCGTCTGGGACAGGATTTGAACTTGAGTCATTTTCACTCTAGGTCCAGAGACAGGTGACAAAGTAGATAAGAGCACTGACTTTGCAGTCAGGAAGACCTGAGTTCAAATCTAGCTTTAGACAATTACTAGCTGTGTGACCCTGAACAAGTTACTTAGCCTCTGTTTGCTTCAGTTTCCTCAACTGTAAAATGAATAGCATCTACTTTGTGAGGATCAATGATAAATTTGGAAAGCATTTAACATTGTGCCTGGCACATAGTAGGTATTATATAAATGCTTATTTCCCCCTCCCCAATGTGACCTTGAGAAGTCTTCATCTCTGATGCTCAGTCCCTTCATGGGCAGAGTGTGTATGCAGTTAATTTATATAATGACCTTGGGGAAACCTTAAAAGCAGTGAATCGTTAGGCGTTGGTACATTTTTTTCTTATAAGCATTAATTAAGTGCCTACTATATGCCAGACACTGTGCTAAGTGCTTTATGAATATTATCTTAGTCATCCTTGTGGCCTGTCCTGCCTCCACAAAGCCCCCTTGACCACCCCAACTCAGAGGAATTGTCCCCTTCCTCTTAGGTCCTCCAGCTTTTGCTGTCTGTAGACCTCATATGTTTATGGCAGTCATGGGCACATGCTTTTAAAACCAGCAGAAGTTAAGTGATTTGCTTAGGGCCTTATACCTATTAAATATCTGAGAGAGGATTTAAACCCTGGCTCAATATTCAGTGCCCTATCCACAACACCACACTGCCTCTTAATCTTAAGAACCATTGGATTTGCATCACTAGGGATGATGATGTAGGAAGAAAGAGAAGCAGTATCATCCCGGGAATCCACTACAGACCACTTGTACAGAAGGAGGAAATGGGCGAAGAGCTCAGGGAGAACATGAGCCTGTTCATAGAGGCATGATATAGCAAGGCTGGAGAGCTCTATTATCTTAACATCTGCTGGATCTTTCCTTCTGCCAAAAGCAGAACAGCTCATAAATTCTTGGCTTGCCTTGAAGTTAATTACATCCTTCAAAAGGTGGAGGAAGTGATGGACTTTTGAGCTACTTTGGGGACTTTTACTCTGGACTTGATTTTGATCAACAAGGAGAAATAGGTTGCTGATGGGAACCTTGGGAGCCAGTAAATTAATGAATTCTTGGAATTCAGGATAGGGAAGAAGAGGAAATCAGGACATGGTCTGACTTATACCCACATTTTGGGAGAAGAGATTTCAAAGAGTTTAGAGGAAGGATTAATAGGATCCTGTGGCCTTCAATTCTCCAGGGAAAGTCTATCCAGGAGGGATGGGTTGCCCTCAAAAATGAAATCCTGAAGGCAAAGACAGAAATAAATCTGACGAAGAGAATGATTTGAAAGACACCAGTGTGAATTCATAGGGAATTCACCGACTGACTTGAGACAAAGCGCGATAGAAGAGCAGGGCTCTCCCCGTAGAAGAGTGGCAGGAGTCCTGGACCTCAGAGTAGGCTGATGCCAGTGAGGCATACAAGGGGAAATTCTTTTCAAAGGGTTTTTAATGCTTTAATGGGGAAGAGAAGAGAAGGCTCAAAGATGGCATAGGACTGCTGCTTTGGGGTCGATGGACAGCAGTGACAGAGGGAAAGTGAACCCTCAGCAGGGATGCTGGTTCTCTTCTTGCTAACAAGAGTAATGGCCTCTGGATTGTAAATGATAGAATAAAAATGGCTGATGAGGTGTGGAAATCCAAGATACATAAGGTGATCATGAGACAGCATCTACTGTAAATGTCCTTGATGAGTACAAGATATTGGCCTCAGAAAACCTCTGTCTTCAGGTGATAGAAGAGCTGGCCCAGGTGATCCCCACACCTGGAATGCACTCCCTGCTCACCTCTGTTCTTGGCACCTTGGTTTCCTTCCTTCAAGACTAAGCTAGCCACTGGTCCCTTCCAGTTCCCCCATTTAGGGCTCTCTTAACTCTTCAGGTCATCTTGTATTGACTAAGTCATCTCCATGTTGGTACCCCCCCCCAGTAGAATTGAAGGCTCTTGAGGACAGACGTGGTTTCATTTCTCTCTCGGTATTCTGAGTTCTGAGACCAATGCTTTGTACATAGTAGTTGCTTAATGAATCAAAACACATTTGCTGAGGGCTGACTATAGGCCAGGCACTGTTCTGGAGATACAGATATAAAAGAGACAGACAGTCCTGACTGCCAAGGGAGTTACATTGTAATGGGGGGTAGAGAGCCCAGATCGGGGAGTAGGACCCAGGGAAGAGCTGTTTGGGTCAGAAAGTTACAGGGATGGTGGGAGAAGTATCAGAAAGTGGATTAAGATACTCTTCCTGGGGATCAGTTAGGCTTTATTGGCTGGATTATAGTCCCAACCTTGTAAGTGAGTGGGGGAGTGGGGAGGGTAAGCAAAGATCCAGGGGTTTAGCGGCACGCAGGCTCATGAGTCATTAATCTGATCCGGCAGCTGAAACAAAGCTAATTTAATTGGGGGGATGCTAATTCTGCTGCAGTGTACAGGATGCCGGAGGTTCCAGTTTTGTGGTCCTCTCCCCGGGCAGGCCCACAGCTGAGGGGCCCCGCCCCAGGAGCCATATTGTACAAAGGATTCTGATAGGCTGCAATGTGTGTAGAGGAGAGTGACCAAAGTGCTTCTGGGCCTTGAGAGTACATCTGCTGAGGGGCTGCTGCATCCGTTTGGTCTAAAAGAGAAAAGACAGGGGCAAACGACAAGAGTGATTTTCTAGTCTTTGCAGCGGCTTCAGGGTGAAGAGGGACTAGAATTGTTCTTGACCTTAGCAGACAGAATTGGGAACAGTGAGAGTAACTTTAAGAGAGGCAGATTGAGGCTTGATGTACTTTTCCAAATACAAAACAGGCTGCCTGGGAAGGTTCTGGGTTCCTCCCCAGAAGTCTTCAGGACAGTAATGAGCCTTTAAGTATTAGGTTGAAATAGTTTTGCACTCACGGACTCCTTAAAATGGGATTCCCAGACTGCACTTTGAGAACTGCTGTGGGGGTAGCTAGGTGGTGCAGTGGATAGACCACTGGCCCTGGATTCAGGAGGACCTGAGTTCAAATCTGGCCTCAGACCCTTGACACTTCCTAGATGTGTGACCCTGGGCAAGTCACTTAACCCCAATTGCCTCACACACACAAAAAAAAAAAGGAAGAAGAAGAAGAAGAAGAAAACTGCTGTGACAGAGGCATGTGGTGGGACCCTGTCCCAATGGGAAGGATATGAATATGGATTCCGTCTTTCCATCGACATTCTAACTTTCTGCCAGCCTCAGTCCTCCTTGAGCCCATATCTGAGATCTGACCCGTGGAACTCAGGGGAGGAAAGACATTTTCCTTGAGCCTCACTTGAAATGGAAGGCGGCTCATCATTTTGGTTATAGGTGAGTATCTACTGAGCCTATAATGGAAGAGTGTTTTTGAGGCACTGTGACCTCATGGAGAGAGGGCTGGCAGTGGAGTCAAGAAGACTGGGGTTCTGATCCCAATTCTGACCCCTATTAGTTCTGTGTCCCTGCGCAATCCCAGAAGGGTCCCAACCGGTACAGTGGCAGCAATTTCCCCTGTTAACATTTCAGATTGTCTGTGTATTCCCAGAGTTGTTTCTAAAACCAGCTGAGCACCATGAATGAAGCCTCATGCATTAGCTTTACTTCTCACCCCTCAGATCCATGCCTTTATTTACTCAGGAGCTATAAAGCTATTGAATTGGATTCTTAATATGCAGTAGGTAGTATAGAAAACATACCATCATTCACTGTAAGCAGTGAAAAATATGACTATACATAAAAATCTCAAACCCAACTACTCCGTTGACTAAATAATGCATTTAAAAAAATCTGCGGTTACAGAATTCTGAGTGGATAATTAATTTGAAAGCTTTGGTTATAAGATCTGTCTCTTTAAAAATGTAAATGCATCAGTGTAGGGACCTGGGTCTTCCTTTGAGAATATTGAATTTAATATAATTCAAATGACCAAGAAATCATTCTTCCAATCCACGGGAATCTAAACAGGAAGCTACCAGATAGGGATAATTTGTGTATCCAGAAGGAGACACAGCCTTTTGTAATAGCCCATTAGAAAAGTAGGAAACCTGGGGTTAATTCTCAATCATTTAATTATATTATAAGCCAAGGAACTCAGGATTTTTTTTTTGGTTGTTTGAAAATAAAGTATATTCTTTTTTTTTTTTAAATTATACATCCTGTAGTAAATTAGCATGAGTTATTTGTGTTAAATGGATTTCCTTAATGGACCTCAACACAGTAGGGCAAGAGAAGTGTTGTATTGTGGGGTTTTAAATCACTAATTAGATTATTTTTCGTGCTTTTTAGTAGTTTCCTTATCAGAGAAAATAATCAATAGGGAAATCTAAGAAAAAGTAACTGATGATAAGCTTCGGAAACAGTCCTCAACTCTTTAAACTCACAGGTCCTCCCCAGTTGACTACCACCTTTCTCTCCCCCTCTACTTCCCCCAAC